>NC_134357.1:492290125-492590012 GCF_048569485.1 Anomaloglossus baeobatrachus
CATATATTTAAAAGGGAACTTGGTGGCAGAGGTGCACTCTGGAAATGGCAGTCATTTTAGTGATGCATGATCAATTTTTATAAAGGAGAGAGTCAGGAAAAAGGACAATCATCAACACCTCAAGACTGGTTAATGGGCAACCAAACTTCCTACCCTCTAAAGATCTACACACATTGATGTCAGCAATTGATAGACGCATCTAAGGATAATTAACAGTGCCAACTGCTGCAGTTAGAGGCAGGTGCCAGCAGAGTGCAGAGCGGGCTCAGCTCTTGAGCCTGCTTTACACACCCACATCCAATGTAGGTCATGTATATTGTCCCAATAAATCAGAGATGCATAATACATGCCCACACTCTTTGCGATTAGTTTCCCAATAGAAAACATACTTGGCAACTATACACAGTTTTGTTGCACTTGGTTTTGGAGGTTACCCAACTGATTGATGGTACACATCTAGTGGTTACAGTTCAGCGCTAAAGCATACAGCTTGTAGCATACACATCAAAGTTAATGACAAAATTTAATGGTTACTTTTCCGAGCTGATGCACAAAGTACTACAATGAGTACTCCAGTTGACACATTTCTCAGGGTAAATAAAAGGTAGACAGCTGAAGGGATTGGTAGACTGGTACAAATAGCAACTGGTCAAAATTTGTTCGGAACCAAGATATCTCTACTTGTACTCATCCACAATACAGATTTTGGTCTTGAAGAATTCCACAATCTGGTATCAAAGGCTTCATATCTATGCATGAAGCACTCCAGCAGGCCTAAAGGTTACGGCAGTTCAGAGCAGGTCCACATAGTCTGGAAGCAACTTGTCCGGCTAAGAGAGGCTCGACTCCTTTCAGCCATCCAAACTCCAATCACAGATCCTCTCACTTTTCCAGATCATGGAAGGTGTGTAGTGTTCTGCCGAATACATTGATATCTCCTCCAGCCACAGGGCAGCAACAGCGGATATTCATGCTTACACAGGTGTTGTGCCTTTACACAACATCACCATTTAAAAGGGAAGGTGCTGTGATTTTAGTTTTTGTATTAATAGTTACTGATTATGGAATCAATTATGTTTAATACAAAATGAAATTCATTGTTTAGTTTTTACTTAATTCTATTTTTACTCAAACACTGGGGGCTGCCATCTTGGATTTGCAGTGTGTAACATCAGTTAATCACCTCAAATACAGCAGCTCTCTGTGCATAAGAGATAGTTGGCATTCAACCCGATCTCCTGCTCCCTGCTGTGACCTGGACATGTCCCCTGGGCTGTCCAGATGACTCCTCTGGGAGAAGATCGCCGCCCTCTTTGTGGAGACCACAGCATATGATGTGCACTCATGTTCCCCCTGTGACTGCTCTGTGCTCAATCGCTAGTTGAGTAGTTGACGCGCCCATGGGGTTGGATGTTACCCATCACCAGGCTGCAGTTCTTCTCCTGGGTCACCGCGGTGGCCTTGCCCGGTTTCTCTGACCCTGGCGGTGTCAATAAAGACAGGGATAGGGGATGATTTGAGGTAGTGGTTTGTGATGCCGCCAGTGTACGGCCAATTATTAGCCGCTTCTGCGGGAAGTCTCTTTGCTGGGGCGGATGGTGACGCAGCTCGGGTATTACAGCTATCCACAGGTAGAGCTAGGCCCCAGGGAGGATGTTTGTGGTAGTAGTAGCAGATGGCTCAGAAGCGACGGCAGAAATGGGACAACACAGAGGTTGCAGTTCAAGGTCTTTACTCACTGTAAGGTCGTCACTCTTGGATCGCTAGTCTCCGCTGTGATGGGCTTCAGCCAAACCCGGATAGGTCAGAGACCAGAACTCTGCTGTGGATTGTGAGCCCTTCCTCCTTGCGCTGTGTTTAATGGATCCCAGTGACTTGTAATCCTACAGAGACCTGTGTCCTGGGTTTTGTTCCCATCCCGTATAGCAGGCAGTGCAAGTCCGTTATGGGCTGGATCCTGATCACAACTCCTGGCTCTATGTGCTGCTTTGGCCCGGGCACTTGTGGTGGGCCAGGAGACTTGGAATCCCCTGCCCGGTGGATTTGTCAGAGGGACATAAAGTTCCCCCCAACCTAGGGCTCCGCACCCAGTCTGCGCCGGCCTGAGGGAGCCATCAAGCTCTACCCTTAGCAACCGTGTCCTCCTGCTTCTCACATCTTCCCTGTCTATGGAGAGAGAGAGAGAGAGACAGAGTCCGAAGGCTGCTTTCACACATCCGTTTTTTCCTGTGCGGCACAATCCGGCGCTTTGCAGAAAAACCGCAACCTGCCGCCGGTTGCGTTTTTTTTTTTGCATAGACTTACATTAGTGCCGTACTGTGCCGCATGGGCTTGCGTTCGGTCCGGTTTTTGCCGCATGCGGCAGATTTAACCGATGCAGCGGCTGGATGGAACGTTGCCTGGCACGTTTTTTCATCCGGCAAAAAAAAAAAAACGCATCGCGACGCATCCGGCCGATGCGGTGCGATTTGCAATGCATGCCTATGGACGCCGCATGCGGCATTCTGCGGCAAACACCACATCCGGCCGCTGCATGCGGTTTTTTCCACTGCGTATGCTCAGTAGCCTGCCGCAAGCGGCAAAAAACAGACGGGCTGCATGTCAAAAACGTATGCAAACGATGCGGTATTGTCGCCGCATGCGTTGCATAGGTTTTAGAGCCGGATTGGCCGGCTCTGCTAAAACCGGATGTGTGAAAGCAGCCTTTCTCTCCAGTGTGTAGCTCCACCCTCCAGGTGCTGACCAGTGAGTGGAAAGTCCTGTTTCCATGACGGCCACCTCTAGCCCAGTCCCAGTGGTTAGCTACTAAGCTGTATGTTGTATGCAATGTGAAACACCAGTGAATAACCTCCTCTTTACCCGGAATTAATACTGCACCTTAAGTGAGGTGCAGTACCCTGTGGCGACTGAAGCCTCTGGGGCACCACACAGTAAAACTGTGCTGACAGGAGAGTTAAGGCTAGAATGTACGGTGTCATCCAGGTCCTGACTGCAGCCTGTACATTGTAACAGACTCACTACTGAAGACACTAGAATGTACAGGCTACAGTGAGGACCTGGATGGAGCCCATAGGCTCAACCCTGACAGGAGATGCTGACGCAAGCAGTAATGCAGGAATGGGGCGAGTATACATGCAGTGGTGCTGTGATAACAGCTAACATTAGCAGCGACCACCGGCAGCTCTTCCTGTCACTGTACTTCGCTATGACAGGAGTAGCTGTCGAGGCAACTACCTCACACGAGGAGGTGTTGGGAGCTGAGGTCTGGGATGGGGTGAGTGTCATGGGCGGGGAGCGGTGATCACAGCCTAACAATTTTAGTACCTGGCTGCAGATGACTGCTCCCGCTGCTGTGTTCAATGCAAAGCAGAGAAATTACACGCTGCTGTACTCTGAAGACACTGACACAGCTTTGCTATATCACTGCACACTGATATAGCAGAGCTGTGAACTGTATGCAGCACTATGGGGCACAGTATTGCGACGCATGGTATATTATGGGGCACGGTAGTACAGCGCATGGTATATTATGGAGCACAATATTGCGGAGCACGGTGTATTATGGGCTACAGTATTGCAGAGCACGGTATATTATGGGGCATGATATACAGTGGAGCACTATGCCAAATGTGTTTGATGATAGTTTAGACATTAGGATCACTTTGCAGTCCCCAACAAAAAGGCTCCACACTGTGATCCTAAATTTCATCCTCTCTTATCCTTTTGGAAACACCCAGAAGGGGAGAGGGAGGTGACATCACACACAGGAGAGCAGATTCCACCCAATTTTACTGCAGTTGTAATCCACGCTAGTTTTACACTTAGTTTCCAGCTGCTGCCCTCCTTGTGTTTAAAAGTGGAACATATCAAAGTTAAAAAAAATAATAATATAATATATATATAAAAAAAATAAAAATCATATATTTTGCTCCATTAACAACAAATATTTAAACAAGATATTAATATTTTATATTTTTTCAGGTTTTGTACGGCCCCTTCCCATTAACCCCTTCAAGACCGAGAAGGTACCAGTATGTCTTAAATCATGAAGGGGGAATCCCCACCAGCTAGTACAGTGAGCCAGTAGCGATCCCTACAAATGTCAGCAAAGATGAGCATTTCTGCTGATCTAAGCAGTGCAGCTTTGCTCTACAGGATCAGACTGCTGATGCTTATAGTCCCCTAGAGGACTAGTAAAATTAAAAAAAAAATTAAAGTTAAAAAACCTAAAATGTTTAAATTACCACTATTGAAAATTAAACACACACACACACACACACACACACACACACACACACACACACTGTATCGCCGCTTTCAGAAATGCCCGATTTATCAAGATATAAAAATAAATTAAACTGATTAGTAAATTGAGTAGTGCCAAAAAATTCCAAACGCTAAAATTATGTTTCTTGGTTGCTGCAAGTTTTGAGCAAAATGTAATAGCAGGTGATCAGAATGTAGCATCTGTCCTGTACAAAAATTGTACCATTAAAACGTCAGCCCGAGATGCAAAAAATAAGCCATCACTGAGCCCCATATTTAGAAAAATAAGAACACTATGGGTCGTGGAAAATGGCGCAAAAAGGGCATTTTGGGTTTTTTTGACCAAACTTCAGATTTTTTTTAACCTTTAAATAAAAGTAAATTTGTACGTTTCAGGTCTACGAATTTCAACCGACTTGAGGCATCACAGAAACATTAGTTTTACCATATAGTGAACACAGTGAATAAAATATCCCAAAAAAAACAAAACCCATCATGCAATCACTTTTTTTTGCAATTTTTCCTCCACATATCTACTCCACCTAAATTAAAGTCTGCATGGCACAACACCCAGTGCATACTTATATGACAAAGAAATAACCCACCACAAGACATAAGTGACAACCTTAAAAAGGAGGACTTTAACATTGAGCATTTTACACATAACAGATTTATAAATGTACACAACTATCCCTATAACATTGGTGGACAGTTTGGGCCCATTATTTGCCATACGTCAAAGTGCGCACTGCAGGAGATCACATCATGAACAGTATTAAAAAAAAAAACAAAAAACAACCCATAAACAAGTGGGAAGTCAAATGTCAAGTCAAGACCAGTGAACAGTTATAAACAGGTCAAACCACAGGACGTACGCACAAACCAGGATAGAATCTATTAACTGGCAATGGGAGCTGGCTCTCTGGGGTTTATATAGAACAGCCCCACCCAGTGCTGACAGCAGACAGAAACCAAAACAACAGATTAACTCCGTAGCTTCCAGACTGGAAAGAACCACAAGTCCCAGGGATAAAATAGGATAGTTTGTGTCAAGCATCCTCTGCTACAACAGTAGGTCGCTGCCTAGCAAGCAAAGCAGAATCCGCTACAGATGTTACATCATAAGAGCTTTGTGCGCACAGTACTAACGAGTTTATTTCTTAAAGGGTCGGTGTGACGAGGTGTCCCTCCCCAATCCCCGGCCTTAATTCATGTACTCTATGCCTTATAGGGTCATGTAGGTTGCTTGTCTGTCTTTGTTCTTTGGTTATAACATTATATCCCCCCAGCCTGTACCATATTGTAATCAGGCTCCAGAAGTAACTATTGTCCTGTATGTACTGCTTCTCCTGGGAGATTGTTTATTCTTCTCTGCATGGGGCTCCTCCAATCCACAACGTGTTAGACAGAATAGAGCCAGGATGTTTAGCATCCTTTCATGTATCAAATGTCCAGGGGAGGTGGGCCCTTCTGCCCACCTAATGGGCTGATCCCAGGAGAGAGGAATAATGAGACCCATGTTAGTCAGTTAGTTGGATCTCGGCTGGAGACGTACTAGGATCTATGGCTGAGGCTGGATCCTAGTGCCTGTGTATGGACTGTTACAGATTGGAGATCAGTGGCCACATGGGATTGTGTTTTGCTGTTCACCCTGTTGCTCAAGGAACTCCTATAAAAGGACCATTGCCATAATGTCCCTGGCGTTGGAATACCGGGAGGCACCTTCGGATTTGTTGTTTTGTTGTGGACTCTGCAGACTTTAAGGATTTATATTCATGTTTGGTGCCTTTGTGACACCCTGGCGCCGCCAGGTGGTCACAGGAAAACATACACCCCACACAACACCATCCCACACCAGGTTCCATCAGCCACAAAACCCTAGCCACCCCCCCTCAGGGTAGGAAGGACACACCAGTGGGCAGGACCAGGCGGATTGGAAGTGCCCACCTAGGGGACTTTAGGATCCGAAGGAGGGGACCAGTGAGTTAGTTTGGAGTCAAGGTCTAGTTCAAGTGACCGCGCAAGGTCAAGGCTGAGCTTAGTGAAGGGTAGCCAGGGTAGTGACCCTGGTCTACTGGCTAGGTGGCAAGCAGTGGACCGTGTCCAAAGGCGATGGGAGTCCGGTCGCGGGAAATCCAGAGTGGACTGGGACAGGGTTGGAGCCCGCCGGTACCGACAGCGGAGATCCGGTCCGTAAACAGTGCACAGGCGGGGTACCTAGACCCTAGTTAGAAGACAGATGCAAGCACGGTTCCAGACGTTGTTCCCGAGTGTTAGCCCAGATAGAGTGAAATGGCAGCCCACCACGGGGGATAGGGTATCCGCAACAACCCACTGAGATCCCAAGGGTAAGTTTTCGCGGGCACATCTCCCGACCAAAACCAAACCGGGAGTGTACTTCCCCGTTCCATACGAGGTCGTCTAAAATAGAAGGAAAATACAGAGTGCCGGAGGAAGGGACATTGGTACACCAGCCGTGTGTAGGAACCGTATACAACCTGAAGCGGCAGCTGGCCACTGACACCTTGGTTTACCAGCAGACTCGTGTGCATTTATTCATTCAATCGTGAGTACACCAACACCCTCCGGTCCGGCCCAGTGCATCACCACCAACAGCCATCACCTCCCGTGTTTTGGACATTGAGCCCCGGGGCATCCACCCCTACCCACGGAGGGTTTAACATCCAGCTGCCATTCCATCGCCCCCGGGTGCTCCCCAACAGCAGCGGTGGTACTCCATCTTACCACACACCGTGGGTGGCGTCACACAGTACTTACAACAATCCCCTGTATATATTACGCCCCCTTTTTATTTGAGTGCTCGCACAACCCCCGGGTCCGGAGACCCCTCGAGCCACTGCGGATCCGGATCCGAGCAGCCCGGCTGCTCATATGAGGGTGGCACACCTCAAAACCTGGCATCACGAACAGTATTGTAACTCATCCACCTACCTGGTGTAAGTGTACCTTGTTTTGGACTGTAAACGGTGCCCAGTTTCAAAATTTTTCGACAGCCTCCATTTTGCAGCCATTTTTGGGCACGAAAAACAACAAGCCCGGCGTCTTCTTCCCCGGAAAATGGTGCGAAGTTGAAGCACCGCCCCCTGGGAATGCGGGCGGAAGTTGGTGATTTCCCAGACAGGAAACGCAAAGGACAGTGGGTCCCGCGAGACTGTTGTCGAAAAACCAAGGGGAAAGAACCAGAGGAATGTCGGTGCCGGAGAGTGATGGTGGAGCAGCGTCACCCGCAGTGCCTGCCGGAGCTTCTGATGACCTGTTGTCCCAAGTTCAACGCCTGAGTAAGGATGTCGCTAGGATCCTCGCAACCTTACAGCTCCAGCCAAAGGCCAAGCCCACAGAAAAGATCCAGCTCGCCGACAGTCCGGAAGATGTCCCCTGGATGCAGAGAACGAACAACAACCAGTATGGACAACCTGTTTGTTACAAATGCAATAAGACTGGCCACTATTCTCGCTGGTGTCCTTTAAACGAGCAACCCCTGAGGCCAAGGACCAGTTCTCAGGAATAGACCCACAAGCCCCAGCTGATTGGCATGAGCGGTATGTCGGAGGTCGCGCCGTCATCTCCCTCGCAGTGGACGGTATCCCGAAGTTCGCACTTCTGTACACTGGCTTGCAGGTAACAACCATACCCTATGTACTGTATAAGCGCTACTGGTCTGATGATGACCTCACCCCACCAGACTCTGGCCTTACCATCATTGCGACTCCCCATGACCCAGGTGGGGTTCAAAGAGATGACTTTGAAGGTGGAGCGAGTGGAGCTAGAGCATCAAGGACTCATTGTTGTGCAGAACAACCCTAGTGACCGTAACCCAAAAATGGTCCTAGGGACTAATGTTATTGAAAATTGCATGGGAGAAGTATTGCATTTACTACAACAGCTGTGTGCAACTGCAGGAGCGGGCCGGCAGAGGGCTCTGCAATGGGAAATCCGGGCCCTCCTGCAGCGGCAACAGGTGAACTTGTCTGGTGGAGAAATTGGTAGTGTACGAGTGATGGATGTAGCGCCTCTAGTAGTTGCTCCGCGAAGCGAGATGATGATTTGGTGCAGGGCAGCAGTAGGCACCTGGGGACAGGATTACCCGGCAGTAGTGGAGCCCCTGACGTCAGAACACTGGCCCACAGTAATGGCAGCCAGAGGGATAATTGATGTCCGGAAGGGGAGAGTGCCCGTGAGAGTGATGAATTGCAGAGAGGAAGAGGTTAAGCTACCCCGATAGGCCAGCATTGCTAAGCTGTTCACAGTAGACACTTATGCCATCCAGACAACAACTTCCACCATCACTGCATCCCAGTCAACCAGTGACAGTCCACCAGAACAGTTAGAGGAGTGGTGTCAAGAGCTGCATGTAGGCACTGACTCCACACCTGCACACCACAGGGAAGGGTTTTACAGAGTAGTGCAAGAGTATGAGCAGGTCTTCAGTAAACATCCGTTAGACTTTGGGAGGATGAAGGGGGTCCAACACCACATTCCCACAAGTGCACATCCACCCATCAAGGAGAGGTATAGGCCAATTCCTACCGCACATTACCAGTGTGCCAAAGACATGTTGAGGAACATGAAGGAGGTGGGGGTCATCTGTGATAGCTGTAGCCCCTGGGCAGCTCCATTGGTCCTGGTTAAGAAGAAGGACGGCACCATGAGGATGTGTGTGGACAACCGGAAGATTAACCAGATAACTCATAAAGACGCATACCTTCTTCCCCATATTGAAGAATCATTGGCTGCATTAAGGATGGCAAATTACTTTTCTACTCTTGACCTTACTAGTGGCTACTGGCAGGTGTCCGTCACAGAGGAAGACCGGGAGAAGACCGCTTTCACTACTCCAATGGGTCTCTGCGAGTTCAATAGCATGCCCTTTCGGTTGTGTAACGCGCTGGGAACCTTCCAGAGGCTGATTGAGTGCTGCTTGGGACATCGCAACTTTGAAACGGTCCTGCTATACTTGGACGACATCATTGTCTACTCTAAGACGTATGAAGCACACCTGGAACGTCTTGCCGAAGTGTCCGCGGCCTTCTCCAGGTTCTCAACTTTTTGCATGTCTCAGTTATAAAATCCTAGTAGCTTTCTACCATATTGGGACATCTACAAACCCTCCTTTGCTAATATATGAAGTATACCATGAAGTTGGTAGTGCTTGGAATACAAGTAACTTAACTAAATGGAAAAATAAGATCTCAAATGTTGCATGTATATGGGGCTACCATTAACCTTGACCTTAACTTTGAAGGGTTTCCACTTGTAATTGATCTACCAAAGTGTAAATGTAGAATAACCCATTTCTTTACAGAAAGTTTACCTTGAGATAAGACTCATATAGCACAAAACTTCCTTGGAATAAGTTTCCCACAAATGGCAGAGGAATCGGTCCAGGAGGCAAAGAAAGTCTTCTCCTGTGTATTCTCCAAGTAAGTATTAGAAGAGAGAAGAGAATGAAAAGACCCAGAAATAATGTAGACAACTCCATGATCTGTAACAAAATGTGCAAAAAAAAAAAAAAAGTCATTTTACTTCGAGATCTTAGAATCTAACAATTATTAACACTGTATAGAATTTGCTCAACATGTTATATTTTAACTAATAGCAGAAAACAGATAATTTACATAACTTTTGGCCTTATTCCCAGTCTGAAAGCAAGCTCGCTTAGCATATATTTAAAAGGGAACTTGGTGGCAGAGGTGCACTCTGGAAATGGCAGTCATTTTAGTGATGCATGATCAATTTTTATAAAGGAGAGAGTCAGGAAAAAGGACAATCATCAACACCTCAAGACTGGTTAATGGGCAACCAAACTTCCTACCCTCTAAAGATCTACACACATTGATGTCAGCAATTGATAGACGCATCTAAGGATAATTAACAGTGCCAACTGCTGCAGTTAGAGGCAGGTGCCAGCAGAGTGCAGAGCGGGCTCAGCTCTTGAGCCTGCTTTACACACCCACATCCAATGTAGGTCATGTATATTGTCCCAATAAATCAGAGATGCATAATACATGCCCACACTCTTTGCGATTAGTTTCCCAATAGAAAACATACTTGGCAACTATACACAGTTTTGTTGCACTTGGTTTTGGAGGTTACCCAACTGATTGATGGTACACATCTAGTGGTTACAGTTCAGCGCTAAAGCATACAGCTTGTAGCATACACATCAAAGTTAATGACAAAATTTAATGGTTACTTTTCCGAGCTGATGCACAAAGTACTACAATGAGTACTCCAGTTGACACATTTCTCAGGGTAAATAAAAGGTAGACAGCTGAAGGGATTGGTAGACTGGTACAAATAGCAACTGGTCAAAATTTGTTCGGAACCAAGATATCTCTACTTGTACTCATCCACAATACAGATTTTGGTCTTGAAGAACTCCACAATCTGGTATCAAAGGCTTCATATCTATGCATGAAGCACTCCAGCAGGCCTAAAGGTTATGGCAGTTCAGAGCAGGTCCACATAGTCTGGAAGCAACTTGTCCGGCTAAGAGAGGCTCGACTCCTTTCAGCCATCCAAACTCCAATCACAGATCCTCTCACTTTTCCAGATCATGGAAGGTGTGTAGTGTTCTGCCGAATACATTGATATCTCCTCCAGCCACAGGGCAGCAACAGCGGATATTCATGCTTACACAGGTGTTGTGCCTTTACACAACATCACCATTTAAAAGGGAAGGTGCTGTGATTTTAGTTTTTGTATTAATAGTTACTGATTATGGAATCAATTATGTTTAATACAAAATGAAATTCATTGTTTAGTTTTTACTTAATTCTATTTTTACTCAAACACTGGGGGCTGCCATCTTGGATTTGCAGTGTGTAACATCAGTTAATCACCTCAAATACAGCAGCTCTCTGTGCATAAGAGATAGTTGGCATTCAACCCGATCTCCTGCTCCCTGCTGTGACCTGGACATGTCCCCTGGGCTGTCCAGATGACTCCTCTGGGAGAAGATCGCCGCCCTCTTTGTGGAGACCACAGCATATGATGTGCACTCATGTTCCCCCTGTGACTGCTCTGTGCTCAATCGCTAGTTGAGTAGTTGACGCGCCCATGGGGTTGGATGTTACCCATCACCAGGCTGCAGTTCTTCTCCTGGGTCACCGCGGTGGCCTTGCCCGGTTCTCTGACCCTGGCGGTGTCAATAAAGACAGGGATAGGGGATGATTTGAGGTAGTGGTTTGTGATGCCGCCAGTGTACGGCCAATTATTAGCCGCTTCTGCGGGAAGTCTCTTTGCTGGGGCGGATGGTGACGCAGCTCGGGTATTACAGCTATCCACAGGTAGAGCTAGGCCCCAGGCAGGATGTTTGTGGTAGTAGTAGCAGATGGCTCAGAAGCGACGGCAGAAATGGGACAACACAGAGGTTGCAGTTCAAGGTCTTTACTCACTGTAAGGTCGTCACTCTTGGATCGCTAGTCTCCGCTGTGATGGGCTTCAGCCAAACCCGGATAGGTCAGAGACCAGAACTCTGCTGTGGATTGTGAGCCCTTCCTCCTTGCGCTGTGTTTAATGGATCCCAGTGACTTGTAATCCTACAGAGACCTGTGTCCTGGGTTTTGTTCCCATCCCGTATAGCAGGCAGTGCAAGTCCGTTATGGGCTGGATCCTGATCACAACTCCTGGCTCTATGTGCTGCTTTGGCCCGGGCACTTGTGGTGGGCCAGGAGACTTGGAATCCCCTGCCCGGTGGATTTGTCAGAGGGACATAAAGTTCCCCCCAACCTAGGGCTCCGCACCCAGTCTGCGCCGGCCTGAGGGAGCCATCAAGCTCTACCCTTAGCAACCGTGTCCTCCTGCTTCTCACATCTTCCCTGTCTATGGAGAGAGAGAGAGAGAGACAGAGTCCGAAGGCTGCTTTCACACATCTGTTTTTTCCTGTGCGGCACAATCCGGCGCTTTGCAGAAAAACCGCAACCTGCCGCCGGTTGCGTTTTTTTTTTTGCATAGACTTACATTAGTGCCGTACTGTGCCGCATGGGCTTGCGTTCGGTCCGGTTTTTGCCGCATGCGGCAGATTTAACCGATGCAGCGGCTGGATGGAACGTTGCCTGGCACGTTTTTTCATCCGGCAAAAAAAAAAAAAACGCATCGCGACGCATCCGGCCGATGCGGTGCGATTTGCAATGCATGCCTATGGACGCCGCATGCGGCATTCTGCGGCAAACACCACATCCGGCCGCTGCATGCGGTTTTTTCCACTGCGTATGCTCAGTAGCCTGCCGCAAGCGGCAAAAAACAGACGGGCTGCATGTCAAAAACGTATGCAAACGATGCGGTATTGTCGCCGCATGCGTTGCATAGGTTTTAGAGCCGGATTGGCCGGCTCTGCTAAAACCGGATGTGTGAAAGCAGCCTTTCTCTCCAGTGTGTAGCTCCACCCTCCAGGTGCTGACCAGTGAGTGGAAAGTCCTGTTTCCATGACGGCCACCTCTAGCCCAGTCCCAGTGGTTAGCTACTAAGCTGTATGTTGTATGCAATGTGAAACACCAGTGAATAACCTCCTCTTTACCCGGAATTAATACTGCACCTTAAGTGAGGTGCAGTACCCTGTGGCGACTGAAGCCTCTGGGGCACCACACAGTAAAACTGTGCTGACAGGAGAGTTAAGGCTAGAATGTACGGTGTCATCCAGGTCCTGACTGCAGCCTGTACATTGTAACAGACTCACTACTGAAGACACTAGAATGTACAGGCTACAGTGAGGACCTGGATGGAGCCCATAGGCTCAACCCTGACAGGAGATGCTGACGCAAGCAGTAATGCAGGAATGGGGCGAGTATACATGCAGTGGTGCTGTGATAACAGCTAACATTAGCAGCGACCACCGGCAGCTCTTCCTGTCACTGTACTTCGCTATGACAGGAGTAGCTGTCGAGGCAACTACCTCACACGAGGAGGTGTTGGGAGCTGAGGTCTGGGATGGGGTGAGTGTCATGGGCGGGGAGCGGTGATCACAGCCTAACAATTTTAGTACCTGGCTGCAGATGACTGCTCCCGCTGCTGTGTTCAATGCAAAGCAGAGAAATTACACGCTGCTGTACTCTGAAGACACTGACACAGCTTTGCTATATCACTGCACACTGATATAGCAGAGCTGTGAACTGTATGCAGCACTATGGGGCACAGTATTGCGACGCATGGTATATTATGGGGCACGGTAGTACAGCGCATGGTATATTATGGAGCACAATATTGCGGAGCACGGTGTATTATGGGCTACAGTATTGCAGAGCACGGTATATTATGGGGCATGATATACAGTGGAGCACTATGCCAAATGTGTTTGATGATAGTTTAGACATTAGGATCACTTTGCAGTCCCCAACAAAAAGGCTCCACACTGTGATCCTAAATTTCATCCTCTCTTATCCTTTTGGAAACACCCAGAAGGGGAGAGGGAGGTGACATCACACACAGGAGAGCAGATTCCACCCAATTTTACTGCAGTTGTAATCCACGCTAGTTTTACACTTAGTTTCCAGCTGCTGCCCTCCTTGTGTTTAAAAGTGGAACATATCAAAGTTAAAAAAAATAATAATATAATATATATATAAAAAAAATAAAAATCATATATTTTGCTCCATTAACAACAAATATTTAAACAAGATATTAATATTTTATATTTTTTCAGGTTTTGTACGGCCCCTTCCCATTAACCCCTTCAAGACCGAGAAGGTACCAGTATGTCTTAAATCATGAAGGGGGAATCCCCACCAGCTAGTACAGTGAGCCAGTAGCGATCCCTACAAATGTCAGCAAAGATGAGCATTTCTGCTGATCTAAGCAGTGCAGCTTTGCTCTACAGGATCAGACTGCTGATGCTTATAGTCCCCTAGAGGACTAGTAAAATTAAAAAAAAAATTAAAGTTAAAAAACCTAAAATGTTTAAATTACCACTATTGAAAATTAAACACACACACACACACACACACACACACACACACACACTGTATCGCCGCTTTCAGAAATGCCCGATTTATCAAGATATAAAAATAAATTAAACTGATTAGTAAATTGAGTAGTGCCAAAAAATTCCAAACGCTAAAATTATGTTTCTTGGTTGCTGCAAGTTTTGAGCAAAATGTAATAGCAGGTGATCAGAATGTAGCATCTGTCCTGTACAAAAATTGTACCATTAAAACGTCAGCCCGAGATGCAAAAAATAAGCCATCACTGAGCCCCATATTTAGAAAAATAAGAACACTATGGGTCGTGGAAAATGGCGCAAAAAGGGCATTTTGGGTTTTTTTGACCAAACTTCAGATTTTTTTTAACCTTTAAATAAAAGTAAATTTGTACGTTTCAGGTCTACAAATTTCAACCGACTTGAGGCATCACAGAAACATTAGTTTTACCATATAGTGAACACAGTGAATAAAATATCCCAAAAAAAACAAAACCCATCATGCAATCACTTTTTTTTGCAATTTTTCCTCCACATATCTACTCCACCTAAATTAAAGTCTGCATGGCACAACACCCAGTGCATACTTATATGACCAAGAAATAACCCACCACAAGACATAAGTGACAACCTTAAAAAGGAGGACTTTAACATTGAGCATTTTACACATAACAGATTTATAAATGTACACAACTATCCCTATAACATTGGTGGACAGTTTGGGCCCATTATTTGCCATACGTCAAAGTGCGCACTGCAGGAGATCACATCATGAACAGTATTAAAAAAAAAAACAAAAAACAACCCATAAACAAGTGGGAAGTCAAATGTCAAGTCAAGACCAGTGAACAGTTATAAACAGGTCAAACCACAGGACGTACGCACAAACCAGGATAGAATCTATTAACTGGCAATGGGAGCTGGCTCTCTGGGGTTTATATAGAACAGCCCCACCCAGTGCTGACAGCAGACAGAAACCAAAACAACAGATTAACTCCGTAGCTTCCAGACTGGAAAGAACCACAAGTCCCAGGGATAAAATAGGATAGTTTGTGTCAAGCATCCTCTGCTACAACAGTAGGTCGCTGCCTAGCAAGCAAAGCAGAATCCGCTACAGATGTTACATCATAAGAGCTTTGTGCGCACAGTACTAACGAGTTTATTTCTTAAAGGGTCGGTGTGACGAGGTGTCCCTCCCCAATCCCCGGCCTTAATTCATGTACTCTATGCCTTATAGGGTCATGTAGGTTGCTTGTCTGTCTTTGTTCTTTGGTTATAACATTATATCCCCCCAGCCTGTACCATATTGTAATCAGGCTCCAGAAGTAACTATTGTCCTGTATGTACTGCTTCTCCTGGGAGATTGTTTATTCTTCTCTGCATGGGGCTCCTCCAATCCACAACGTGTTAGACAGAATAGAGCCAGGATGTTTAGCATCCTTTCATGTATCAAATGTCCAGGGGAGGTGGGCCCTTCTGCCCACCTAATGGGCTGATCCCAGGAGAGAGGAATAATGAGACCCATGTTAGTCAGTTAGTTGGATCTCGGCTGGAGACGTACTAGGATCTATGGCTGAGGCTGGATCCTAGTGCCTGTGTATGGACTGTTACAGATTGGAGATCAGTGGCCACATGGGATTGTGTTTTGCTGTTCACCCTGTTGCTCAAGGAACTCCTATAAAAGGACCATTGCCATAATGTCCCTGGCGTTGGAATACCGGGAGGCACCTTCGGATTTGTTGTTTTGTTGTGGACTCTGCAGACTTTAAGGATTTATATTCATGTTTGGTGCCTTTGTGACACCCTGGCGCCGCCAGGTGGTCACAGGAAAACATACACCCCACACAACACCATCCCACACCAGGTTCCATCAGCCACAAAACCCTAGCCACCCCCCCTCAGGGTAGGAAGGACACACCAGTGGGCAGGACCAGGCGGATTGGAAGTGCCCACCTAGGGGACTTTAGGATCCGAAGGAGGGGACCAGTGAGTTAGTTTGGAGTCAAGGTCTAGTTCAAGTGACCGCGCAAGGTCAAGGCTGAGCTTAGTGAAGGGTAGCCAGGGTAGTGACCCTGGTCTACTGGCTAGGTGGCAAGCAGTGGACCGTGTCCAAAGGCGATGGGAGTCCGGTCGCGGGAAATCCAGAGTGGACTGGGACAGGGTTGGAGCCCGCCGGTACCGACAGCGGAGATCCGGTCCGTAAACAGTGCACAGGCGGGGTACCTAGACCCTAGTTAGAAGACAGATGCAAGCACGGTTCCAGACGTTGTTCCCGAGTGTTAGCCCAGATAGAGTGAAATGGCAGCCCACCACGGGGGATAGGGTATCCGCAACAACCCACTGAGATCCCAAGGGTAAGTTTTCGCGGGCACATCTCCCGACCAAAACCAAACCGGGAGTGTACTTCCCCGTTCCATACGAGGTCGTCTAAAATAGAAGGAAAATACAGAGTGCCGGAGGAAGGGACATTGGTACACCAGCCGTGTGTAGGAACCGTATACAACCTGAAGCGGCAGCTGGCCACTGACACCTTGGTTTACCAGCAGACTCGTGTGCATTTATTCATTCAATCGTGAGTACACCAACACCCTCCGGTCCGGCCCAGTGCATCACCACCAACAGCCATCACCTCCCGTGTTTTGGACATTGAGCCCCGGGGCATCCACCCCTACCCACGGAGGGTTTAACATCCAGCTGCCATTCCATCGCCCCCGGGTGCTCCCCAACAGCAGCGGTGGTACTCCATCTTACCACACACCGTGGGTGGCGTCACACAGTACTTACAACAATCCCCTGTATATATTACGCCCCCTTTTTATTTGAGTGCTCGCACAACCCCCGGGTCCGGAGACCCCTCGAGCCACTGCGGATCCGGATCCGAGCAGCCCGGCTGCTCACATGAGGGTGGCACACCTCAAAACCTGGCATCACGAACAGTATTGTAACTCATCCACCTACCTGGTGTAAGTGTACCTTGTTTTGGACTGTAAACGGTGCCCAGTTTCAAAATTTTTCGACAGCCTCCATTTTGCAGCCATTTTTGGGCACGAAAAACAACAAGCCCGGCGTCTTCTTCCCCGGAAAATGGTGCGAAGTTGAAGCACCGCCCCCTGGGAATGCGGGCGGAAGTTGGTGATTTCCCAGACAGGAAACGCAAAGGACAGTGGGTCCCGCGAGACTGTTGTCGAAAAACCAAGGGGAAAGAACCAGAGGAATGTCGGTGCCGGAGAGTGATGGTGGAGCAGCGTCACCCGCAGTGCCTGCCGGAGCTTCTGATGACCTGTTGTCCCAAGTTCAACGCCTGAGTAAGGATGTCGCTAGGATCCTCGCAACCTTACAGCTCCAGCCAAAGGCCAAGCCCACAGAAAAGATCCAGCTCGCCGACAGTCCGGAAGATGTCCCCTGGATGCAGAGAACGAACAACAACCAGTATGGACAACCTGTTTGTTACAAATGCAATAAGACTGGCCACTATTCTCGCTGGTGTCCTTTAAACGAGCAACCCCTGAGGCCAAGGACCAGTTCTCAGGAATAGACCCACAAGCCCCAGCTGATTGGCATGAGCGGTATGTCGGAGGTCGCGCCGTCATCTCCCTCGCAGTGGACGGTATCCCGAAGTTCGCACTTCTGTACACTGGCTTGCAGGTAACAACCATACCCTATGTACTGTATAAGCGCTACTGGTCTGATGATGACCTCACCCCACCAGACTCTGGCCTTACCATCATTGCGACTCCCCATGACCCAGGTGGGGTTCAAAGAGATGACTTTGAAGGTGGAGCGAGTGGAGCTAGAGCATCAAGGACTCATTGTTGTGCAGAACAACCCTAGTGACCGTAACCCAAAAATGGTCCTAGGGACTAATGTTATTGAAAATTGCATGGGAGAAGTATTGCATTTACTACAACAGCTGTGTGCAACTGCAGGAGCGGGCCGGCAGAGGGCTCTGCAATGGGAAATCCGGGCCCTCCTGCAGCGGCAACAGGTGAACTTGTCTGGTGGAGAAATTGGTAGTGTACGAGTGATGGATGTAGCGCCTCTAGTAGTTGCTCCGCGAAGCGAGATGATGATTTGGTGCAGGGCAGCAGTAGGCACCTGGGGACAGGATTACCCGGCAGTAGTGGAGCCCCTGACGTCAGAACACTGGCCCACAGTAATGGCAGCCAGAGGGATAATTGATGTCCGGAAGGGGAGAGTGCCCGTGAGAGTGATGAATTGCAGAGAGGAAGAGGTTAAGCTACCCCGATAGGCCAGCATTGCTAAGCTGTTCACAGTAGACACTTATGCCATCCAGACAACAACTTCCACCATCACTGCATCCCAGTCAACCAGTGACAGTCCACCAGAACAGTTAGAGGAGTGGTGTCAAGAGCTGCATGTAGGCACTGACTCCACACCTGCACACCACAGGGAAGGGTTTTACAGAGTAGTGCAAGAGTATGAGCAGGTCTTCAGTAAACATCCGTTAGACTTTGGGAGGATGAAGGGGGTCCAACACCACATTCCCACAAGTGCACATCCACCCATCAAGGAGAGGTATAGGCCAATTCCTACCGCACATTACCAGTGTGCCAAAGACATGTTGAGGAACATGAAGGAGGTGGGGGTCATCTGTGATAGCTGTAGCCCCTGGGCAGCTCCATTGGTCCTGGTTAAGAAGAAGGACGGCACCATGAGGATGTGTGTGGACAACCGGAAGATTAACCAGATAACTCATAAAGACGCATACCTTCTTCCCCATATTGAAGAATCATTGGCTGCATTAAGGATGGCAAATTACTTTTCTACTCTTGACCTTACTAGTGGCTACTGGCAGGTGTCCGTCACAGAGGAAGACCGGGAGAAGACCGCTTTCACTACTCCAATGGGTCTCTGCGAGTTCAATAGCATGCCCTTTCGGTTGTGTAACGCGCTGGGAACCTTCCAGAGGCTGATTGAGTGCTGCTTGGGACATCGCAACTTTGAAACGGTCCTGCTATACTTGGACGACATCATTGTCTACTCTAAGACGTATGAAGCACACCTGGAACGTCTTGCCGAAGTGTCCGCGGCCTTCTCCAGGTACAGGATGAAGCTGAAGCCATCCAAATGCCATTTGCTGAAACCCAAAGTTCAATATCTAGGGCATGTGGTTAGTGCAGAAGGTGTAGCACCAGACCCGAAGAAGATCACAGCCATCCAGAGCTGGCCAAGACCTACCACCGTCAGAGAAGTGAGGCAGTTCCTGGGCCTGATGGGCTATTAACGCCGCTTCATCAAAGGCTACACCAAGATGGCAGCTTCCTTGCAAGATCTCCTGGTGGGACAACCCAAGCATGGCAAGACTTTTGGTTCCCCGTTCGTCTGGGATATGGAACAGGAAGAATCCTTTCAACAGATGAAGTCGGCCTTGACCGGAGAAGAGATTCTCGCCTATCCCGACTACGGTCTCCCGTTCATCTTATACACTGATGCCAGCAACGTGGGCTTGGGTGCTGTCCTGTCCCAGATGCAGAATGGCAAGGAGAAGGTAATAGCCTATGCAAGCAGGAAGCTCCATCCAAAGGAAAGGAACCCTGAGAATTAGGGTAGTGGCCCTGGTCTACTGGCTAGGTGGCAAGCAGTGGACCGTGTCCAAAGGCGACGGGAGTCCGCTCACGGGAAATCCAGAGTGGACCGGGACAGGGTTGGAGCCTGCCGGTACCGACAGCGGAGATCCAGTCCGGAAACCGTGCACAGGCGGGGTACTTGGACCCTAGTTAGAAGACGGTTGCAAGCCCCTTCTCTAATTAACCAGTCCAGGAGCAAGATTCCAGACGTTGTTCCCGAGTGTTAGCCCAGATGGGCTGCCGTTTCGCTCTACCACGGGGGATAGGGTATCCGCAACAACCCACTGAGGTCCCAAGGGTCAGTTTTCGCGGGCACATCTACCAACCAAAACCAAACCGGGAGTGGACTTCCCCGTTCCATAGGAGGTCGTCTAAAATAGAAGGAAAATACAGAGTGCCGGAAAAAGGGACATTGGTACACCAGCCGGGTGTGGGAACCGTATACTCCCTGAAGCAGCAGCCGGCCACTGACACCTTGGTTTACCAGCAGACTCGTGTGCATTTATTCAATCGTGAGTACACCAACACCCTCCGGTCCGGCCCGGTGCATCACCGCCAACAGCCATCACCTCCCGTGTTCTGGACGCTGAGCCCCGGGGCATCCACCCCTACCCACGGGGGGGGTTAACATCAAGCTGCCATTCCATTGCCCCCGGGTGCTCCCCAACAGCAGCGGTGGTACTCCATCTTACCACACACCGTGGGTGGCGTCACGAAGTATCTACAACAATCCCCTGTACATATTACGCCCCCTTTTTATTTGAGTGTCTGCATGACCCCCCGGGTCCGGAGACCCCTCGAGCCACTGCGGATCCGGATCCAAGCAGCCCGGCTGAAGACGTGGGGCGGCACACCTTATCTGTGTGGTTCCAATAAAGCCCTTTGGATTGTTCCTTGGCCTGGCGTCCCTTACTGCTCTGTCGCATACCCAGTCACAAATTGGAGGCAGCGGTGGGATCAGAGCAGAAGTAATGGAGGACAACGGCCCATCGACATCTGGAACCAAAACCTCAGAGTACAAAAACTGGACTGTGGGAAGCCTAAAAACAAAGCCCCGTGAATTAGGAGTCGACTACAAAGGACTCTCCAAGGAGCAACTAATTGAGATTTTGGAAGAGTCTTGCCTGCAAGATGGCACCGAGGAAGGATTTCCACAGCAAGGACAGGAAAGACGGGAGCTGGAGGTAAATACCCAAAAAAGTCAGTGGGTTGTGTGGTATGAGGAGGAGATAGCACTTCTGGGAGATGAGGCCACCATAGAAGATAAGCGAGAGGCCATTCATAGATCTCAGGAGAGGCAGCACATGGCAGAAGCAGCTAAAAGCTCCAGACAGATTGTAATCCCAGCATCCACCATCAGGGAAGTCCCAAGAGTGTCTCACAAGGACTTTAAGCCATTTAATGAAGCTGCAGGCGACATTGAGGGCTTCTTCCAGGACTTTGAGCATCAGTGCCGATTAATGGAAGTCCCAGCAAGAGAGCGAGTCAGACACCTGGTGGGCCTCTTGGAGGGTGGAGCTGCCGAAGCCTATAGAGTTATGGACCCTCCGTGGAATTGTGAGTATGGGGAGATAAAAGAGACCATTCTAGAACATTATGCCGTGACCCCAGATACTTATAGGACTCAGTTTAGTACGTTAGCCTGTGATGGGGATGTGTCTTTCAAGATGTATGCCCACAGGCTTAAACAAGCATGTCATCGCTGGCTGGAAGGAGAGGGAGCCTTAAATTGGGAGACCTTCTTCCAGGTCATCCTGAAAAAGCAGTTCTATGCCAAGTGCCCTGCTGAGATCAGGGAATGGGTGTGTGAGAGAAAGCCGGCAACAGTGGAACAAGCCGCCACTCTGGCTGATGAGCTTCTCACCATCAAGTCTCAATAGAAAAGGCTAATAGTCAGTGAGGAAAAGGCTACCAGCACCCCAACATCTGAGGTTCCTTGTCCTTCAGTACCCAATGTTCCTCGACCTCCTAGGTCACCAGCTCATGTGGATACCCGTGTGAATGTGCTTCCAATTGCTCCTGCCACATTTTCTGGAATTCGACAAGGACAGAAAGTAGAAGAGCGAAGATGTTATAGTTGTGGGCATCCCGGGCATCTGCAGGCCACATGCCCATCTATCCAGGGGAGTCATCCTCCAAATCGAAAACCACCTCCAGTACCTGCACATCCATATCAGTCACGAAGTTCTCCTACCTACTTCTCTAGAATGCAAACTGGAAGGAGTGAGACGCAGCGCAGAGGTTATCGATGTGGGCAGCCTGGCCATCTACAAGACACTTGCCCGGCTGGTCAACTGAGGAATGAACCTGCATCAAATCGACCTGTTAACTATCTACAGCCAAGTACAATAAGGGAAGAGGTGTCACCCCTTCAACTTGACTTGCTTAATGACTCAGACACTCATGTTCGACCACTAGGTGTTTATGGGGTGCGAGCCACAGCCCCGAATTCTTCTTATCATCCAATAAAGCACTTACAGGAGGTTGTACTGGATGGACAGAGAGTTCTTGGTTTTTGTGGCATTCCTCACAATAGCTGATCCCCGAGTTGTTCGGCCAGAGGCGATACAGCCAGTACCAGGGTTTACCATTGAATTGGCTGGAAGACAAAGGAGAAATATCCCAAAAGCAATTGTAGAACTGGACTTTGGCTTTGGGGTCAAGCAATGTGTGGTTGGGGTGATGAGCGGCCTGCCTGCAGATATTCTCCTAGGCAATGATGTGGGAGATCTACAATGCCGATTTGTGGGTGCAGGAAGCAGAGTGTAAGTCAAGGAGGATACAAACTGGAGCCGAACCTTCAACCCTACATCTTCACCATATCCTAAAGAACATGAGGCCAACACTCAAAATGCAGATGGATTGTCCAGGCAGGAGGAGCCCTGAGTACGGTCAGCCATGTTTATGTGTACTTGATAAGCGACCTGTAGAGGTCACTGGTCCGTACACAAATTGAGGGGGGGGGAAGGGGTTTTGACGAGGTGTCCCTCCCCAACCCCCAGCCTTTATTCATGTACTCTATGCCATATAGGGTCGTGTAGGTTGCTTGGCTGTCTTTGTTCTTTGGTGATAACATTATATCCCCCCAGCCTGTACCATATTGTAATCAGGCTCCAGCAGTGGCTATTGTCCTGTATGTACTGCTTGTCCTGGGAGATTGTTTATTCTTCTCTGCATGGGGCTCCTCCAATCCACAACTTGTTAGACAGAATAGAGCCAGGATGTCTAGCATCCTTTCATGTATCAAATGTCCAGGGGAGGTGGGCCCTTCTGCCCACCTAAGGGTCTAATCCCAGGAGAGGAGAATAATGAGACCCATGTCACTCAGTTAGATCCTAGTACGTCTTCAGCCGAGATCCAACTAAGGGTGAGGCTGGATCCTGTGTATGGACTGTTACAGATTGAAGATCAGTGGCCACATGGGATTGTGTTTTGTTGCTCAAGGAACTCATATAAGGACCATTACCATATTTTCCCTGGCGTCGGAATATCGGGAGGCACCCTCGGATTTGTTATTTTGTTGTGGACTCTTTGCAGACTTTAAAGATTTATATTCATGTTTGGTGCTTTATCTGTGTGGTTCTAATAAAGCCCTTTGGATTGTTCCTCGGCCTGGTGTCCCTTCTGTCGCATACCCCATCACAGTCGGTATATAATGTAATGGTGCATGTGTAGCGCCCCACGGGGCAGGTGTTTTAACCTACTGCTGCGGGGCTGGGGGTGCAGATCCTCTGCATTGTCACGGGATGGCATGGCCCAGTTCTATTGCCCCGAGGTGTACAGGAAGGAGGATTGGAGGGAGGCAGGGAGGATGGAGGTTGTAGTCGCAGGTTAGGAAAGTCTATTAGGAGATTGTGACGCCCCCGTGTGGTACACGGCCAGGGATGGGGGCCGCCGCTGCAAGGTCTCTCACCAGGGAAGATGTCAGGTGCAGCCGGTATGGTGTCGCTCCCCATAGGCGGAGCGGGATAACCCTGGGAGGATGGCGGGGGTAGTGGTAGTCCCCGTTGGCCCCGCAGCGCTGGGCGACGGTGTCGGTAAATGAGAGGCAGAGATGGGCTGTGGTTCTAGGGTACCGCTCTCTGCCACGATGGGCTCTAGCCGATCTCGGATCCGAAAGAGGTGAAGTCCGGTGTGTGTGTGTGTGTGTGTGTGTGTGTATGTGTGTGTGTCAGCCTGTGAGCCCTCTCCTCCGTTGATGTACTAAGTATCGGATCCCTGTGCGTGAAGCACTTGAAGGTCCCGGTGTCAGTAAAGTGTCCTGTTCTGTATGCTGATAGCGCAGTTCTGTTGTGGCTCTGGTTCTCATCCCGGATCCTATGTGCTATTTGCTGCAGACTCGTGGAATGGGTCCAGTGACTTTTCGTAGCCGTTCCCCGCAACCCTTACAGAGTTGGTAGACAACATGAGTATGCCTGCCCTGGGATTCTGTATCCGACAGCGCCAGTCCTGTGGAAGCAGCTGCCCTGCTTCACCCCAGTGACTGTGTTGAACGCCTTGGCCCACAGAGCTGCTCTCGGCACGTCCACTCTGCTCTGTGTCTGAAAGCTGAACTCTCTGTTGTAGTTGTGTTTTGTGTTCTGAGCTGCTGCCACCAACTGATTCACTACTCTCACTAGGTCAACATGCTCTTCCCACTGTGCTCCTAACTCCCCCTGGTGGTTACTTTCCCCTGACCCTGGGTCCCCAGTACAGTGGATCTGAGGAGTCCTGGTGCAGTGGCGTCCTGTAAATCCACCGCTGTAGTGACCCCCTATTGTGATCCGACCCTGGCCCAGACCCCATTGGGGAGGGAAACCCACTGACTGTATGTTGGTGTATGTGTAAACCGGCATCGACCTTCCTTGGACCCAGGGTGAGTACTACACCCTAATTGGGTGTACTATGGCGCCTGAAGCCGCAGGGGCGCCACACATGCTTCAAAAAAAAAATATTAATATAGTGACCAATACATATATAGCATAATATGGCGAACATGGCTAAACAAATTGTCGTACAGCCTACCAGTTAGTTTTCTAGTGGTTAGACTTCAACAATACATTGGTAAGAATGACAGTCACCCTGACAATTATGCCAAGTGGGATACTCACTGTAGTGTGACAAGTGACTGCTGCTGCAAGAAACCATCAAGTTTTGAGCATCAGCGCTAAAGTATAACCCTCATGCTCTGTCATTAACCTTGGTATGTAACCAACAAGCTCTGTGCCTTAGCTCTAAAGTGTAACTGTGATGCCCCTGGACTAGTCAGGGTGTCACAGGGTACTGCACTTTCTACTCTTTAGTGCAGGGCTCAACTCCCCATGGTTCTGGGTTCCCAACCAATGGTACTGCCTCCATCAGCGTCCAAATCCCAACCACACCTCACACCACACCCTGTCAGGCACACCAGTGGGCTGCCTAGCTGGAATAGGGCCGCCCACCTAGGGGTCAGACAGACTGGTGGGAGGGAAGAGAGAGAGAGTAGTGCTAGCCCTCGAGATGTGAGGAGCGGAGGGAGTGGTAGCTCCCTGTATGTTACAGGTTGGGTCGCAGACGATGGTCTGGGCCCGGAGGAGTCAGAGACCCAGTCGCAGGGTATTGAGGCTGGATGCGTAGACCCGGTTTTGGAGGACGGTCAGCAGCTCGAGTCTAATAACCGGTTCGGGACCGAAAGCACGGCAGGGTACAGGACCCTAGGTTGGGGAGTAGCTTCATGCAACCCGGCAATTAACTTGTGGAGGATAGTAACTTTATGGACTGTTCCCAAGAAGCTCAAAGATCAAGGGCACTAGCGCAACGACGGGGATAGGGCTTTCCAACCTATGCAGCCCACAGAAATCCCAAGCGTGAGCCCTTGAGAGCGCAGCTCCACTACCAACAAGTAAGGAGCGGGGTTCGGACAGCTTTAAGCCAACGGGCCACCAGAACACTTCTAATTTGTGCATGGAGGCAGTTTCCGGATCACCTGGCAGTACCAGAGGGGATGGATACCCGGATGAGCTCCCTAAAGAGGGCAGCGGCACCCAGAGACTTGGTTTACCTTGCTGTCAGTCTGCTTTGCGGTCGCATCATCACCAACATTGCCTGAGTGAGTACGTGGTCCTCCCGTGCTTCCAACTAGCGCTGCGCTCCCCTACACCAGCATCTCACCATCCAGAGTCCCGGGGCCTCCCATACCCGTGGAGGGAACTTCATCTGGCTGCCCCACTCAATCTCCCCCGGGTACTCCCATCGGCAGCAGCGGTACTCCCCTTACCGCGAACCACGGGTGGCATCACAAACTCTTATCCCCTGTAAATAGTCACCTTTACATTTGTGTGGCCGCAAGCCCCTGGGTCCGGAGACCCTCGAGCCACAGCAACCCCGGATCCGAGCGGTTCGACCGCTGCAGGGGCGCACATAACCACTAAACGAAACTCTCTACCATCATTCAGATGAGTAACTACCAAGCTAAAAAGCGAGTTGTCCACAGATTGTTCGCCTCTGCTTTAGGCCAGGGTTACACTAGCGTATAGCATCCGATGAGAGAGCGATATGCTAATAACACTTGACTGAAACTCTGCTGCCAGCATGAGCTGAGTATCATGCTACTGTAATCTGATTTTCTTGCATGTGAGAATCTTAGCACAGGTGAGAAGAAAATGAAGAGCTTAATCTCTCCACCTTCTCCATTGCCTGTCCCTAAGTGCAGTCCAACGTCCCCATGTTTCATAGACTTGTATGGGTGTGTGACGCCCTGGGCAAGCCAGGGGTCACAGGTCATCACACCACCACACCACCACACCCTACACCCCAGTTAGGAACACCAAGGCTACCAAAATCCTTGTTGCCTTCCTCCAGGGGCTTGTGTTCACACCAGGGGGTGGGCCAGGCGGTTGGCTCCGCCCACCGAGGAGTACACAGCCCTGGAGGCGGGAAGAACCAGGCAGAACAGTTAGGGAAGTGAAAGTAGAAGGAAGTGGTAGAGGAGCTTGAGAAAAGGAGTAAAGAGTGACAGTAGTAAAGCCTGAAGTTGGTCCGGGTGTGTGCCCCGGACAGTGACAGCAAGGTCAGCAGACGGCGGTGATAGTCTGCAGGGGAGACTGCTCGGAGGTTGCTGGAAGGACCGCGGATGGGTGGTGACCCGGCGGTCTGGAGCAGTATACGAAGAACAGTCAGCACCAGGGCAGGGGCCTTTCGGATCCCGGCAAGGCTAGGAGTCGCCATAATTTGCCAAATCCGTCAGTTAAGGGGACGTCTGTCTCCTAACAACCAAGTCCCGATTGAAGGCAACAGTCCAACCGTAACAGAGAGACACCACCACCGCCAGGGCACCAGTTTCTCAGGGCCAGCGCCTGCGGGCAAAGTAGGGCTCCTCCGGCCCATATCCAAGCCGGGGAGCGGGTTACCGGTGGGAACCCATCGCAACCATTCAACCATTATCAACTTAGGTGCAGGACAGAGGGACCGTCACCGTCACCTACTGGGGAAAGCAAGTGCAGCCGTCCGTGGGAACCGTATTTCCAGCTGTGTGTTTTACCGAGCAGTGGCAGCAGCAGGCCGCAGTGCCAGCCGGACCCGAGCAGAGGGAGAGCGCGGCGTCCCCTTCTCCGCCCGCGACAACTTGGCGTCACGAACAGGATCTTACCGCTCTGCCGTTGGGTAGAGGTGCGCCTTGTGACCGCCGGAGGTATCCGGCTGAAAAATTTCGGAAGTCGCCTTCTTTGGCGCGAAAAGTTCCTGCTCGAGCGTCTTCTCGAGTAGCACAGGCGCGAAGGCCAAAACCCCGCCCCAAGAGAGGAGGGGCCTGAAAGAAGCTAAGGGGGACGCGATGGCGGCTGGCTGCATGTGAACGCAGCTATAAAAGCAGGGACGCCAGGACTCTGCGGACATCTTGTTCCTGGGAGAAGCCACCAGCAGCATGTGGATGCCGTCCCGCAACACCGTAGCCCCCGCGCCTGGAACCGCGGCGTGGGTGGAGATCCGGACCGCACAGCTCTACCAACGGCTGCAGGTTAAGATGCAGCTCCTCATGGAGGAGTGGGAGACCGACATGGCGGACGTCATAGCGACCGTGCGGAGACGCGAGGAGGAAGCGGAGGAAGGGAGGGTGAGTGACCCACGCCCCGAAGCCCTTGAAGGGCCGGTCATCGTGGCCGCGGGACCCGGTCCAAGCCCTCTCCCCCCGTTGCCTCCCTCGCCACCCGTCTTGGAAGCCGTGACCCCGCCATTAGGCCCGCTACCACCGCAACCGGTAGCGATACCCAGCATGCCCGCCCAGGTGGACCGACCTGTAGCCGGAGCCCGTAGTCGACCAGAGGTGCTGCCATGGAAGGCCCCGAAGTCTGCACCGGAGGCAGCCCCTGAGAAGTCCCGAGTCGGAGCTGATGACCCGTTCCGAGCCGAAGGCCCAGACGCAGAAAGCCCCTGTGCCCATCCCCCACACCTCGGCTGAGGTGGCGCCGGGTTGTCGCTGCAAGGCGGCGCCCAAGGCCAAGACACCGCGGGACCTGCCGCCCAGATCCCTGACAGTGGGCAACGTCCAGAATGTCCCGCGGGGCCCGATCCGTGCACCGGAGCTCACAGCAGCACCGTATTGGGACAGGGAGCCGGTACCGCTGGGTCCGTAAATCGGTGAAAGAGAAAAGAAGAAAGCGGAACTGGTGGCCCGTGCAATCCGGGAAAAGGAGAACCTCCGCCAGGCGACATTCCGTGTCCGGGGACCGCTGTATGAAGGACAGGTGAGGCGGTTTGATGTCCGCCAGGGCTATGGGTTTATCTATGAACCGGGCCTGGAGGCCGAAGTGTTTAAAGCCCGGCGGGATGTGAATGCCCACCTGCCTGAGGAGCACCCCGGCTGTAATCTGATGCCGGGTGACATTGTACAGTATACCCGGCACTGTGGAGAGAGGGGGTGGTTCGCCCTAGATGCAAAACTGAGGGGCAGCCAGGAGAGCCGAGTGAGTTTTGCACCCCCTCCCTCAGATGAAGCCGACGACTTGGAGTAGGGCAGCAGAGCACCGTTGTCCAGTCCCCATTGGGACCATCTGTTTTGTTTGAAAGTTTAAAGAATGATGATAAGCAAAATGATTACCGAAAAGTCATCTGATTCTACCGTGATTGTGAGTAAACCGGCCGTAGCCGACACCGTTGTCCCCGTGGGGACTGTTTGAAAAGTTTTGCATAGGAACTCCTATGGACAAGCCCGTGAACTTGCAGGGCAACCACAAACGTTAAGTGGCTTGTAAATAAGTTGTTTTACCGTTACTGTTTCCGCAATTGCCACCTCCGGAGAGGCAGGTTGGAGGGAGGGCCCACAGCAGAGCAGGCTGGGGCCCAGCCACCACAGGAACCGGTGGCTACCCTCTGGAGGGGAAGGACAGATCCCGCTCGGGTGACTTGGTGCAGGACTGGGGTCAAGGGGTGCTGCCTGGGTTTTAGGGGCAGCATCAGGGCCAGGTTGCTTGGGTGGGAGAGGGCGGAGACCGTAACCGTAAACCGTTTGTAACGTTTAAGAAATGTGCCTCCCGATGTGGGATGATGTCATGAGTTGTAATGTTACCGTTTACCTTTTTACATATTTTTCAGAAAATAAAACCGGTGTTGGACGGGCAGCCCGCGGACGGTCTGCATTTTGCTAAGGGGGAATGTGACGCCCTGGGCAAGCCAGGGGTCACAGGTCATCACACCACCACACCCTACACCCCAGTTAGGCACACCAAGGCTACCAAAATCCTTGTTGCCTTCCTCCAGGGGCTGGTGTTCACACCAGGGGGTGGGCCAGTCGGTTGGCTCTGCCCACCGAGGAGTACACAGCCCTGGAGGCAGGAAGAACCAGGCAGAACAGTTAGGGAAGTGAAAGTAGAAGGAAGTGGTAGAGGAGCTTGAGAAAAGGAGTAAAGAGTGACAGTAGTAAAGCCTGAAGTTGGTCCGGGTGTGTGCCACGGACAGTGACAGCAAGGTCAGCAGACGGCAGTGATAGTCTGCAGGGGAGACTGCTCGGAGGTTGCTGGAAGGACCGTGGACGGGTGGTGACCCGGCGGTCTGGAGCAGTATACGAAGAACAGTCAGCACCAGGGCAGGGGCCTTTCGGATCCCGGCAAGACTAGGAGTCTCCATAATTTGCCAAATCCGTCAGTGAAGGGGACGTCTGTCTCCTAACAACCAAGTCCCGATTGAAGGCAACAGTCCAACCGTAACAGAGAGACACCGCCAGGGCACCAGTTTCTCAGGGCCAGCGCCTGCGGGCAAAGTAGGGCTCCTCCGGCCCATATCCAAGCCGGGGAGCGGGTTACCGGTGGGAACCCATCGCAACCATTATCAACTTAGGTGCAGGACAGAGGGACCGTCACCGTCACCTACTGGGGAAAGCAAGTGCAGCCGTCCGTGGGAACCGTCTTTCCAGCCGTGTGTTTTACCGAGCAGCGGCAGCAGCAGGCCGCAGTGCCAGCCGGACCCGAGCAGAGGGAGAGCGCGGCGTCCCCTCCTCCGCCCGCGACAGGTGCACATGATCTGATATATGTTGCTGTAGCGCATCACGGGGCAGGTGGTTAATCTACTCATTGAGGGGCCGTTGAGGGTTGGGTCAGGTGATGTCACGGGTGGCCTTGCCGGGTTCCGTTGCCCCGAGGTGTACAGTAAATGGTGGGGAAAGCGGGGTGTTTGGGAAAGTTTGTTGTGACGCCAGCTGTGATACACGGCCAGGGAATAGCTACTGCAGAATTCCTCGCTGGGGCAGGTGTTATGGCAGCCGGGATGGTGTCGCTCCCCACAGACGGAGCAGGCCCCAGGTGGGAGAGGTTAGACCATCGACACCAAAGCTCTGGGCGATGACGCGAATAAGGAAAAGCCAACACAGTCTCTGCGGGTTCAAAGTGTCGTTTACTCACAACTTCAGTCGTTAGCCCAGTAGTACTGGTCACCGCCGTGATGTGCTCTGGTCGATCCCAGATCCATGGAAGGTCAGAACCAGTGCGGTACTCTGTGGGCCCTTCCTTGGTGCGCTTTGTAGTGCAGGACCCTGTGGCTTGAAGCACTTAAAGTCCCTTCTGTTACGAGGGGGACCCGGGGAAGCGTGCCAAGATGGGAAATGGACAGCTTCCGCCGGTCAAGGTCCACTGTGCGGTGTAAGGGACCGCTGCTATGGTCAGGAAAGAGTGAGCGGGTTGCTACTAGTGATCGTCTGGAACGTCACAGACGATCTATGTACACCGGTCCGCCCTAACCCGTGAGGGTTGTATGGCTCGGGCCTTCTCGTACGGTGTACCTGTTGCACGGGGACGCACAGAGGTGCCTACGCACGTGTGCCAGCGGAAGTCACAGGATATGGCACGAGGGTAGCACAGAGGTGCCCACGCACGTGTGCTTTCAATAACCAGGTGAGTCCGGTGGAGACTCGAGGAGCTCACCTGGGACAGGAACACGGCCTGTTGAAGGAGATACTGCCGGAGCAGCAAGGCAGGAACACGGCCTGCAAACCAGGTGCTGCCTGAGCAGCAAGGGCAAAGCCCACGAAAGACAATGACGTCTGTACAGTGGCGTGGCAGCACGCTGCCAGACATCCAAACATAGAAGGATGGTCGCGCACCGCCATGATGGCAGGGGGAGCTTTTAAGGAGGTGTAGCTCCACCCAAGGGCGGGCGCGAGACGGGCGTGACTCAATCAGGGTTCGTGACGTCCTGGCCCAGCCAGTCAGGATTCAGCACATCACCAGCCTCGTCATGGGGCCGTGTGATATCAGTGAGCGAATCAGAAGACGTCACGTGGAGCACATGCTCATCCTCCTGCCTCTGGGTCATAAAGGCGTGATCCCCGGTTTCACAATGTGCAGAGACATGGGAAGTCTTGCTGCTTCCCTGAGCATCTATTCTTTGCACACTGCGCAACTTCCCAGAGCCTCCATGATGCTGAGCAGGAGAGCTCGTGGCACGCAAGGGATGGGAGACCACTCCATTCCCTGCAAGGGGAGAACCACTAGGTGTCACCCTTCTGCTGTGTCTCTGAGAAGGCAACTCCTGCAGACTGCACAGTCTCCCAGACCTTTGGTGCTGCTGAGCAGTAGGGCTCATGGCCGACAAGGAATGGGGGACCACCTCATTCCTTGCAACAAGAGAGCCACGACGTGTAACACCCTTCCGTACTAGGTAGAGCACTGTTCTCCATGCCAGTAGCATGGATCCCCTTGAGTCTGACCTTGAGCTAGACCTCAGAATCCTAGGTGCCACTTGGCTCTGGAAACTTGGGTGGTCAGAGGGGTTTGAAAGCCCTCCGTCCAGCAGAGTCTGATGATGCAACGTGGAATTGCACCACCCTAGGGTGCTGCACTCTGAACTGCACTGGACCTGGGAGAACTGACATGGTATTGTGACGCCCTGGCCTATCAGGTCGTCACAAGGGTGCCGTGCAATCTGCCCTTCTGCATGGTACCCGCTCCTCCTTGGTTACAGGTCCTGTCAATTTGGTGTTGCTACCAACAGGTGTACATAAATCCTGAGGAACACTCTGCACCACACCCACCAACCACCCATTGGGCAGCCTGAGGGGAATAGGGCCACTCACATGGAGGGATGGAAGAGGGAGGGCAGAAATTTCAGTAGTTGAGTAGTAGTTGAGCAGTGAGACAGCGGTGACAGGAAAGGTCACGCTGTGGAGCTGGGCTCCTGTACCCGTCCCAGGTGCCAGATGTTGGCTTGGCCAGAAGGAGCTGGAACCCTGGTCGCAGGGGGTACGGTGCTGCTACAGAGAGCAGGCCGGCTGCCTTGTGCTACAACTGGACAGGGGCCAGGGCACGACGGGGTATGCGGACCCTAGGCTGGGAAGAAGCTTCACGCAGCCCAGTAATTCACCCGACGGGAACAGAGTCTTCAGGAACAGTTTCCCACCCGCTCCAGAATCGGGGTACTAGCGCAACAAGGGGGATAGGACTTCCGAAAATCATCAAGAAGATCCCAAGCGTGAACCCTGAGAGCAGGCTCACCTTGCTAGCCATGCAAGTGAGCGGGACCCGAGTAGTCTTAAGTAGAGTTGAGCGCGGTTCGTGGTTCGTGGTTCTCCAGTTCTAGGCTCGAGTGATTTTTGGGCTGTTCGAGATCGAACTAGAACTCGAGCTTTTTGCTAAAAGCTCGATAGTTCTAGATACGTTCGAGAACGGTTCTAGCAGCAAAAAGCAGGGCTTTTTACAGCTACAGTGAGCAGGAGCCATCGCTGGCAGCCTGCCACAAGCTGGTAACCAAGATAAACATCGGGTATCCAAGCAAAGCGCTTTGGTTAGTAACCCGATGTTTATCTTAGTTACGTGCAGGAAGCCCACACTTTCCCGCTCAGCTCGCTCCACCCCCTCCTGCCCGCGGCATGTACACATACATACACATACACAAACACACACACACACATCCACACCCCCCCCCTGCCCCCGCCCGCCCGCTCGCTCGCTCGCTCGCTCGGCTTACCTGCGGTGATGAAGTCCCGCCATCCCGACCTCAGCGCTGTCACTGTCCTCCATGGCCGCCGCTTGTCACATCACCTATCGCTTCCGACCCGAGACTGACACTGGCGGTGACGTCACGGACCTCTCGCGATACTTGATGTGAAGGCGCCGGTCATTGACCTCAGTGACAGGGGCTGTCAGTGTGCTGGAGATCAGTGCAGGTAATGTACCTCACTGACAGCAGCACTTGTCACCCCCCTGCAGTGACCTGGGCTGACCCATTGATGTTAGCTCAGGTCACTGCACTGCTCTCCCAGCCAATGGGGAACATCCTGCTCTTCATTGACTGGGACAGTGTGCATCGTCATGGCAACCCCTTGGATTACAGCAGACCTGGATTTGTTTTTCAATCTAATAAATTGGTTAAAGAGGGAATGTTTTGGGGAGTGTTTTTTCAAATAAAAATGTGTTTGTCGTGTATTTTTTTTTTATTACTGACTGGGTTGGTGATGTCGGGTATCTGATAGACGCCTGACCTCACCAACCCCAGGGCTTGATGCCAGGTGACATTACACATCTGGTATTAACCCCAAATATTACCCCGTTTGCCACCGCACCAGGGCGCGGGATGAGCTGGGGCGAAGCACCAGGATTGGCGCATCTAATGGATGCGCCACTTCTGGGGCGGCTGCGGCCTGCTATTTTTAGGCTGGGGAGATTCCAATAACCATGGACCTCCCTAGTCTGAGAATATCAGGCCCCAGCTGTCTGCTTTACCTTGGCTGGTGATCCAATTTTGGGGGACCCCTACGTGTTTTTTTTTTTAATTATTTATTTAATTTAAAATAACAGCGTGGGGTGCCCTCAGTTTTGGATTACCAGCCAAGGTGAGGTTGCCAGCTGTGGTCTGCAGGCTGCAGCCGTCTGCTTTACCCTAGCTGGCTACAAAACTAGGGGGAACCCTATGTCATTTTTTTTTCATTTTTTTGGCTAAATACAAAGCTAAGCACCCCTTAGTGCCACATGAAAGGTACCAAAGGGTGTTCCACTTTTTCTCCATTTTTTTCTCCACTTTCTCTCCACTTTTTCTCCACTTTTTCTCCATTTTTTTCTCCACTTATTCTCCACTTTTTCTCCTCTTATTCTCCACTTTTTCTCCACTTTTTCTCCTCTTATTCTCCACTTTTTCTCCACTTTTTCTCCATTTTTTTCTCCACTTTCTCCACTTTTTCTCCACTTTTTTCTCCACTTTTTCTCCTCTTATGCTCCACTTTTTCTCCTCTTAATCTCCACTTTTTCTCCACTTTTTCTCCACTTTTTTCTCCACTTTTTCTCCTCTTATGCTCCACTTTTTCTCCACTTTTTCTCCACTTTTTCTCCACTTTTTCTCCTCTTAATCTCCACTTTTTCTCCTCTTATGCTCCACTTTTTCTCCACTTTTTCTCCACTTTTTCTCCACGTTTTCTCCACTTTTTTCTCCACTTTTTCTCCTCTTATGCTCCACTTTTTCTCCACTTTTTCTCCACTTTTTCTCCACTTTTTTCTCCACTTTTTCTCCTCTTATGCTCCACTTTTTCTCCACTTTTTCTCCACTTTTTCTCCACGTTTTCTCCACGTTTTCTCCACTTTTTTCTCCACTTTTTCTCCTCTTATGCTCCACTTTTTCTCCACGTTTTCTCCACGTTTTCTCCACTTTTTTCTCCACTTTTTCTCCTCTTATGCTCCACTTTTTCTCCACTTTTTCTCCTCTTAATCTCCACTTTTTCTCCACTTTTTCTCCACTTTTTTCTCCACTTTTTTCTCCACTTTTTCTCCACTTTTTCTCCTCTTATGCTCCACTTTTTCTCCACTTTTTCTCCACGTTTTCTCCACGTTTTCTCCACTTTTTTCTCCACTTTTTCTCCACTTTTTCTCCTCTTATGCTCCACTTTTTCTCCACTTTTTCTCCACTTTTTCTCCTCTTAATCTCCACTTTTTCTCCACTTTTTCTCCACTTTTTCTCCACTTTTTTCTCCACTTTTTTCTCCACTTTTTCTCCACTTTTTCTCCTCTTATGCTCCACTTTTTCTCCACTTTTTCTCCACTTTTTCTCCTCTTATGCTCCACTTTTTCTCCACTTTTTCTCCTCTTATGCTCCACTTTTTCTCCACTTTTTCTCCACTTTTTTCTCCACTTTTTCTCCTCTTATGCTCCACTTTTTCTCCACTTTTTCTCCACTTTTTCTCCTCTTATGCTCCACTTTTTCTCCACTTTTTCTCCACTTTTTCTCCATTTTTTTCTCCACTTATTCTCCACTTTTTCTCCTCTTATTCTCCACTTTTTCTCCACTTTTTCTCCACTTTTTCTCCTCTTATTCTCCACTTTTTCTCCACTTTTTCTCCACTTTTTCTCCATTTTTTTCTCCACTTTCTCCACTTTTTCTCCACTTTTTTCTCCACTTTTTCTCCTCTTATGCTCCACTTTTTCTCCTCTTAATCTCCACTTTTTCTCCACTTTTTCTCCACTTTTTCTCCACTTTTTTCTCCACTTTTTCTCCTCTTATGCTCCACTTTTTCTCCACTTTTTCTCCACTTTTTCTCCACTTTTTCTCCACTTTTTCTCCTCTTAATCTCCACTTTTTCTCCTCTTATGCTCCACTTTTTCTCCACTTTTTCTCCACTTTTTCTCCTCTTATGCTCCACTTTTTCTCCACTTTTTCTCCTCTTAATCTCCACTTTTTCTCCTCTTATGCTCCACTTTTTCTCCACTTTTTCTCCACTTTTTCTCCTCTTATGCTCCACTTTTTCTCCACTTTTTCTCCACTTTTTCTCCTCTTATGCTCCACTTTTTCTCCACTTTTTCTCCACTTTTTTCTCCACTTTTTCTCCTCTTATGCTCCACTTTTTCTCCACTTTTTCTCCATTTTTTTCTCCACTTATTCTCCACTTTTTCTCCTCTTATTCTCCACTTTTTCTCCACTTTTTCTCCACTTTTTCTCCACTTTTTTCTCCACTTTTTCTCCACTTTTTCTCCTCTTATGTTCCACTTATTCTCCACTTTTTCTCCACTTTTTCTCTACTTTTTCTATGGTCGGTCTACCCATTAGCTCTGCCATGCATAGTGTAGCTCTACACCTACTGCACATGTTACTTTATGATTGATATCTCTTTCGTACCAGAGCTGTCTAAGTCTACTCTGACCCCATATTTGTCATTACTATATTGTCCTTGTACTGTATTATGACATTTGTATCATGTGTTTCATTTCTTGCTGTGTTGCAATTTTTTTGCTGCATCCCAATTGTACCTCTACATTGTTCGAGTTTATGTTATTGTTCTCTCACTCTTATGTGATACTGATTATTGTCATTTTTCATGATTACATGCAGATAAGTCCAATCTGACGAAGGCTCAGGCCGAAACGTCATTTGTAACTTGTTTTGGACAAAAACATATATGCTTATGAAAAAAAAAATTTTCTTAATACGGACCAATAAAGAGTGATTTTGCATTACTATCCGTTGTGACTTACTGACTTAGTCTGGGAGATATAGAGTGCCGAGGTTACTCACTAATTTTATCTATTATTACCTCTGAGCACCTATATACCAGTGAGCAGAGCTTCCTCTACAGTAGTTCTCCTGATTAGGCATGCCCTTACCTCATGAGCAGGGCATTGCAGCTTTGGTAGCAACCATTACGACATGGACTCTGCTGCTGTGGACCCGGGGAGAGTGAGTGCAGATTCATTGCACCCACACTCCTCACATGAAGGGTCCACACTCCTAGAAAATGGGGGATACGTTCCCTGAGTGTCTCCCCCCCATATTCTAGACGGTCCAGAGTCGTCGTGGGACCCCTTTATTTTTTTTCTTACAATAAATTGGTGAAAGAGGAAATATTTTGGGGACTGTTTTTTCAAATAAATTTCTTTTGTCGATTTTTTGTTTATGATGTTGGGTATCTAATAGACGCCATGACATCACAAACTGCTGGGCTTGATCTCAGGTGACTTTACAGCTAGTATCAACCCGATTTATTACCCCGTTTGCCACTGCACCAGGGCACGGGATGAGCTGGGGTGAAGCGCCAGGATTGGCGCATCTAGTGGATGCGCCACGTCTGGGGTGCCTGCGGCCTGCTATTTTTAGGCTGTGAAGGCCCAATAACTATGGACCTTCCCACCCTGAGAATACCAGACCACAGCTGTCCGCTTTACCTTGGCTGGTGATCCAATTTGGGGGGTCCCCTACTTTTATTGTGTAATTATTAATATTTATAAAATAATTATAAAAAAGAGCCTGAGGGGACCTCCACATTGGATCCCCAACCACGGTAAAGCTGCCAGCTGTGGTTTTCAGGCTACAGCCGTCTGCTTTACCCTAGCTGGCTATCAAAAATGGGGGGACCCAACGTAATTTTTTTTTTTTAACTATTTTTTAAATAGAAAAAATTAATGGGCTTCCCTGTATTTTGATTGCCAACCAAGGTAACGGCAGGCAGATGGGGGTGGCAACCCATAGCTGTCTGCTTTATCTGCGCTGAGAATCAAAAATACCGCGGAGCGCTACGTCATTTTTTTAAAGATTTATTTTTACAGCACTGTGATGTCCAGCAATCAAAATACAGGGAAGCCCATTTTATTTTTAGTTATTTAAATAAATAATTAAAAAAAATATATGTTAGCTCCCACTGCATTTTTTGTATTGCTAGCTAAGGGTAATCCAAGCAGCTACTGGCTGCTAACCCCCACTGCTTGGTGTTACCTTCACTGGCAATGGAAAATCCAGGGAAGCATTTTTTTTTTTTTTGCCAAAAAGCTACAAAAAAAGGACGTAAGCTTCGCCATATTTTTGTATGCTAGCCAGGTATAGCAGGCAGGTGCTGGAAGAGTTGGATACAGCGCCAGAAGATGGCGCTTCTATGAAAATGCCATTTTCTGAGGTGGCTGCAGACTGCAATTCGCAGCAGTGGGGCCCAGAAAGCTCAGGCCAACCGGTGGTGTGGATTCCAATCCCAGCTGCCTAGTTGTACCTGGCTGGACACAAAAATGGGGCAAAGCCTACGTCATTTGTTTTCTAATTATTTCATGAAATTCATGAAATAATAAAAAAAGGGCTTCCCTTTATTTTTGGTTCCCAGCCGGGTACAAATAGGCAACTGGGGGTTGGGGGCAGCCGTACCTGCCTGCTGTACCTGGCTAGCATACAAAAATATGGCGAAGCCACATAATTTTTTCAGGGGGCAAAAAACTTCTGCATACAGTCCTGGATGGAGTATGCTGAGCCTTGTAGTTCTGCAGCTGCTGTCTGTCTGTATGGAGAAGAGCAGACAGCAGCTGCAGAACTACAAGGCTCAGCATACTCCATCCAGGACTGTATGCAGAAGTTTTTTGCCCACCAAAAATATGACGTGGGCTTCGCCATATTTTTGTATGCAAGCCAGGTACAGCTGGCAGCCACGGGCTGCCTCCAACCCCCAGTTGCCTATTTGTACCCGGCTGGGAACCAAAAATATAGGGAAGCCCGTTTTTTTTAATTATTTCACTTATTTCATGAAATAATTAAAAAACAAATGACGTGGGCTTCGCCCTATTTTTGTGTCCAGCCGGGTACAACTAGGCAGCTGGGGATTGGAATCCGCAGCACAGGTTAGCCCGAGGTTTGTGGGCGCCTCTGCTGCGGATTTCAGTCCGCAGCCGTCCCAGAAAATGGCGCTCTCATAGAAGCGCCATCATCTGGCGCTGTATCCAACTCTTCCAACAGCCCTGGAGCCGGGTGGCTTGTTGGGTAATCATGAGTTAATACTGGCTTTGTTTTACCAGCCAGTATTAAGCCAGAGATTCTTAATGTCAGGCACGTTTGACCCGGCCATTAAGAATCTCCAATAAAGGGTTAAAAAAAGACACCACACAGAGAAAAAATACTTTAATAGAAATAAATACACAGACACATTAGAGACTCCATCTTTATTACCCCTGTCAGCCCTCCACGATCCTGCTCTTCTGTCTTCTTTCTTTCTAGTGTAGTAGTAGTGACGATTGTAGTGAGGGGCATCACTTGGGGCTGGGGAACCTCCATCCTAACTACAATGCTCACTACAATCGGGAAGCAGCGTGCAGCCTTCACTCCGTGAGTGATCACTGCTGGCTGCTAGCGGTAACGCTGACAGACGCGTTACCATAGCAACGGTGCTCCCGGAGCCGCGGTTAGCGGTGACGTCACCGCTAACTGCGTTGCTATGGCAACGGTGATCTCCGTTAATGACCGGCTGTGTCAGCCGGTCCCTAACGGAACGGGGAGTCGACCGTGTGCTAGAGCATGTCGCCGGTACACGGCGATACACATATGTGCACCGTGTACCGGAGAGATGCACTCGCAGGTCCTACATGACGTGTCATAGTCATGTGACCAGTCTGTAGCCAATGAGATAATAGCCACGTGACTGGTCACATGGCTATTTTGACGTCACGATAGGTCCTGCTTCTCTGCTGGCAGTGCAGGTCACCGGGAGGATTCAGCGATCATCGGATGGAATAGCGGCAGGAGACAGAGTGCAGAAGGGATCGCGAGGACCGGTAAGTGTTATGGCAATGTTTATTAACTGTTTGTGTACATTTATAATGCATTTTTATGTGTTTGTGATTGCCTCCCATTATAGCCTATACGTTCGAGTTCGGTTCGTCGAACGTTCGACGAACCGAACTCGAACGGGACCCCCGTTCGGCGAACCGGCCTCGAGCCGAACCGGGACCGGTTCGCTCATCTCTAGTCTTAAGCAAAAAGGGATCCACCAAGTTACACACAGTGCCAAGGGACAAGGCTTCAGACCAACCAGCAACATCAAAGGGGCACGGAACCAGCGTGCTCAACCAAGAGAAACAGAGCATTCAAGGGTTTGGTTTACCTGGTGTCAGCTTCAGTGACTTTGGACTGTGTGAGTACCCGATATCCCTTCACCCCCGATGGGTTCCCCACTCCATCCATCACCGGGCCCCGGTACACCAAACCCCCTACCCACGGAGGGGTTAAACATCCTGCTGCTTCAACATCGTCACCGGGCTCCCCAACAGCAGCAGTGGTCTCTCACATTACCACGCACCGTGGGTGGCTACACGAACATTATCCCATTCACCACCCAAAACATTCCCCATTTTTATTTCAGAGGTAGCCGCACGACCTCGCCTCAGATCCGGAGACCCCTCGAGCCACTGTGGATCTGGGTCCGAGCAGCTCGTCGGCTGTCGCGGGGGCGGCACAGCACAGTATCTCTACAGCGACCATAAAACTCCTATGTCCCACAGGAGCTAACGGGAAAGATATCTGCTCGCTACCTCTCCTGCTGGAGAACTCCAGAACTATTGTTGTGTGTGGCTCCTACTACCCCTGAGGGCTGCCCCTCCCTCTACCTAAGTCCTAAGCTAGTGGATTGGTGCCCCTAGTGTGATGGCATCCTGTAAATGCCATGTGGCGCCCCTGACCTGGTCAGGCACCACTGAGTACTGCACCCATGCTGGGACAGTACAAACAGGTAATCCAGAAGGCTGACCGAGGTGTGACTACACAGGCGCATAGTGATCAGGTCTCACACATGTACCTTTGAGAGGACCCCTGGGGATCCCAGGAGGGGGAAAAGCCTTCACCTCCACTGGAATAGTGGAGGGGGCCAAAAGCCTCCATCTCCTCTCAAGGGGTGTGGTAAGAGAGCCTGGTTGCTAGGTGGCGTAGGCAAGAACAGGAGAGGAGGAGCAGTGAGCCGGTTTAGGGCAGAAGTCCAGGGAGCTCAGAGAGGAGCAGACCCCTGGGGCTGTTGTCGTCTAACAGCGCCCGCGCAGTGGCTACCGACGGGGGAGAACGGTCACCTAGTAGTGCTACCCGAAATCCATCTCAGCTAAAGAGAGAGCACGGAGTGGGAAGTAAGGAGACTGCTAGGGAGAACCAGGCCCAAACGGGTAGTAGGTCCCAGTGCAGGGATAGATCCAACTTTCCTTGCCAAACCTGCTTGAGGGGGTACTTTATGCCCCCAAGAACACACTAAAAGTCCGCAGCCACGTCGCCACAATTAGGGCCCATAGTTCACAGGAGGCAAGTAGCTGGAGTGTCCTGGCCCGGGCTACAAGCAAACGGACGAAACGAAGGGGAGAGAGGCTTGAGCATCTTCCCTGGGTGACCCCCATAGGGACTAAAAGTCGGGGTTACCCCAAACCACCAGGGCTAAGGAAGGCGAGTCGGTAGTCACCATCAGAAGTCAGCCTGAAGGATACCTGGTTCCAGCCTGGTTCATCCCAGCTACGCCCGGGTTACTCACCCTGCCATCTGAAGTGAGTAAAACCCCTGAAAGACATTCTGCTTGTGTGGAGTTATTCTGCGCCTTGTGGTTCTTCACACCTACACCGGGCCCTGGGGCTTGCCTCACTCTCAGGAGGCTATCCCAACTGACTGCACACACCATCAGCCCCAGGCGACCCTCAACCTGCAGTGGCGGTCCCCACTGACCGCAATTCTGAGAGTGGCGTCACGACAAATAGAAGATCTCCTACCAGTGACAAGATCCAGACTGACAGCGGAGTCCCTGAAGGTAATGCACCGATACAGCGTCCCCGGGGCTCGACAGCCACACTGTAGGTGACCCCCTTTGGTACCCGACCCTAGCCCAGTCCCCAGTGGGGAAGGGGCAACCCTTGTGTGAATGTGGTTGTGAATGGTGAAACCGGCACCGACCCTCCCTGGATCCATGATCAGTACTACACCCCAATTGGAGTGCAGTACCCTGTGGCGACCAGAGCCTCAGGAGCACCATACTGCCAAGCACAGCATGCTGATTCAGCATGAGAGAAAAATCACAGATCTGCCCTGCTTCATTGAATAACATTGGTTAGAGGTTCACTACTCTGTTTTATATGCCAGTGTGAGTGCACCCTTAGGGCATGTGGCCACGATCATGACTCACTGAGTCTTGGACGCAGAAGGTCCGCGAGTCTCCTGCACAGGAGAATGCAGGAGACCACAGCTGCTAGTACCCACGGCTTGGGCAGCTGTAATCTCTCGCTTGTGTTCTCCCCAAGGAGAACACATTCAAATCCGCAGCAAAACAATTGACATGCTGTGGTCTGGAAAGACGCACTGCAGGTTAGTGTTTGCTGCGGAATAAACAAGCACAGTGGGCACAGGATTTCTAGATATCCCATCCACTCTGCTTGTACTGTACAATGCAGCGTTTTGGACACAGCTGAAGCATGCTGCATCCAAAACTCAGCAAACACTTATCATGGGCACGCACCATTACAGTGACAATGTAAATGATTGGTATTTTACTATTGTCACATACTTTGTTGCTGGCACACTTTTATGGGCACTATAGCTGGTATTGATATGGGAGTGCTGTGTGGCAGGCATTTTTTGTCACTAATGAAATCAGAATTGGCAGGTAAATCCCTTTTAGATATAATTTAGACTTCTACTTTGTTTGTTTTGGGAAACCTTTCATCCATTTTTGGGGTGTATATCTATTTTTACCATCAGCATGACATCCAGTTTTCTAATTTTCAAAAAAAAAACCCCATTAAATAAAAATATTTTCCAAGCTTGGAATTCACAGTAAACAATAGAAAAATGTGCATCGCATAGAAAAAACATGGGTTATTATTTCTGCCATACAGTAGCAATAGGTCTTACATTTTTCTGAAAAATTACCTCTAAGGTTTTTTGTAGCCCTTGTTAGGCTACTTTCACACATCAGTTTTCTGCATTCAGGCACAATCCTTTTTTTTCCTGATCCAAAGGATCCGGCAAAAAAAATGTAAAACCATATCCACCGGATCCGTTTTTTAACGGATCCGTTATGCCGGATGCGTAAAAAAACGGATCTGTTGGATCCGTTTTGCATCCGTTTTTGCATCCGTTTTGTCCGTTTTTTTGATGGATCAGTTTATTAATTTGGTGCATGCGCAGTTTACAAAAACGGATCTGGCAGTCGCATCCATTTTTTACCGCATTGCGCCGGATCCGTTCATAGGCTTTCATTGTAAAACACGCCGTATCGCGCCGGATCCGGCGCGATGCGTTTTTTTTAAGGGGCCAAAAAACGTTTCAAGACACGTTGCCTCCGGCCGCCGCTTTAATTAATTTTGCCGCATCCGGAAAAAAACGGATGCAACGCAAAGCCATCAGGTACAATCCGGTAACAATGCAAATCTATGGGGATAAAACGGATGCGGTACCGGATCCGTTTTACCAGTTTTTTTCCGGATTGTACCTGATGGAAAAAAAACTGATGTGTGAAAGTAGCCTTAAAGTGAACCTGTCATCAGAAATTTAGCTATAAACCTAAAAGTTTCCCCCTCTGCAGCTCCTGGGCTGCATTCTAGGAAGCTTCTATAGTTTTTGTGGCCCCTTTTATTCCAAAATAAATACTTTATAAACTTGTACCTTTTCGTATGCAAATTTCTTAAATCTTCCATGGGGGCGGGCTGCCTGATGTACGTTGCTGTCCTCCTGCCGATTTACGCCGCCCCCGAACGCTGAATTTCAAACCTCAGGACGCCGCCCCTGGGCGCCCGTGGTCCCGCGCATGCGCTGTGCTACTGTAGCGGTGCCGTGCACTGCGTGCACGTGTGACCGCTAGTGACGCTTTGCGCGGGCACGAGGTTATGGGCGGCGCTGTGAGTGTCATCAGCAAGTGCCGCCCATAACCTCGTGACCGCACTTTCGCCAATTCCTCCAGCGTTCTGCGCAAACGCTCGCTGGCCAGATGACCAAACGTCACCTCCTTCCCATCCTGCTCAGCAGCAGGAAATAGATGGGAGGAGCGGACGGAGCAGTCGGTGCCCGTGCAAAGCGTCACCAGCGGTCACACGTGCACGCAGCTCGCACAATAAAATGTATTTCCATAGAACTTTATTGCAGAACAAAATGTACAGTTCTGCAACATTGTAACTTGACGTAATTTTTTACGAATTCCAAACTAAATGTTCCCCTAACAACTCTACGCTTGGGGCATGTCAGCAATTTTCAAAAATGTTGTGGTATTTTGTAGCTATATTAGCTCTAAAAACACAGACAGTTTGCTTGTGTTCCAGGTTTTATTTTTGCGACGGTCATGAATGGCAACATATATGACCCCATTGACAAACATGTGATGCAATTTTAGAATTGGACACCAGAAGACTCACATTAGGCAGGCCATGTGGCCGTGTCACTGTAGCCTATTTCTCGCCGTTAGAATATTGTCAGTTTTTCTACATAAGAAAATGTCATGTAATAAAATGAATTTTACATATTTTTTTTTTTAGAGCTTTGTTTTTTTTTGAAGGGGGGGGGGGGTTGTTTAAAATCAGTTACTCTAGTAATGAATTGTGTCTTTCTTCCAGTAATTTCTGTCTTTTTTAGTTGACTTTGCTAGTTGACGTTTTAACACCATCACGACCTTGGATGCACTCTTACATCAAAGGTCATCTCTCTGCCTTTGGTATGGGCTCGCACGCTGAGCCCGCATCTTTCTCTTCACATGACGGTTGATCTCATCCGCTGACATTCAGGCTATGTGCACACGTTGCGTAATTACATGCAGTTACGCTGCGCTTGGTAGCGCAGCGTAACTGCATGCGTCCTGCGTCCCCTGCACAGTCTATGGAGATTCTCGCATTGCACTCGGACACATGTTAATCAATGAGGCAGCGCCCATCTGCTATTTTTTTCTCAGTCCAAATCGGACTGAGGAGAAAAAAAAAAACAAAAAAAACCGCAGCATGCTGCGTTTTGGAGAGTTTCTCGCGCAAGTCTCTCCAATGCAACTCTATGGGAGCGCGTAAATAAACGGATGTCACACGGACCAGCATTCCCACCATCCTAGTGACATCCGTTTTTCTAAATACATTTATCGCATGTTTCACAAAACTCTGGAAATGAGTGAGGTCTCACAATGTCGGTCAATCTATCTCTGTCAGTCGGTCTCTCCCTCTCGGTCTCAATTATCTCTCTGTCGGTTGGTCTGTCTCTCTGTCGGTCTCTCTCGCTCTGTCCATGTCGGTCTATCCCCCCCCCCTCTCTCATACTCACCGATCCACGGTCACCAGCGCGGCGCTACATGGCGTTCACACTGCTCCAGCGGCTTCTTCTCTTTTGAAAAAGCCGGCCGCTCATTATTCAATCTCGTATTCCCTGCTTTACCCACCCACCGGCGCCTATGATTGGTTACAATCAGACATGCCCCCACGATGAGTGACAGCTGTCTCACTGCAACCAATCACAGCTGCCGGTGGGCGGGTCTATATCATGCAGTAAAATAAATAATTAAAAAAAAACGGCGTGCGGTTTCCCCTAATTTTAATACCAGCCAGGGTAAAGCCACACAGCTGAAGGCTAGTATTGTCAGAATGGGGAGCCCCACGTTATGGGGAGCCAACCACCCTAACAATATCAGCCAGCAGCCGTCCAGAATAGCTGCATCCATTAGATGCGACAGTTCTGGGGCTGTACCCGGCCATCCCGAATTGCCCTGGTGCGGTGGCAATCGAGGTATTAAGGAGTTAATGGCAGCAGCCCATAGCTGCCACTAAGTCCTAGATTAATCATGGCAGGCGTCTCCCCGAGATACCTTCCATGATTAACCTGTAAGTTTAAGAAAATGAAGACCTACACCAAAAAATCCTTTATTTGAAATAAATAACAAAAAAAAACCAACCCTCTTTCACCACTTTATTCAAGTCCCCAAATACTCTTCCATGTCCGACATAATCCATAGAGTCGGGTGAAGTCCATCCGACTTCATTCTGATCGTGCGGCTCTGTCTGTGTCTGCTGTCAGCGGCCATTAAGCTCTGCTACATGGCTCTGTCTGTGTCTGCTGTCAGCGGCCATGTAGCAGAGCTGAATGGCAGATGACATAGTAAAAACGGATCCCATACGCATCAAACACGCATTGCACACACACTGCAATCATGAGAAAAATCCCAGGATCGCAGTGCAGTTGCATTGCACTCTGACCTAACGTGAACTAAAATCGTCTGACATTTTATCATGCAACTCGGACCGATTTTACACGCATAAGTGTGATTCCAAGCAGTTACATGCCACTATTAGGCTATGTGTCCACGATGCGTCGAGCTAGGTGCAGTTCTAAACGCACCCTCTGGCAGTAATTGATTTTGCCAAAGTTACTTTTTTACCATAAAATAGCGCTAAAAACGCATGCATATTTACCGCATTTTAGGTGCGTTTTTAGCGCTTTTTACATGCTTTTCAATAGCGCTTTGAACATAAAGACACTGCTAAATAAAGATTAAACAGTCAAACATAATGAAAAAAGAGAAAAAAAGGCCAACATATATAATTTCTTAAAAAAAAAAGAAAGAAAATAGTTATATTTCATATAATTCTAGGAGGTTATATACTATTTAGCGGTAAAATAGAAATAAATTGATATTTTTCATTAATTTAATTGTCGGGCTGTGTGTGTGTGCATTTTATTGCAAAGTTGCGGCGACCAAAAAAAAAGTAATTCTGGTATTTTGATATTATTTATATTTTTTTTAACGCCTTTTTACCAATGGGATTAATTTGTTTCATATTTTGATAGATTGGCATTTCTGAATACCAAATATGTGGGTGATTTGAACTTTTGTGGTGTTTTTTTTTTTTTTATAATTTTAAAAACTTTTTTTCCCCCCATTTTCTATTGTATTTACTACTGCCATGACAACCTATCAGCACCCGACAATCATGTCACAGGGCCGCCAATGGGAGCTGTGATAGGCACTCTTTCCGCGACGCATGTTAGATCTCGCTGGCTGAGAGGCTATGTGTCCACGATGCGTCGAGCTAGTTGCAGTTCTAAACGCACCCTCTGGCAGTAATTGAAATTGCCAAAGCTGCTTTTTACCACAAAATAGCGCGAAAAATGCGTGCGTTTTTTCCGCTTTTTACATGCTTTTCCATTGCGTTTTGAACATAAAGACACTGCTAAATAAGGACTAAAAAGTCAAACAATGAAAAAAAGAGAAAAAAAGGACAACTATATAATTTATTAAAAAAAAGAAAATAGTTATATTTCATATAATTCTAGCGGTTATATACTATTCAGCGTTAAAATAGCAATAAATTGATATTTTTCATTGATTTAAGTGTGTGTGTATGTATATAAAAGGGACATATCAAATCTTTATTTTGATGTCCAAAAAGCATGCGTTTTTTGTTAGTTCAAAACGCATGTTTTCTGCACCTAAAAAGCAGGAATTTTGATGTTGCTTGCTTTTTGTAAGTTCCCATTGACTTCAATGTTATCAAAACGCAGCCCAAATGGCAAAAACAATTACATGCTGCTTCTTTAAACGTTGAGTTTTGGCCCAAAATTATGCAAATTAAACGCAGCGTTTTAAAATGCATGGTGGGCACAAGAAATCCCTATTTCTCATAGACTTTGCTGGGAAATCACAACGCATGCATTTTGACATTAAAAAGGTGCAGTTCAAAACGCTGCAGAAAAGCATGTAAAAACGCATCGTGGACACAGCCTTAGGGCGGCTTTGCACACTACGACATCGCAGGTGCGATGTCGGTGGGGTTAAATCGAAAGTGACGCACATCCGGCGTCACTTGCGATGTCGTAGTGTGTAAATCCTAGATGATACGATGAACGAGCGCAAAAGTGTTGTTATCGTATCATCGGTGCAGGCTCCGACATTTCCATACTGCCGGTGCAGCGACAGGTACAATGCAGTTCCTCGTTCCTGCGGCAGCATACATCGCTGTGTGTGAAGCCGCAGGAACGAGGAACATTTCCTTACCTGTCGCTGGCGGCTATACGGAAGGAAGGAGGTGGGCGGGATGTTTACGTCCTGCTCATCTCCGCCCCTCCGCCGCCATTGGCCGCCTGCCATGTGACGTCGCTGTGACGCCGCACGACCCGCCCCCTTAGGAAGGAGGCGGGTCGCCGGCCAGAGCGACGGTCGCAGGGCAGGTGAGTGCGTGTGAAGCTGGCGTAGCGATAATTATCGCTACGCCAGCTATCACAAGATATCGTACCTGCGACAGGGACTATCGCGTGCGACATCGCAGCATCGGCTTGCGATGTCGCAACGTGCAAAGCCCGCCTTAGGCTATGTGTCCACGATGCGTTTTTAGGCTATGACCGCACTTTGCGTTGCCCTATATGCAGTTTAGAACGCACGTTTTTGCCTTAATTGATTTAGCCAAAGTTGCCTTTTCCAGAAATTTAGCGCTAAAAACGCATGCGTATTTACCGCTTTTTACATGCTTTTTCACCTGCGTTTTGACAGATGCGTTTTGAACATCTAGACACTGCTAAATAAAGATTAAATAGTCAAACATGAAAAAAAGAGAAAAAAAAGGAAAACAATTTTGGAATTAAGAAAAAAAATTTATATTTCATGAAAATATAGCGGTTTTATAATATTTAATGCCAAAATAGCAATAAAATCATAAATTTTCTTTAATTGTCGGACTATGTGTGTGTGTGTAAAGGGACATATTATTCCATTATTTTAATGTTAATAAAGCATGCGTTTTTGAAGTCCAAAACGCATGTTTTCGGCACCTAAAAAGCAGGTAAAACGCTGGAATTTTGATGTTTGTTGCTTTTTGACACTTCTCATTGACTTCAATATTAGCATGACCAGCTGAGGGAGTATTCTCCGGTCGTGATGTCTGTGTTACCAAACCCCTTATACTATAAATAAACACACGGACTGCATGCGACGGTTCAAAATGGCCACAGCAGCCTTTTATTGCCTATTGTTCACAAACTAAGCACCTTAGGGACGCCGTCCAACGGGCGACCCAAAACAACACACAGATAACAATAGACAATGCCAATTACATGACCATCCCGGGGGCAGGCCCAGTCCATAACTACTACTCCCCTTGCCCCTGGCCGCAACACACCGACCCAGAGACGAGGTGCCAATCACCCACGGATTGACACCCCCACACTTTGGCAGAACCCCGTGCCTGCCACATCCCGGAACCGAGAGCCACCATACCGAGACAATGACTCCCGGTCCAGTTACCAGTCACTTCCAACCTCTGGACCAGACCTACCCCCCCCCGCCGCTGTGACAAATAGCATCCCAACATCCCAAACCACGTCCCCCAGATGACAACACAAAAAGGGAGGGTGGGCGGGGATCTCTTGGCGTCCGGAAGAAGAAGAGGAGGTAACCCCCTCCTCTCCCAGACTAACCCTTTCCCTACTCCTCCTCTTCCTCCCAAGCTAAAACCACCCCTTAATGCCATATTAGGCCTGCCTACCAAACTGTCCCTATTAACCCCATCACTCCCTAACTCCCCCTTGGTCATGTCGCCCCTCCTCCCCAAGGGGGGATCCATGGCTGTCTTGACCAGCTGAGGGAGTATTCTCCGGTCGTGATGTCTGTGTTACCAAACCCCTTATACTATAAATAAACACACGGACTGCATGCGACTTGGTTCAAAATGGCCACAGCAGCCTTTTATTGCCTATTGTTCACAAACTAAGCACCTTAGGGACGCCGTCCAACGGGCGACCCAAAACAACACACAGATAACAATAGACAATGCCAATTACATGACCCTCCCGGGGGCAGGCCCAGTCCATAACTACTACTCCCCTTGCCCCTGGCCGCAACACACCGACCCAGAGACGAGGTGCCAATCACCCACGGATTGACACCCCCACACTTTGGCAGAACCCCGTGCCTGCCACATCCCGGAACCGAGAGCCACCATACCGAGACAATGACTCCCGGTCCAGTTACCAGTCACTTCCAACCTCTGGACCAGACCTACCCCCCCGCCACAGGACAGACCACGTGACACCTTACGTGGCCTGGACCCGCCACACACCAAAAGCTCGCTCAACACCATCCTGCAGGCCCAATGCCCATAAATCCACTCCAATGTCGTTGAGGTGCACTCCGTCACCCCTCCGCCAATCTGCCGGCTCCAACTCCCTGTGCCTCATCACAATCCCACCGTTCCTGATCACAAACCTGGCAACCACCCGATTCACCTGGGCCCTGGCCTTATTGACCTTTTCCACCGACCGAGCCCCCCTCCACGACAACCTGGTCACTATGTCTGACCACACGACAATCAAACCCGGGTACTGCTTCCACAACCGCAGTAAGTCAATCTTTATATCCCGGATCAGATCCCGTGACGCCCGGACTCCCAGATCATTACCTCCCACGTGTAATACCAGCACATCCGGAGGCCGGTCAACCTTACAATAACGACCAAATTCTGGGACCACCCTGCCCCACTCCATGCCCCGAACACCGATCCACCGAACAGTCGCCTGCCCACGATCCAGCCCTAGCTGCCGACCATTCGGGTGAACCGCCGCCCGCCGAGCACCCCAGAACACGAAGGAATGCCCCAGAATCCAGATTAGGCACATCCCTACAACAAAGAAAGACAACGAAAACAGAAATTAAAAACCAATAACATCACCACCATCAACGCCTCTCAGAAAAACCCATTCTACCTCCCGTCCTCTAACACTTGTACATTACCCCCTCTTTTTTTTTTTTTTTTTACATATATAAACCACTTCCAAACCGCCAGACCACCTGTACCTAGACCAAAGTTACCATAATGCTACAACAGCTGCGGCCTCACGTACCGCCGAAAACAAGAAGATTCCCATCTACCAATACGCTTTACCACCTCATCTCCAAGCCCCCAACGAGCGGCCTCCGTAGCTGCCCCTATCCGAAAGGAATGCGACCCGAAATCCTCCGGGCGCTCCCCCACATTCCGCAAACTTCGCCGCAGAACCCCTACAAACTGGAACCTTGATAAAAAGGACCCATCCACGTGCCGCAAAAATGGGCCCGGTAAACCCCCCCTCACGGCCATGAATTGCTCCACCAAACGTACTGGGCACAACTCCTCCCCCGGGACCGCGTATAACACCACCAACGTACCCCGGCCCAGCTGATCCGTTTTCGACCGACTAATCCGGCACTCCACCTGATCACCGCCCACTCGCACATCCTCAAGCAGCAACCCGCCGCCTGTCACCCTGGACGGGCTTACCAACTCACCGATCCGGAAAGCCCCATAAAAAGCAAGACCGAAAGCTGTTGTAAACAAAACAGTCTCGTAAACCGACTCACAAATGCCGCTCAGGCCCCCCACCAACCGCCTCAACAAACCAAACGATACGGGACGCCTCTTGTCCCTCTCCCGCACACCGCGGCGGAACCCCCGCAAGGCCCGTCGAACCCGAAAATCCTGCGAAACATCTTGTTCCCCTCTCATTTTTAACCAAAACGCCACCGCCGCCACCCGATGCGCCACGGCCGACGCCGATCGCCTGGCCGAGAAATCCACACTCACCAACGCCAGTAATGCCACCAAGTAATCCACGCTTACCCCATCAAACATCCGACCCAGCAACTCCTCCCATTCAGCCCACACCTTAGCATATCGGCACCAAGTCACCTCAGTCACCGAATTCCGAATCAATTCTGAGATCACCGCCTCACCAGATTCCATAAATCCACGGGACACTCCACTCCGACTTCGTCCGCCCAAGGCAGTAGCGCCCGAAACCTGCTGAACTGAAAACGAGACAAAGCGTCAGCCACCCCATTGTCAACTCCCGGAACGTGCTTTGCCACCACCTGTACATTCAGCTGCAGACATCTCAACACTAAATGCCGCAAAAACACCACCACTGGCTCCGACTTGGCCGACAAGTTGTTAATAGCAAACACCACCGCCTGGTTATCACAATGGAAGCAAACCTTCCTCCCGGCAAAACGCGACCCCCACAGCTCCACTGCTACCACGATAGGAAATAGCTCCAACAGAGCCAAATTCCTGACCAAACCGCTCTCCCGCCACGCCTGTGCCAACCGACCCACACACCAGTGACCTCGAAACACGGCCCCAAACCCTGCCGACCCAGCCGCATCGGTGAACAGCTGTAACGCCCCGTTAGACGCCACCTTCTCCATCACCAGGGCCCGGCCATTGAAACACTGCAAAAATTGATCCCATACCAAAAGATCGTCCTTGATCGCCTTCGTGATTCGCACGAAATGTGTCGGCGACCGCACACCTGCCGTCGCCGTTGCCAAACGTCTCGCAAAAACTCTCCCCATCGGCATAATCCTGCAAGCGAAATTCAATTTCCCAAGCAAGGACTGCACCACCTTAAGCCGCACCTTCTTTGCCGCCTTCACCCCTGCCACCGCGGCCCTCAAATCACGAACCTTCTCCTCCGGCAACCTACATTCCATGGCAATAGAATCAATCTCAATCCCCAAAAAACGCATCACAGGCGCCGGGCCTTCCGTCTTTTCAGGAGCCAAGGGAATTCCGAAGCTGTCTGAGACTTTCTGCAACGCAAATAACAACCCCGCACAAACCATTGAACCCGCCGGCCCAACACAAAGAAAATCGTCCAAATAGTGAATAATGGACGTAAGCCCAGACACATCCTGAACCACCCACTCTACAAACGAACTAAACGCCTCAAAATACGAACACAAAATTGAACAACCCATTGGCAAACAGCGATCAACATAATAACTGCCATCCCACCAGCAACCTAACAAATGCTGACTATCTGGATGAACCGGTAACAACCGAAACGCCGCTTCCACATCAGCCTTTGCCATCAACGCCCCCCGACCCGCAGCCCTGACCAGGTCCAACGCCTTGTCGAACGACACATAATATACTGCCGCTAACTCTGGTGCAATGCCATCATTCACCGATAACCCCTCTGGGTAAGACAAATGATGGATAAGCCGAAATTTGTTCAGCTCTTTCTTTGGCACAACCCCCAACGGCGAAACCACCAACTTCGAACACGGCGGGGCGTCATAAGGACCGCCCATTCTGCCCAAAACCACCTCCTTTCTCAGCTTCTCATCCACCACATCCGCATGATCCCGAGCAGAACGTAAATTACGGTACGGCGGGGGCGATGGACTAACAGCCGACGGGATACGGAAACCGTCAGAAAAACCAAAACATAACAACACCGCTGCCTCGCCGTCCGGATACCTATTTAAAAAGGGGGCCATCGCTTCTACCTTCACCGGCGTCATCCCTTTTTCCAACCCCGTCACCCGCTTTTCCTTTCCCCTTTTTAAAGCACTTGGACAGGCTATGTCCTCCCCCACAACCTGAGCATTCATGCTTAAAGCGGCATGCCGCTCCAAACCTGCACTGCCCCTCATTATATTGCCAACAGAAACCTTTTTTCTGACTTGCTGGGGACCCGGCCCCCGGTCCCCCAGCACCCCCCCGAAAGGGCTGAGTCGGTGCCGACATCAGTCGCATCCATAAGGAAATATCCTTATTGTCCCATCGCATATCAGGCCGCAACGCCTTCCGCTGCCGGAATTGCTCGTCGTAACGCAGCCACGCCAGCCTGCCATAAACCCGATAAGCCTCCCCTATCGCATCCATGTAACCAAACAAGGCCGAACAATGCTCCGACTCCTTTTCCCCGACCACGCTCGCCAAAATCGCAAACGCTTGCAACCAGTTTGCAAAAGTCCGAGGAATAAGCCTATAACGGCGCTTTTCCTCCTCGTCCTTCTCCTTTTTGGAGTCGCTCGGCTTAACCCTATCCAAATTAAATTTCTCCAGGGGAAGCAGAGAAAAAATCTCCACATATTCCCCTTTCCAAATTTTTTCCCGCACCTCCTTCTTTAAATGAGCCCCCAGCGGGCCCTCAAAACAAACATAAACTTCGCTTTTAGCCCTATCATCTAGGCGCACCACCTCATCCTCCTTCTCCTTTTCTTTTTCCTTTGCCCCCTCCGCCGCACTCCCCCCTGCGCCCCCCCCTTCCACCGCGCCCGCTCCGTCCCCCCTCCCACCGCCCCCCGACCTGTCGTCCCCACCCACGCCGCCGCCGGCGCCTGCGCCGCCCCCCCCCCAGCCCCGGCAACCGCCGCCAACCCCTGCAACAGCCCCAACAACTGGCTCCACACTGCTACTGCGCCGGGTGCTGCCGTGTCCACAGCCGCCCTCCCGCCCCCGACACTCCCCGCCAGCGCAGCCCCTGCCGACCCCGCTGCCGTCTCACCCAACCGCGGCTCAGCGTCCCCCGATTCCGCTGCCTCGCTGTCCTCCGTCTGCCGACCATCCGACTCTTCCGACAGCACGACCTCCTCATCCTCGCCGCTGACATCTTCTTCCATCCGACATCCGGGGGGCGCCGCTGCGGCACCCCCCCAACCACGGCCGCCAAACCGGGCCACCGCGTGGGCAGTGCCGTCCCCGCTCCGTCTCTTGCCCTGGGGCGACAGCCCAGGAGACCGTCCTGTCCCCCACGCCGGCACCCCAGGCCTCGACCTCTTGCGCCCGCGCCCACCCCGTCGCCGACTGCCAGGGGACTCTGGACGCGGACTGATGGACGCCCGGCTCTGGATCCCAGCCGTCGCCGCCTCTGGCCCTCCTGGGCCGCTGCAGGCCTCCTGCCGCTGGGTTCTCCCGCTCCCACGGGACACCGCCACATCCGGGGGCTGCACAGCGGTCCTGAGTGACCGGGCGGTCGCCGCATGGCTCACGCCATCACCCCTGCTCACTGCCGCGCCAGGGTCAGGCACCACAGACCTCCCCCTGGCGCTGGACCTACCGCCGCCTGCAGCCCCTCAGTCCCCCCGCCGACTGCAGGGGGAACTGCTGGCCTCCATCCCTCGCCGAGCGCGCTCCCGACCTGGAGCCGCTGCTGTCACTGGAAATCCAGCCTGGAGGCCGGGACCGGAAGTAGGCCCCACGCTGGCCACTCCCACCTCCCGACCACCGCGGCTGGAACGCAGATTCCTCCCGCTGCTGCTGGGAGCAGCAGCCGGACTGCGCTGCTGCTCGGCCCGCTGCGGAGGGTCCCTGGAGGGGCTCTGGCATCTCCTCCTCGCCCCACCCGCACCCGGGGAATACCTGCGGGGGGGGGCGCGACTGGCGCACACCACGGCTGGGGGAGCGAGGGGCAAGCGCCGACGGGTTAACCCCGGCAGCCCTGATGTGGGTCTGCACTGCCAGGGGCCCGTGCGCTGCAATGGCTGCTGCAATCAGGCGCTGAAGTTCCTGGAGATCAGCCATGGTGACTCGTGCTGCTGATCTCTTGGCGTCCGGAAGAAGAAGAGGAGGTAACCCCCTCCTCTCCCAGACTAACCCTTTCCCTACTCCTCCTCTTCCTCCCAAGCTAAAACCACCCCTTAATGCCATATTAGGCCTGCCTACCAAACTGTCCCTATTAACCCCATCACTCCCTAACTCCCCCTTGGTCATGTCGCCCCTCCTCCCCAAGGGGGGATCCATGGCTGTCTAAACGCTGCAGAAATAGCAAAAACAATTGACATGCTGCTTCTTTGAACGCATGGTTTTTGCCACAAATTATTCAAATTTAACGTAGCGTTTAAAACGCAAAGTGCGGTCTAGAAATCCCCATTTTCCATAGGCTTTGCTTGAAAATCAAAACGCATGCCTTTTGGCATGAAAAAGGTGCAGTTCAAAACGGACCTAAAAAGCAGCTGAAACGCATAGTGCGGTCATACCCTTACATGCTTTTCTGCAGCGTTTTGAACTGCACCTTTTTAATGTCAAAATGCATGCGTTGTGATTTCCCAGCAAAGTCTATGAGAAATAGGGATTTCTTGTGCCCACCATGCAGAATAAAACGCTGCGTTTAATATGCATAATTTTGGGCAAAAACTCAGCGTTTAAAGATGCAGCATGTAATTGTTTTTGCTATTTGGGCTGCGTTTTGATAACATTGAAGTCAATGAGAAGTTGCAAAAAGCAAGCAACATCAAAATTCATGCTTTTTACGTGCAGAAAACATGCGTTTTGGACTAACAAAATGCATGCTTTTTGGACATCAAAATAAAGATTTGATATGTCCCTTTATACACGCACACACACTTAAATGTAATGAAAAATATCAATTTATTGCTATTTTACCGCTAAATAGTATTTAACCGCTAGAATTATATGAAATATAACGATTTCTTTTTTTTTTTAATAAATTATATAGGTTGTCCTTTATTTTCTCTTTTTTCATTATATTTGACTGTTTAATCTTTATTTAGCAGTGTCTTTATGTTCCAAACGCATTTCTCAAAACGCAATGGAAAAGCATGTAAAAAGCGGAAAAACGCACACGTTTTTTGCGCTATTTTGTGGTAAAAAGAAACTTTGGCAAATTCAATTACTGCCAGAGGGTGCGTTTAGAACTGCAACTAGCTCGACGCATCGTGGACATGTGGCGCCCTGGACAAGCCAGGGGCCACAGATAACAACACACACACACCCCCAGCAGTTCACAGTGGACATCCCCAAAGTGACCTGCTTTCTTCCTCAGGCTCAGCCAGACACACCAGGTGGGCGGAGTCAGGAGATGGAGACGCCCACCCAGGAGTTTAGCTGGCCTGAGGCAAGAAACAAGCCCAGTCAAGTTCAGGCAGAGGAAGAGAGAGGAGGTCTGCAGAGAGGCAGACATAGCCAGGGGCCTAGGTTGGAGCCTAGGGCCCTCGTACAGAAAGTCAGGCAGACGGTAGTGGCCGTCTGCAGGGAGCCGGGAAGACAGTTGGTGGAACCGTAGGTAGCCGGGGCTGGGCGGTGGCCCACCGGTACTGAACCGGGGAGCCAGCTGGAAACCGGAACACAGGAGGAGTGTGCACGGAGGTGAAAGAAAGAACTTACACCACCAAACTGGGTCAGGGGAGAAACAACAACCGCAGCCGTCTGTGGGACCCGTCCATCCAGCCGTGTGTTTTACTAAGAACTGTGTCATCATTATTACCGGCTGAGTGAGTACCACCGTGCCGTGCGGCACCACGCTGCCCCCGCGACCCTGCACCTCACCAGGCGCCGTAACCCGCCTGCTACCCATCCACCTACCTCACCGGGCCCCGGGACAACCAACCCCCTACCCACGGAGGGGAGAACTAAGATCTAGCTGCTCCATACCATCACTCCTGGGATCCCCGTCCAGAGCAGCGGTGGTGTTCCAATCTCACCACAACCGTGGGTGGCGTCACGGACAATCTCCCTTACCTAACCCCCTTTTTACTGTGGAGCCTGGGATCACAGACCGGGTCACGCCACCGTGATACCCACAGAAGTGACCTCGTGGCCCGGATCTGAGTACCCCCTGGTCCCCGGGCGACACATTTGGCGTCACGAACAGGATCCTACCGCTCTGCCGTTTGGTAGAGGTGCGCCTGGTTACCGCCGGAGGTGTCCGGCCGAAAGTTTTGCAAAGCCGCCATCTTGGGCGCGAAAAATTTCCCGCTCGAGCATCTTCCCCGAGCAGGAAAGGCGCGAAAGTGGAGCCCCGCCCCCTGAAGAAGGAAGTGCTAAAAAGAGGCTAAGGGGGATGGGATGGCGTCCGGCCGCATGTGAACCGCGGCTGTGGAAGCAGGGACGCCAGGACTCTGCCAGTGTTTGGTTCCTGGAACACCGCTGGACGAGATGTCCCGTCCGTCTGGCACCGCTGAAACCTCGGTGCCCGTGCCCGCGGCCAACGCCCCGACCGACCCGTTACCCCTATCACCGGTAGCGGAGCTCGCAGCGTCTGCGAGGGAGGGCCCAGACCTGGGGTCCCCAGGTCTTACCTTTGTCACCACCCTGCCACCGGTCCCGGCTTCCATCCCAGCGGCACCGCCAATGACGACGGCCCCAGCAGTCCGCCCGGCCGCGACGGAGATGACGATGGCTCCGGCAGTCCGCTCGGCCGCAACGGCAGCGAAGCACCCATCCCGTTAACTATGTGGGCAGCCTGGTTCTGGACTGGGGTCAAGGGGTGCTGCCCTTGTCTTAGGGGCAGCATCAGGGCCAGGTTGTTTGGGTGGGTGACGAAAGGACCCGTTCCGTTGCCATTATTAAAAGTGTTTATTGTTGTTGCAACGTTAAAGTAATGTGCATCCCTTTGTGGGAAGATTGAAAATGCATGTGTGAAAATGTTTAAAACGTTTTATTCTTTTTGCAGTTAAAAGAAAAATAAAACCGGTGATGGACGGGCAGCCCGCGGACGGTCTGCATTTTGCTAAGGGGGAATGTGGCGCCCTGGACAAGCCAGGGGCCACAGATAACAACACACACACACCCCCAGCAGTTCACAGTAGACATCCCCAAAGTGACCTGCTTTCTTCCTCGGGCTCAGCCAGACACACCAGGTGGGCGGAGTCAGGAGATGGAGATGCCCACCCAGGAGTTTGGCTGGCCTGAGGCAAGAAACAAGCCCAGTCAAGTTCAGGCAGAGGAAGAGAGAGGAGGTCTGCAGAGAGGCAGACATAGCCAGGGGCCTAGGTTGGAGCCTAGGGCCCTCGTACAGAAAGTCAGGCAGACGGTAGTGGCCGTCTGCAGGGAGCCGGGAAGACAGTTGGTGGAACCGTAGGTAGCCGGGGCTGGGCGGTGGCCCACCGGTACTGAACCGGGGAGCCAGCTGGAAACCGGAACGCAGGAGGAGTGTGCACGGAGGTGAAAGAAAGAACTTACACCACCAAACTGGGTCAGGGGAGAAACAACAACCGCAGCCGTCTGTGGGACCCGTCCATCCAGCCGTGTGTTTTACTAAGAACTGTGTCATCATCATTACCGGCTGAGTGAGTACCACCGTGCCGTGCGGCACCGCGCTGCCCCCGCGACCCTGCACCTCACCAGGCCCCGTAACCCGCCTGCTTCCCATCTACCTACCTCACCGGGCCCTGGGACAACCAACCCCCTACCCACGAAGGGGAGAACTAACATCTAGCTGCTCCATACCATCACTCCCGTGATCCCCGTCCAGAGCAGCGGTGGTGTTCCAATCTCACCACAACTGTGGGTGGCGTCACGGACAATCTCCCTTACCTAACCCCCTTTTTACTGTGGAGCCTGGGATCACAGACCGGATCACGCCACGGTGATACCCACAGAAGTGACCTCGTGGCCCGGATCTGAGTACCCCTGATCCCCGGGCGACACAGACACATAGCTGATCAGCCTGCAAGAGCTAACATTCGTCGCGGAAAGAGTGCCTATCACAGCTCCCATTGGCGGGCCTGTGACATTATTATTATTATTATTTATTTATAGAGCACCATTGATTCCATGGTGCTGTACATGAGAAGGGGGTTCCATACAGAACACATATACAGGTTTCAGTAGACAGACTAGTACAGAGGGAAGAGGGCCCTGCCCTTGCAGGCTTACATTCTAAAGGATTTTGGGGAGGAGACAGTAGGTGGGGTGTAGGTCGGGCGGCAGCTCCGCACGGTGGTCGGGCGGCAGCTCCGCACGGTGGTCGGGCGGCAGCTCCGCACGGTGGTCGGGCGGCAACTCCGCACAGTGGTCGGGCGGCAACTCCGCACAGTGGTCGGGCGGCAACTCCGCACAGTGGTCGGGCGGCAGCTCCGCACAGTGGTCGGGCGGCAGCTCCGCACAGTGGTGAAGCAGTGAGGTCATTCAAGGTTATAGGCATTTCTGAACAGATGAGTCTTTAGGTTCCGTTTGAAGTTTGCAAGTGTAGTAGATAATCTGACGTGTTGAGGCAGCGAGTTCCAGAAGACTGGGGATGTTCGGGAGAAGTCTTGGAGGCGGTTGCATGAGGAGCGAATGAGAGTGGAGGAGAGAAGGAGATCTTGGGAGGACCGGAGATTACGTTTTGGAGTGTAGCGAGAGATTAGTTCAGAGATATATGGAGGAGACAATTTGTGGATGGCTTTGTAAGTCAGTATTAGTAGTTTGAATTGGATACGATGGAAGATTGGGAGCCAGTGAAGGGACATGCAGAGAGGAGAAGCAGGGTGGTAGTGAGGAGAGACGTGGATCAGTCGGACAGCAGAATTAAGAATGGACTGGAGAGGGGCGAGCGTGTTAACAGGGAGACCACATAGGAGGATGTTGCAGTAGTCGAGGCGGGAGATTATGAGAGCGTGCACTAGCATTTTTGTAGATTGAGAATTGAGGAAGGGACGGATTCTGGAAATATTTTTGAGTGGAAGACGACAGGAGGTGGTGATTGTCTGGTGCTGATAGGTTGTCATGGCAGTAGTAAATACAATAGAAAATGGGGGGAAAAAAAAAGTTTTTAAATTATAAAAAAAAACAAAAAAACACTCCACAAAAGTTCATATCACCCACATATTTGTTATTCAGAAATGCCAATCTATCAAAACATGAAACAAATTAATCCCATTGGTAAAAAGGCGTTAAAATAATATATAAATAATATCAAAATACCAGAATTACTTTTTTTTGGTCGCCGCAACTTTGCAATAAAATGCAATAAGAGGCGATCAAAACATCACCTCTACCCAGAATGGTATACGGTAATTAAAAATGATAGCTTTGAACACGAAAAATAAGCCTTGACACAGCCCAAAATCCTGAAAACTGAGAATGTTACCGGTCTTAGAAAATGGCGCTAAAAAGCACCATATTTTTAAGGTTTACAAACTTGATTTTTTTTTTCACCACTTCAATAAAATAACTCGTACTGACCTGAGAAATCATATCATTTCATTTTTACCATATAGAGAACAATGTAAATAAAAAAAAAAACAAAAACCATTGTTGAATTGAACGTTTTTTTTGAAATTTCACTGCACTTGGAATTTTTTTCCCATTTTCCATCACATTATGTGGCAGAATAAATGGTGTCATTCAAACATACAACTCAATCCACCAAACAAAATTAAAAAAAAGCCCTCATACAGCTATGTTGGTGGAAAAACAAAAACGTTATGGCTCTTGGAAAAAATGAAAGCGCAAAAAATTAAAATGGCCACTGTGGAAAGGGGTTAAAAATGTTGGACTTCAGTCTTTAACTAACCCAAAAGACAGCTTTTGTACAAACACTAAGAAACTGGAGTTCTATTGTGGAAAAATGTTATAACAGTTTAAAAAGTCTCAAGGCATGAATTGGAAAGTCACGTTCACAGGAAAATCTAAAAATGACAAGATATAAAAAAAAAAAAAAAAAAACCAAAAAAACAAAAAATAACACCAACATAAAAATGTTTCAATAATAATGAATTTATCATAAAAAGCCTAACATTCAAACTTTCATTTCAACCAAAAACATAAGTAGTGGTGAGCGAATATATTCGTCACTATTCATTACTCACACAAATATTAAGGTATTCACAATAACGGTTACTCGTCGAGTATTTGACTCCTCACCTCGTGAGTTTAAAATCCCCTCCCAGCATGTTTCGTGTCTGATTTTCAGCCACTAATATGTGCGCACGTTGCTTTTTACCTGCTTTTTACCTGCTTTTTTGCTGCTTTTTCTTCTGCGCTGTTTAATGCCAAAATGGATGTGTTCTTCTATTCAAGCAAAGTCTATGGGAATTTGGGTTTCTTGTTCACACTATTGTTGTTCAAAATGCTGCCTTTTTGTGGCAGAACTTTGGTCAAAAACTCAGCTTTTCAAAGAAGCAACATGTCAATTGTTTTTGCCATTTGGGTTTTGCACTGCAAAGCTGAGTTTTTGACCAAAGTTCTGCCACAAAAAGGCAGCATTTTGAACAACATAGTGTGAACAAGAAACCCAAATTCCCATAGACTTTGCTTGAATAGAAGAACACATCCATTTTGGCATTAAACAGCGCAGAAGAAAAAGCAGCAAAAAAGCAGGTAAAAAGCAACGTGCGCACATACCCTAAGGCATGTCCGGATTGTCTGCTAATCACAGACAGGCGGTGATCCACACACAGCCACACAGCCATGTGCAGGGATCACAACCTGCTCACCGCAGCAGCTGGTGGTGATCACCCCTTGATGATTTAGGACGTACCGTTATGTCCTAGGTAATGAAGGGGTTAATGCTGAGTTCACATGTCCAGTAATCTTCAGTTAAAATGGATCCTGCAGATATCCGTTGGGAAAACAATTGTGCAAACACAACTTTTTTGTTCGTTGTTAAAATAACTGTTCTCGGCCTGTTTTTTTTTTGTTTTTTTTTAAATTTCTTACAGAACCCGTTGCAAATGGAAGATAAATAGCAATCCATTAACGGATCCGTTCTCCAAAGAATGGATCCAGCAGAAATCATTTTGCCAACGGATCTCTACAAGATCTTTTCTAACAGATGATTACAAAACATGTGAACTCAGCATAAAGCCTCCTTCACATGTCCATGTTTCCAGTACACGTGGTGTCGGTATCCAGACGTACAAGAGACACAGACACACATAGACCCATGTGTCCATGTGGAGCACACGTGTCCGTGTGCTCCAGACAACAACATGTCCATTTTCTGCATGCAGTATGGGTGTCACATGGACTGCACACTGATGTGATCCATGTGACACGTACTGGAGAAAACACCTGTCCCTAAAAAAAAAAAAAAAAAAGTTATACTTCCCTATCATCGGCGCTGCTGTTGCTTCCGAGTCCCACTCATTAAGCTCATGCATATTCCCTGCTCTGACCGCAGACCTGGAAGTAACAGCAGCGCCAGAGACAGGAAAGTATATAAGTTCATGATGTCTGTGGGCCATCCAGATGTCACACAGAGAACATAAGTGTCGCCCAGGGTTATGGGGTTGCTACTGTGTCCCGAACTTCAAGGTCAGTGAGGTCCTTGATGGTCCCCTCACTGTGCAGATTTTATCAGGTCTGCCTGGAGCATTTTCCTGATCTAGGATTCTGTACCCCGTTGGTGCGTAGTTCCAAGAGTACTCCACCGGCAACTAGCCGCCTGGGCCCTCAAGTCACTGTTGCACTCTTGACAGTCCATCTGCTCACTTTCACAGTCACCTCTTGACTCTCACACTGTCTGCTGTCTACTGTCCACTCTCCACTGTCCACTGTCTGCCCCTCCCACCTGGTCGTCTAGTGGACTAGATTGGCTTTACCTCTAGGCGGCCATCCATTGGTCCAATCGTAGCCTGGTACCATTCTATGGGGGAATGTTGGGGGAAAACAGGGATTATCTGGAGTGTTTGGATGTGTTAGGCTGGTTTCACATCAGCGTTTTTCTGCCGAGCGGCAGAAAAACGCAAAACGCATGTTGCTGGATCCGTTGCCAGCTCAATGCAATGTCAATGGACTTGCGGCAACATGCGTTTGCATGCGGCTATGTCAGGATTCGGTGACTTGCAGTTTTTTACCTTGAAGCAAAACCGCAACATGTTGCGTTTTTTGCCTCCGTTCAAAAACTGCATTTCACCGGATCCTGTACATTGCGGCAGTAGCTGCAATGTATTTCAATGGGCGCCGGATCTGGTTTTCACAGTGGCGGTTGTACGCGGCCTGAAGGATCCGTTTTGCAGTACAAAACATGGCCTGAAACACACACACATTATCTCTCTCTCTCTCTATATATATATATATATATATATATATATATATGTATATATATATATATATATATATATATATAAATATATATATATATATATATATATGTATATTTATTTATCTATCTCTCTATCTATCTATATCTCTCTCTCTCTCTTCCGTGTGCCTTGTGTTTTTTTTGGCGACCGCAAAAAAAGGAAGCAGCAAGACAGAGAAATAGATGAGTAGATATAGAGATGGATAGATAGATATAGAGATAGAGGGATGAATGAATGAATGAATGAATAGAGGGATAGAAAGATGGATAGATAGATAGATAGATAGATAGATAGATAGATAGATAGATAGATAGATAGATAGATAGATAGATGAGAAAGACATATATAATGTCCCACCTTCCTGCATATTCTAAGCTGGCACCCTTTTGTGACTTTCATGTGTGATTAGCCTTGTAGTTAGCCAAAAAATAAATATTTGTAGAAAAAAAAACGTGGGGTCCCCCATATCTCTTCTGGGGAGCTAGGGTAAAGCAAACGGCTGCAGCCTGCAAACCACAGCTGGCAGATTCACCTTTACTGGTAATCCAAAACAGAGGGCAGCCCATGCTGTTATTTAAAATTAATTAAATTAATTAAAAAAAAAACGTGGGGTCCCCCCCCAAATCGGATAACCAGCCAAGGTAAAGCAGACAGCTGTGGTCTTGTATTCTCAGACTAGGGAGGTCCACTGTTATTGGACACTCCCCAGCCTAAAAATAGCAGGCCATAGCCACCCCAGAAGTGGCGCATCCATTGGATGTGCCAATCCTGGTGCTTCGCCCCAACTCATCCCGAATTGCCCTGGTGCGGTGGCAATCGAGGTAATAAGGAGTTAATAGCAGCAGCCCATAGCTGCCACTAAGTCCTAAGTTAATCATGGCAGGCATCTATGAGACACATTCCATGATTAACCTGTAAGTGAAAGTAAATAAATACATACACCCGAAAAAATCCTTTATTTGGAATAAAAGGCAAAAAAAACACCCTCTTTCACCACTTTAATAAAAACCCCAAAAACCCAGGTCCGGCGTAATCCACACTAGGTCCCGCGACGCTCTCAGCTCTGCTACATGAAGCTGACAGAAGCGGCCATAGAACACCGCCGCTCACTGTGAGCTCCACGCAGCAACTGAAGGGAGTCGCGCTGTCAGCGGTGATGTCACTGAGGAAATGCTGGTGTGTGTGCGGTGATTATGAGGGCTGTAGTGTCGGGCTGTGTGGGATGACGATGTGTGCGGTAATGTCGGAATGTGTGCGGTGATGATGTGGGCGGTAGTGTCGGGATGTGTGCAGTGATGTGGGCGGTAATGTCGGCATGTGTGCAGTGATGATGAGGGCTGTTGTGTCGGGATGTGTGCTGGGATGATGTAGGCGGTAGTGTCGGGATGTGTGCGGTAATAATAAGGGCTGTGGTGTATGGATGTGTGTGTGATGATGTGGGCGGTAGTGTCGGGATGTGTGCGGTGATGATGTGGGCGGTAATGTCGGGATGTGTGCGGTGATGATGTGGGCTGTAGTGTCAGGATGTGTGTGGTAATGATAAGGGCTGTAGTGTCGGGATGTGTGCGGTGATGATGATGATGATATATATATACACACCAACACACCAAATTGTGTACATATATCTTTTTATATTAGTATATACAAATATAACAGAACAGAACAGTCAAACAATGTGTATATCCCTTTGTGGGGGTGTTAAAAAAAAAAAAACGGATCCGTCAAAATTAAGCAAAAAAACCAGCACACAAACGCATGCAAACGCAAGTGAACGGTCCGTTTTTATGCTGGATCCGGTAGACGGATCCTGTAAAGAAACGATCCGTTCACTTGCGGTGGCATGCGTTGTACTCTAAAAAAAACGGATCCAGCAACATGAGTTTTGCGTCTCCATGTTGTGCATATATTTTGCCCATTTTCAAAGTTTTTTACACCATCTTTCTGGCAAAAACACTTTGATGAATCACCCTCATTGACTTGTATTGGCCATTGTGCTGTAGGCTATCCATTTCACATACAGCAGACTGAAAGATTACACGCTCAAGTGTATAAGCCCTTAGTCGAAAATATAACGTTGGTTTCACATCAGCATTTTTCTGCTGCATTGACGGATCCGGCAGAAATGCAGTACAGTTCAATACAGTTCACTGGCAAGCTCTGGTCATATGCGGTCTGTACTGCATTTCTGCCGGATTCGGCAGTGTAGCAGAAGAACACTGATGTGAAACCAGCGTAAATGATGGGCTACACCAAACTGGATCTCTGCTGCTGTGAAGCCCCGCTAGTATGTGTCGGTGCAGTACCTTCAGGGACTCCACGTGGATGGAACAGTCTGGTCACAGGTAGGGAACCTTCTTTTAGGATTGTCGTGACGCCACTCTCAGTATTGCGGTCAGCGGGGACCGCCACTGCAGATTAAGGGATGCCTGGGGCTGATGGTGGGTGCAGTCAGTATATTAGCCCCCTGAGAGTGAGGCAAGCCCCAGGCCCCGGTGTATGTGTGTGGGACCACAGGTCGCAGAATGACTCAAACACAGTCCAAGAAGTCTTTCAACGTGTTTACTCACTGTTTGGAGGTCACGGTGAGATGCCCGGGCGACACTGTGATAACCAGGTTGAACCAGGAATTCCAGGAGGCCGTTCTGAGGGTAGCTGTCCACTCGCCTTCCTTGCACTCTTTCTGTTTTAGGAGGATCCTTTGCTTGAAGCGTGGTAGGACCCCTCCAGGGAAGCTGTTACCACCCTGCTCCCCTCTCTCTGGCTCGTCTGCCGGCAGCGTGGCCTTGGTGGGATGGCTTCTGGCCCTGTCCCCTTATGGGCCTGGTGATTGCTGCTTGGCTCAAGCTCTGTGTAGTCGTGGTGAGGGCATGAAGTACCCCCCCCCACCTGTAGGTTAAGCAGCTCTGGATGATCTGCTGCCTGTACTGGGGACCTAGTTCCCCTTGTGTGCTCGGATACCGGGATCTCCGTACTCAGCCACCCTTCTCTCTGGATGATTTTCAGGCCGACCCACGGTACTCCTTTCTCCCCCGCTTTCAGCTACTGCACTCCTCAGGACCTGTCTCACACTCTAGAGCTCCTCTGCCCTGCTTCCTCACACTTCAACTTCTTCCTCCAGACTCTCCTCTTCCTCTCTCTCTCTGCCCTGCTTCCTAGCAACCAGCCCCTGAACACACCCCCAGCTGGGAATTGAAAGTTAACCCCTTATGGCTACCCAAGGGTCCCCTCTGGTAATGTGGGAGGCCTGATCACTATATGTTTGTGTGTGCACCTCATCCTGGCCTTTGGAGATTACCTGGAAGCATTGCTCCCGCATGGGTGCAATACTCTGTGGTGCCTGACCAGGTCAGGGGCGCCACATTCCCCCTTAGTTATCATCAGCACGTCCTCGGGCTGCAAAGACAAGAGAAAGAAAAAGGTAAATACAAACTTTTCCCACACAGGGGCAATTATTTACATTTAAACATACCAGGTACCATTCCACCACCAACCACCCACATGTCCGAACCCCACCCAAAAACCTCCAGGGAGGTAGGTCGCCGGTCCTTTTGGTGACCAGGGCTGGGCCATCACATTCCCCAGACCTTTCCTCCAATCTTCCTCTCCTGAGGAGAGTGGTGTAAGGTAGGCCCCATAAACAGGCGTACCCGCTTCCGAGTGTTGGAGGGCAGGCCCCATAAACAGGCGTGCCCCCTTGTTGGTGCAGAGCCATGCCCCTCAATAGGCAGACTCGGTGGTTGATACCAAGGAGGCAACTTTTTACAATGCAAAGTTTGTGGTTAAAGCCAGTTCATAACCAGTGGTCTAACATTTTAAGGAGGTCTCACAATAGTCCTTGTGGGCACATTTCGCTTAAACGTTACCTAACTGTAAACAGGTTAAACATTACCTTTCATACCGTCACTTTGAACTAAACTGTACTTTCTCTATAGCGTAATGGGAGCTGACCAAAGTTGCTGCGGGTTGATCTACGCAGTACTATACTGTCATCTGTCTGAGGTTGTGTCCTCCCACCCGATGTATGTGTCTCAATGTGAATAATGGGTGTACTGGGTATTGATACCAGTGCATGGTCTTCTGCTTCAGCTACATTTGGCTCTTCCAGGCTCTGAACAGGTTCTTCTGGGTCTCTTACTTCTCTAGATTGAGGGAATGTAATGACTGGAATAACTACTGCTCCATTGTATTGAGGCCAACTTGCTGGAAAATCTCCAAGTACAGTATGGATCATCTTTTCTTTTGGTTCTTGAACTGGCAAAGGGTTGGGAATTTCTTCAGGGATTCTTAGTTGTTCAGGACATTTCTTTAGGCGATCTCTAGAAACGACAGCTGTTGTTTTTCCTCCATCTTTGCTGATAAGGCATGTCTTTTCATTGCTAAGCGTCGATGGTAACACAGTATAGGGTTCTTCTTCCCAGTGATTGTCAAGTTTATGACGTCTTCTCTTTCTTTTGAGAACTATATCTCCTGGCATCAAAGGAACAGCAGGTGCTTTTCGATTGTAGGCCTTTTCTTGTTTCTCACGCTGCTGAGTCAGGCTTCGCTCCACACACTCTTGTACTTTCTTGTATTGGGCTTGGCGGTTGGAATCCCAATCAGCACCTTGTAGATGGTCTTCAGGGGTCTCAACTCCCATTTCCAGATCTACTGGCAATCTCCCTGGTCTGGCCCTCATCAGGTATGCCGGTGTGCAGTTCGTGGAACTCACAGGGATGTTGTTATACATGTCCACTAGATCGGGCAGTTTTTCCGGCCACTGACTTCGTTCTTCTAGTGGGAGAGTCTTCAGAAGGTCGAGAATGATGTGGTTCATCTTCTCACACATGCCATTGGTCTGAGGATGGTAAGGCGTGGTACGGATCTTCCTGCAGCCGTAAAGGTTGCAAAACTCCTTAAACACTTCAGCTTCAAAGGCTGGTCCTTGGTCAGTGAGCACATGATCTGGGTAGCCATGTGGTCGACAGAAATGTGTCTGGAAAGCTTTGGCTGCAGTCTGACCGGTCAAGTCCTTGACTGGTACTACCACCAGGAATCTGGAGTAGTGGTCAACCATAGTGAGAGCGTAGTTGTAGCCTTGTCTGCTGGGTGCCAACTTTACATGGTCCAGGGCCACGATCTCCAGGGGCCGTTTAGTTTGGATTGGCTGGAGTGGGGCTCTCTGGCTGGGCTGGTCTTTTCTTCTAAGATTGCAGGGCCCGCAGTTTCGACACCACTTCTCTAGGGCAGATCTCATGCCCACCCAGTAGAATCTTACTTTAAGTAGGGCCTCCAGTTTCTTCCAACCAAAGTGGCCTGCACCATTGTGATAGGCTTCTAGCACCATCCTCGTATCCTTCTGTGGTACAATCACTTGCCACACCTTCTCATGCGTCCCCGGGTCAATGATGCTCCTGTAAAGTTTGTCTTGATAGATGAATAATCGACCCCTCTCCTTCCATAGGTACTGTGCCTCAGGTGGGGCTCCTTTGTCAAGGCTGGCGCCCGGCTGGCTGATCAGTTTCTTTACCAAGCCTACCGCTGGATCATTTTCCTGGGTCTCCTTCCAGTTGTAGTGAGGTAGTGGGTTCAGGGTCACCTCTTGGCGGTTGGCACGCGACTGCCGACACTGTTTTGCTCCATGGCGATGGAACGCTGGCAGCTCAATCTCTTCAAGATCATCTACATCTTCACCCTCGTCTGCTAGGTGAGGCATCCTGGACAGAGCATCTGCGTTGCCGTTCTTGCGGCCAGCTCGATACTTGACAGTAAAGTCATAATTCGCCAGTCGGGCTACCCAACGCTGCTCCATGGCACCCAATTTAGCAGTATCCAAGTGGGTCAGGGGGTTGTTGTCCGTGAAGACAGTGAATTTGGTGGCTGCCAGGTAGTGCTTGAACCGCTCTGTGATAGCCCATACCATGGCCAGGAACTCTAGCTTGAATGAGCTATAATTCTCCGGGTTTCTTTCAGTAGGCCTGAGCTTCCTGCTGGCGTAAGCAATCACACGCTCTTTGCCTCCCTGCACCTGTGAAAGCACTGCTCCCAGTCCCACATTACTGGCATCTGTGTACAGTACGAATGGCAGACCGTAGTCAGGGTAGGCTAGGATCTCTTCACCCGTCAAGGCCCCTTTCATTTGTCTGAAGGAGTGTTCTTCTGCTTCTCCCCAGTGAAATGGCGGGCCGGAGATCTTTCCTTTCTTCTTTGGGTGGCCTACCAGGAGCTCTTGCAAAGGCGCTGCCATTTTCGTGTAGCCCTTGATGAACCTTCTGTAGTAGCCTACCAAGCCAAGGAACTGACGTACCTCCCGGACGGTAGTAGGTGTGGGCCATTCCTGGATGACTGTGACCTTCTCTGGGTCCGGTGCTACTCCTTCTGCACTGACCACGTGACCTAGGTACTGGACCTTTGGCTTCAGTAAATGGCACTTGGATGGTTTCAGCTTCATTCCATATCGGGATAGTGCTTCAAAGACTTCAGCCAGGTGTTTCAGGTGGTCCTCGTAGGTCTTGGAGTACACGATGACATCATCCAGGTAGAGCAGGACGGTTTCAAAGTTGAGGTGCCCTAGGCAGCATTCCATAAGCCTCTGGAAGGTCCCGGGGGCATTGCAGAGTCCAAATGGCATGCTGTTGAACTCACAGAGGCCCATTGGGGTGGTGAAGGCCGTCTTCTCCCGATCTTCTTCTGCTACAGATACTTGCCAGTAGCCACTAGTAAGATCTAGGGTAGAAAAGTAGTTAGAGGCTTTCAAGGCAGCGAGGGATTCCTCTATCCTTGGCAAAGGGTAGGCATCCTTGTGTGTTATCTGATTTATCCGTCTGTAATCCACACACATCCTCATCGTGCCATCCTTCTTTCTTACCAGGACCAGGGGAGCCGCCCAGGGGCTACAACTGTCCCTTATGACGCCTGCCTCCTTCATGTCCTTCAGCATGTCCTTTGTGCGCTGGTAATGGGCTGGTGGAATAGGCCTATGTCTTTCCTTAATGGGAGGATGACTGCCTGTGGGTATGTGATGTTGCACCCCTTTGATCCTACCAAAGTCTAGTGGGTTCTTACTAAAGACCTGCTCGTATTCCTGCACGACCCTGTAAACCCCATGTTTCTGGTAGTCGGGTGTAGAGTCAGTCCCCACGTGTAGTTTCTGGCACCAATCCTCTAACTGCTTTTGGGAGGTCTCGCCCTCTTTTGAGTCAGCTTGTGTCAGGGGACCTACATGTGTTATGGCGTCATCTGAGCATGTAAACAGTTTGGCTATGGTAGCGTACCTTGGTAGTCTGGCTTCCTCCTCCCCACAGTTCAACACTCGTACAGGCACTCGTCCCTTGTGTACATCAACTACCCCCCTGGCTGTCAGAATCGTGGGCCAGTGGTCTGAATGAGTGGGCTCTAGTACAGCCTGGTAATCTTGTCCTCTGAGACCTACCGCTGCTCTACACCACATCATCATTTCACTCCGTGGGGGTATCACAATGGGGTTTGCATCCATCACCCGTACACTACCAATCTCACCGCCAGCCTGTTTTACCTGTTGCTTCCTCAGAATGATTCGGATCTCCTTTTGCAAGGCTCTTTGCGACCTGCCCTCAGCACCTTCAACAATCTGGTGAAGCAACAACAACACTTCCCCTAGGCAATTTTCTATGACATTAGTGCCTAAAATCATTTGCGGGTTCCTTTCTCTAATATCAGTGTCCACAACAATCAGTCCTTGTCCCTTCATTTCCTGCCTTCCCACCTTTATGGTTACCTCTTTGACCCCGATCTGGTCTATAGGTTGTCCGTTGGCAGCATAGATGGTGAGGGAGGAGTCCGGTGGTCGGAGATCGTCGTCCGACCAAAACCTCCGATAAAGGACATACGGGATCGTGGTGACCTGAGAGCCGGTGTCCAATAACGCCGGGGTAGGGATCCCGTCCAGGACGATGGACAGGACAGGACGTCCACCCACGTACTGATCACAGCAGCGAACTGGGCCTGATCTTCTTAATCCTGAGGACTGGCCCCCGGCCCCAGGTTTGGCTCGTTTAAAGGACAGGCCCTTGCATAGTGTCCTGCCTCCTGGCAACGACGACAGATGGGTTGTCCAGATGAGTCATAGCGATCACTGCTCCTGCCTCGGGTTGGGGGACCTCTTCTCCTCCGCATCCAAGGGACGTCCTCTGGGCTGTCAGCTAGCAGGATCCGATGAGGGACTTTGGTGTCTGAGGGCAACTGCATTGCTTTCAGGATTTGTGCGACGTCCTTAGTGAGCTGTTGCACCTGGGAGGATAGCGTACTTATGGTCTCTGCTGGCGCGTTGAGTCCCTTTGCAGTTACCAGGGTCTGCGAGGAGGATTCCGCTCCTGCAGCCGTGGAACTGGCAGGCCATGCTGGTGCGACGGGGTCTGCGTCCACAGGAGGTTGGAGTGCTTTCACTGCCCTGTCTTTCAGAATGGCAAAGTCCACGTCAGGGTGTTCCAGGGACCACAGCTTCATCTGCTTCCCATCCTCAGGAGAGCGCAGGCCCCGCAAGAATTGTTCCTTCATCATCCGGTTTCCTTCCTGATCACTGACAGGGTCCACCAGCTTGAGAGCCCGTAGTGCAGCCTGCAGCCTGAGGGCATAGGCTCTTATGCTATCTTGGGGCTTCTGCCGGCAGTTATAGAAGTCTGTCCTCAGCTCTCCCTCGGTGCGGTGTTCAAAAGCAGCTGCTAGTTTGGCAAAGATGGACTCAACAGAGCTCCGGTCATCATTGGTCCAGGACTAAGCTTCCAATTCTGCTGCTTCAGTCAATTGTCCCAGCACCACAGCGGCCCTCTGCTTACCAGTCATCGCGTGCATGTCTAGCAGGGTGCTGATCTTCTTCTTAAACCCGGTCAGCGTGTCTATTTTACCGGCGTATTGGGGCAGCCATTGCGCTCCTGGGACATACAGCAAGGAAACTGGCATTATGGGGGTCATTTCAGCCGGCGCGGCTGCGACCGCGGCACCGGCACCAGGCGCTGCTGCGTCCAGCGCGACGGGGGCTGGCATCGCTTGGGCTGCGTCGCCCTGACCAGGGGCATTACCTCCTGCAGCGTCCATTTTCCTTCAAAAATCTCCGCGCTCCCTTTCCACTTCCTGGGTCAGAACGCTCTCTGAATTGTGGGGATTCTGGGGCGGCCACACCTCTTCGTGGGCGGTGCTCTTCTCCCTCGCGCGGGCTGCAGCGCGCGCTTTTGAAGATGGCAATATGGCGGCGGTTCAATTTTTGCGGTCCGACCTCTGAGGCACACGGTCACCTGTCTGAACAGGTCTAGTCCTTATCCTGTTCGTGACGCCAGAAGTTGTGAAGCCCCGCTAGTATGTGTCGGTGCAGTACCTTCAGGGACTCCACGTGGATGGAACAGTCTGGTCACAGGTAGGGAACCTTCTTTTAGGATTGTCGTGACGCCACTCTCAGTATTGCGGTCAGCGGGGACCGCCACTGCAGATTAAGGGATGCCTGGGGCTGATGGTGGGTGCAGTCAGTATATTAGCCCCCTGAGAGTGAGGCAAGCCCCAGGCCCCGGTGTATGTGTGTGGGACCACAGGTCGCAGAATGACTCAAACACAGTCCAAGAAGTCTTTCAACGTGTTTACTCACTGTTTGGAGGTCACGGTGAGATGCCCGGGCGACACTGTGATAACCAGGTTGAACCAGGAATTCCAGGAGGCCGTTCTGAGGGTAGCTGTCCACTCGCCTTCCTTGCACTCTTTCTGTTTTAGGAGGATCCTTTGCTTGAAGCGTGGTAGGACCCCTCCAGGGAAGCTGTTACCACCCTGCTCCCCTCTCTCTGGCTCGTCTGCCGGCAGCGTGGCCTTGGTGGGATGGCTTCTGGCCCTGTCCCCTTATGGGCCTGGTGATTGCTGCTTGGCTCAAGCTCTGTGTAGTCGTGGTGAGGGCATGAAGTACCCCCCCCACCTGTAGGTTAAGCAGCTCTGGATGATCTGCTGCCTGTACTGGGGACCTAGTTCCCCTTGTGTGCTCGGATACCGGGATCTCCGTACTCAGCCACCCTTCTCTCTGGATGATTTTCAGGCCGACCCACGGTACTCCTTTCTCCCCCGCTTTCAGCTACTGCACTCCTCAGGACCTGTCTCACACTCTAGAGCTCCTCTGCCCTGCTTCCTCACACTTCAACTTCTTCCTCCAGACTCTCCTCTTCCTCTCTCTCTCTGCCCTGCTTCCTAGCAACCAGCCCCTGAACACACCCCCAGCTGGGAATTGAAAGTTAACCCCTTATGGCTACCCAAGGGTCCCCTCTGGTAATGTGGGAGGCCTGATCACTATATGTTTGTGTGTGCACCTCATCCTGGCCTTTGGAGATTACCTGGAAGCATTGCTCCCGCATGGGTGCAATACTCTGTGGTGCCTGACCAGGTCAGGGGCGCCACACTGCGTTTGGTGATGGACTCATACTTGATCTAATAATCCACTCCCCCAATGAGTCTGCTACATATGAGTTACCCAACCCACACCCTGACTCCTCCACAATCCCCATCCATCAGACCACATGCACACATTGAGTTTTGGTGAGTTTTTTTACCTCAGTATTTGTAAGAAAAAAACAAGAGTTGAATAATAGGAAAGGTATAAGCCGTGTACTCATGGTGAGTATTTGTTGAGTTTTTTACCTCAGATTTTCCAAGACAAAACCAACAGTGGAAATATAAGAGGAAAAGCATAAAAGAAATACGGGAACCACTTCTGGATTTATCACCCACTCCTGGTTTTGGCTACAAATACTGGGGTAAAAAACTTATCAAATACTCAATGTGCGCACTACTCAATGTGTAAACAAGGTCTAAGGCTATGTTCAAACGTTGCGTTTTTGCTGCATTTTTTCCTGCAGCCAAAACACAGTTTGCTGCATTTTTTGTGTCATTGGTTTACAGTAAGGCTATGTGCGCATGTTACGTAATTTCATGCGTTTACGCTACATATTGCACTGCAGTGTAAACGCATGTGTCCTACGTCCCCAGCACAATCTATGAAGATTGTGCATAATCCAGCCGCACGTTGCGTTTGAGATCGCAGCGATTTGCATGCTGAAATTTTGATCCAAATTGCTGCGCTCAAAAAAGCAACAGTCACTTATTTTGTGCACTTTGGATGCTGCTCCCATTCTGTCTATGGCTTGTTTCAGACGTCCGTGTTTTAGGTACGTGTGACATCCGTTTTTAACACGGATGTCACACATACCCATGTTACGCTATTGTGTACTCACACGGCCATGTTTTCACACAGACCATGTGGGCCCGCTATTTCACACGGAGATGTGTCCGTTTTTTCTCTGGCAGCACGGGTGTCACACGGATTGCACACTGATGTGATCCGTGTGACATCAGTGTGACACGGACTGGAGAAAACACGGGTTGTTAAATAAAAAGATTTTCTATATTTACCTGTAACCAGTGATGCTGTCTCCAGCACTGCTGCCTCCCGCTCCTGACCCCCGCTCATTATTTTCATTGATTATTCACCGCACTGAGGAGCTTGGGAGCAGGGGCATCGCGGTGACAGCGCTGGAGACAGCACTGCCGAGGAAAGCATCGCTGGGGACATCGCTAGTGACAGGTGAGTATCCTGCCAGCAGTGTGTGTGCAGGGACGTCCAGAAGGTCATAGGATTTCTCAATAAACTCTGATGACCTCTTGATGACACCCCTGCGACAACTGCGCTACAGCGAGTGTCACGATGGTGACTTCCAGAGGTTCATGAGAGTTCATTGGGAACTCCGATGACCCCCTGGATGTCACTGCACAAACTGCTGTATACTCACCTGTCACCGGCGATATCCCCGGCGGTGCTGTCCCCACGATGTTCCGGCTTCCAAATCCTTGGGCAGTGAATAATCAATGAAAATAATGAGCGGGGGTTAGGAGCGGGAGGCAGCAGAGCAGAAGACAGCATCGCTGGATACAGGTAAATATAGAACATCTTTTCATTGCAGAGACACGTGTTATACCCGGTACGTGTCACACGCATGCAAACACGGATGTCACACGAATGACACACGTATGACCATAACCATGCGTGTGACTGGTACCTGATTAAACACGGACATCTGAAACCGGCCTATGGGAGAGCCAGCATCCAGAGCGCATGAAATCGGCATCTATTCTGCAGACACACTGCATCCCTTAGGCCTAAAACACACTTCCGCAAAAAAACCGTACGTGTCTTACGGTCCATTTTTCGGGTCCGTGTTCCGTTTTTTTGGGGGCGTTTCTCCGGTACGTATGGCATCCGTGTGATGGCGTATGCGAGCCGTGTGTACGTGTAAAATGTCCGTGTTTGTGTGTAAAATGCCCGTGTATGTGTACGTGGAATGTCCGTGTGGAATGTCCGTTTGTGTGTTGCACAATGTCGTTGATACATGTCGGCTGACAGCAGACAGAGTTGCGCGATGAGAATGAACTCGGGTGAACTTCACCCGACTTCATTGTCATGCCGCGGCTCTGTCTGTGTGCCGCGTACTGATTAGCGGTCACCTGTGAAGGATTCACCAGTGACCGCTAATCCCCTGAGTGACTGAAGTTAGCAGCCCTCTCTCATACTTACCGCTCCCCGATCACCAGCGTGGCGAGGAACAGCTGTGCAGAGAATACGCGGCAACAATTACTTTGAAAATGCCGGCCGCTCATTAATCAATCTCGTATTCCCTGCTTTCCCCACCCACCGGCGCCTATGATTGGTTGCAGTCAGACACGCCCCCCACGCTGAGTGACAGCTGTCTCACTGCACCCAATCACAGCAGCCGGTGGGCGTGTCTATACTGTGCAGTAAAATAAATAAATAAATAATTAAAAAAAACGGCATGCGGTCCCCCCCCCCCATTTTAATACCAGCCAGATAAAGCCATACGGCTGAAGGCTGGTATTCTCAGGATGGGGAGCCCCACGTTATGGGGAGCCCCCCAGCCTAACAATATCAGTCAGCAGCCGCCCAGAATTGGCGCATACATTATATGCTACAGTTCTGGGACTGTACCCGGCTCTTCCCGATTTGCCCTGGTGCGTTGGCAAATCGGGGTAATAAGGAGTTTTTGGCAGCCCATAGCTGCCAATAAATCCTAGATTAATCATGTCAGGCGTCTCCCCGAGATACCTTCCATGATTAATCTGTAAGTGACAGTAAATAAACACACACACACCCGAAAAAATCCTTTATTAGAAATAAAAAACACAAACATATACCCTGGTTCACCACTTTAATAAGCCCGAAAAAACCCTCCATGTCCGGCGTAATCCAGGATGGTCCAGCGTCGCTTCCAGCTCTGCTGCATGGAGGTGACCGGAGCTGCAGAAGACACCGTCGCTCCTGTCAGCTCCACGCAGCTAATGAAGGCAATAGCGCGATCAGCTGAGCTGTCACTGAGGTTACTCGCGGCCAACGCTGAATACAGCTGATCGCGCTATTGCCTTCATTAGTATTGTATGCGGCAATTCTGGGCGGCTGCTGACTGATATTGTTAGGCTGGGGGGCTTCCCATAACGTGGGGCTCCCCATCCTGAGAATACCAGCCTTCAGCCGTATGGCTTTATCTGGCTGATATTAAAATGGGGGTGGAAACCGCACGCCGGTTTTTTTTAATTATTTATTTATTTATTTTACTGCACAGTATAGACACGCCCACCGGCTGCTGTGATTGGGTGCAGTGAGACAACTGTCACTCAGCGTGGGGGGGCGTGTCTAACTGCAACCATTCATAGGTGCCGGTGGGTGGGGAAAGCAGGGAATACGAGATTGATTAATGATCGGCCGGCATTTTCAAAGTAATTGTTGCCGAGTATTCTCTGCACAGCTGTTCCTCGCCGGGCTGGTGGTCGGGGAGCGGTATGAGCCGGGGGAAAAAAAAAAAACGAGCGCCAATGTAAGTATGACTGAGAACAGCAGAAAAAAGGTAAGTATACTGAATGTAATTTAAAAAAAAAAAAAATAAGATCGCTAGTGTACACACGCACGAAACGTGCTGAACACGGACATACTCCGTGTGCGGTCCGTGCAGGCACGGACCCATAGACTTTATCGGGTCCGTGCCTGCGTGATGCCGGCCAAAAACGGACATGTTGTCCGTGTAGAAAAGCGCGCACACACGTACTTATCACACGGACACACGTTCCGTGTGATTTTACGTGTGTGTGCCATCTACCATAGAACAACATGGGTCTCCGTGTGTATGTGTCTCCGGTACGTGCAAATACGTACCGCACACGTACAAATTAAACGGATGTGTGTTGCGGGCCTTACGAAGTGTTTCTGCAGCGATTTGAAGGGCACATGCACTGCCAAATCGCTGCAGAATTTTCAGCATGGAAACTACGCGACGTTCGCACATAGCCTTAGTGTTTAAATAAAGTTAGTTTCATTCACCACAAAAGCAACAAAAAGGCAGTTGTTTGGTTTTTGCTCTCTCATTGCTTTCAATGGTGCAAAAACATTGAAATAATTAACATGATGAATCTTTCAAAAACACAGCACTTTTCCATTACAATTAGGAAAAAAAAGGAATTGCCGTCTGCGTATGAGATTTTATGGAAGTTATGATGGTACTGTAAAAACCGTAAAACTCATGAAAAACCCTGTGAAAGAAATGAACCAAAAAACGCAATGTGTGAACATAGCCTAAGGTGGGAGAATGAAGTCTTGCTACAAAGATCAGGAGGATCTCAAACTTCTAATCCTTATGTACAAAAGTAACAAAAAATGTAAAACAGGATTTAAACCCCTCAAATAATGAAGCATTCTGCAGAAACAAGTGGAGACATGGTAATACAGGAGTGACTATTACCCCTGATGTGGGCAGGCTCACCTGAGAGAAATGACCACCTGGCCAGCTAATTACTCAGTCCAATTAGAAGCTACTGGAACAATCACTCCTGACATGTCGTCTCCAGCAGTCATGGGCAGCTCTGCATGTTGTGGTAGGTAAAATGGGATAATATATAGTCATTTTTGCTAGAAAAAAATAGATAAAATTATACCAAACCATAAATATTAGATTGCATACACATTTTGCCCTGAGAGATCGCCATTCAGTTGTATAATATTATATTACATATTTTCTTATTCCCATAGTTAAACCAGTACTGGACCCATATAGGCTATCAGATCTGGGCTCCACATATCATTGATGCAACCTCTGCGGCCGTACAGGGGCCCAAGAGGTAAGGGGGCAAGATCTACCTCCAAACAAGGTAGAATTGGGCATTTTGGTGAATTTTTGGGCTGTAAAGGGCCCATATATTTTTCGTGCACAGGGGCCCTTTTCTCTCTGTGTCAGCCAGTGCACTTAACCAAATACATTATCTCCACTGTTGGGACATAATGGCCGATGTGTGCGGCCAGGTAGTAATAATCACCAGCATCTAAGGCTATATACACCTGCATGTGTTTGTACGGTATCTTTTAAATGTATATGCTTGTGCCAATTGTTCAAAATGTATCTGATAACCTTTCCTAATCTGTATGTATGCATGAGTAATGTGTGTGTGTGTGTATATATATATATATATATATATATATATATATATATATATATATATATATATATATATATATATATATATATATATAAATTTATTATAAGCATTCAGTGGTAGCAACAGGGGAGCGTATACTTTTCAAACTTTGAAGCATTCTGCTCTACATTTTCAATTTTTTCCCTCATTGAGAATAATGGAGAGTAAACTGGTCTTTTATACATTTTTGGGGGACAAAATAATGTGGTCACTTTTTTTTTTTTCTTTTATATATATATATATATATAATATAAATTTTTTTTAATTTTTTTTGTACTACCTCTTGCCCATTGTAGACTGGATATGTTGTAGTATATATCTGAATATGACTTTTTGCAAGTCACGCTCATGTGTTCGGAGGTTTACACTGTGAGTATGAACTTAGCCATAGGAGGTATGCAGACATCTGAATCAAGTTGTTTCAATATAGGGAATTTTTCCACACAGTACAAAATTACCGTTATGATTCACTTGTATAACTAGCAACATGCATTGAAAACTGCATACAAATTGTGCAGGTTTTTTATTGAATGGGTTAAAGCAAAGCCATAATTTTTTTTTCTTCCCATCCATCCCCAATCCATTCCTCACACCCCCCCTCCCCCCAGGTTTCCGACACATTTTGTCTAAATAAATCTCACTATTTGGCTGGGTTCACAAGAGTATATTTCTGATTCTAGTGCTGTCCAAAAAAAAAAAATTGGCCTCGCTTCGGCCAATATTGTGCGATGCCATTTTTTGTCTTTTTGTTTTTTTGTTTTTCACAGACCAAAGTTTGTGTGTAATAAAGTGCAGCAAACATTAGTTTATTCTGTGTTGGATGAGACTTGCTCATGAGGATGCACAAAAAAAAAAAAAAAAAAATTCACATGGTACCGCTGACTTTTACATTTTTAAGTGCAATTATTTAACAGGAAATTTGTGTATATATAATTTCTATTATATCTAATGTATAAAAGCTGCACATGGATGATAACTGACAAAATTGAGTTTTCTCAATGAAAGTTACACTTATTTTTGTTTGTCTTTTATTCGCTTGAGTAGTATGTAAAATGCTCATGCTTAGTAGCTTCATCTTGGATTGCTGTGATTGAATAACCCTGTTTTAAAAAAAACAACAAAAAAAAAAACATTTAGAGGCTGAAAACCCTCCTATACTTGATGTTGCTGACAGATGCTTTACATGAGGTACTTTGGGACCCCTGTTCGTGGGATAGCTGATGGCCAAAAGGGCATTCAGGAAACAGATATATCTGAGCCATGTACAGACGTTAAGTATTTGGTAAGATTTTTACCTTGGTATTAGGCCCGTTTCACTGACGTTTTTCACTGGCGTGTAAAACACGCACATGTCCCTCCGTGTGTGTGAATCACGGCACACGTGGGTTGTCTAAGTGCAATCTGGGCTCCGTTCTCCGTGATTGCACTTAGAGATTAACTCACCTGTGCCCGCTCCCGCTCTCCATGGTGCTGATCGCTCCCGGCCGGCGCTGACCCCTGCAGCAGCTGCTTCCGGGTTGGCTGTGTCGTGTATCAATATGCGCGACAGTAATCAGCCGGCTTAGAAGCAGCAAGCTGCAGGGCTGCAGAGAGCGCGGCTGAAGCCGGGTGAGTTAAAAATTTTTATTTTAGAAGCACGTTTTTTTTTCTGGCACGTGTTTCACGGACCACACCACTGCGTGGTCCGTGGGACATCAGTGATGCCAGAAAAAAATGGACATGTCTCCATGCGGCAATCACGCACACGCGGGTACGCCGCACGGAGACACGTGCAGTGAAAAATCACTGACGTGTGAGCAGACCCATTCATTATAATGGGTCTGCGTATGTCAGTGATTCTGGTACGTTTAAAAAAAAGCACAAACGTACCTGAATCACTGAAGTGTGAAAGGGGCCTTAGTAGAAGTGGTGCCCGTGTTTCTATTATACTTTTCTTCTGATTGGTCCACTCCAGGTTTAGGCTTACAAATATTGAGGTAAAACACTCAATGTGTGCACGTGGCCTAATACCAATCGCCAACCTGATGTAAGTGACCAGCGCTGATTTCAGAACTCTTTAATGCCCCCTTCCCTTCTATTTATATATGACCACATGATATGCTAGGGTCCTGATACATCAACACCGGCGTTGATCATGCTCGTCTTGAGATGTTCTTTAGTCAGACGCTTCTAAATTATGAAGAGCTGTCTGCGATGTGCGAGGCTCCAGACATAACATTTTTATTTTTCAGTCAATATGGTCATGTGAGGGCCATTTTTTGCGGAATGAGCTGTACTTTTAAATGAAACCATAAGTTAAGCAAAGCAAATTCCAAATGCAGAAACACTGCAAAAAAAGTGTGATAGCACTATTGTTTTTGAGATTTTATTCACTGTGTTCACTATATGCTAAAACTGATGTGTGGGTGTGATGCCTCAGATCAGTGAGAGTTCGTAGACACCAAACATGGATAGGTTTACTTTTATATAAAGAGTTAAAAAAAAAATCGGAATTTTGTCTGAAAAAAGTGGCGCACGTTTTAGGCCATATTCCGTGACCCGTAGCGTTTTCATTTTTTAGGATCTATAGCTCAGTGACAGCTTATTTTTTGCGTCTCGAGCTGGTGTTTTTAACTGTACGATTTTTGCGCAAATGCTACGTTTTGATCAACTGTTATTGCATTTTGCGCAAAAGTTGTGGCGACAAAAAAAACATCATTTTGGTGTTTTTGAAATTTTTTTGCCGCTACGCCGTTTACTGATCAGATTAATTGATTTTATATTTTGATCGGGTGTTTCTGAACGGGGCGATACCAAATGTGTAGATTTATTTTTTTTAATCCTTTAATTTTCAATGGGGAAAAAGGGGGGTGATTTGAACTTTTAGGTTTCTTCTTTTTTTTTTTTTTTTTTTTTAAACTTTTCTTGTTCCCCTAGGGGGCTATAGCAATCAGCAATCCGATCGCTCTGCCCTATCTGCTGATCACAGCTATACAGCTGTAAACAGCAGATACGGTCACTGGGCTCCGGGCCGAGTGAAACTGAAAGTAGTTCATGTCTAGCACAGGAGTCATCACATGACCCTGTGCTACCATGCCAACCACGGAAAGTCATGTGATCACATCACGTGACTTCCGGTATCGGGCTGTAAGTAGACGTTTACCGTGATCGTGATTATAATAGCTCTGTCACATATTGACAGCGCCATTTAAGGGGTTAAACAGCACGAGCAGTTAACGATTCTGTTCGTGCCTAGCAGGTACACATCTCAGCTGTGAAAATCAGCTGAGATGTGTGCCGATAGCAGCATGCTGCCGGCGGCAGACCGCGGGCAGTCACATTATGACCGCTAGGACGTAATATTACTGCCCGCGGTCGTTAAGGGGTTAATTGATCATAAGGGTTATACATATCAATCATAACCACAAGGATATTTTAGAAATGTAAATTATTAAATATATAACTAGGAGAGAAAAAAAGGCTTAAATAGTTATTTATCATTAGGTTATTCAATCTTTCCCAAATTGTTTGGTATTTTGGGTATCGATTATTAAAAGTGGCAAAACTTCTCTCATTATTATGAAGCATTATCGATTCTTTAATTTCTGTAATAGATGGTATATCTGTGTTTTTCCATTTAGCCGCTATATGAATTTTGACAATTAAATTAATGTGAATAACTAGGTATTTGTCCTTGGTAATACTATCTAAATTTAATGAAAGAAGAGCCATTTGAGGTGTAATAGTGATACTGTTTCCAAGAATTTGATTTATTAAAAGGTCAACCTCCCTCCAGAGACATATTAATTTGGGACAAGACCAAAATATGTGAAGAATATCTCCCTTTAACCACTTAACGACCCATGACGTACTGGGTACACCATGGTGCCCTGGTACTTAACGACCCATGACGTACCCAGTACGTCATGGTGAAATCGTGGCCCCGGAGCCCCGGTGAGTGTCATAAGTGTACCCAAACTTTAGATTTGGAAAGAATGGGACATCTGCCTGACCTCAGGAGGGGTGGTGTCTCCTCGCTGGACCTACGGAGGCTGTGATTGGCTGAGTGGCGTTTGTCTGCCAATCATAGCCACTGTAATGTTTCTGCCATTGAAAATGGCTAAAAACATTGAGATCCAGCCATGATCAGTGCAGCTATAGCACTGATCATTGGCTGGAGCTGGGTGATCTGTTTCACCCCCTTCCCCAGCTCTGATTGGAGAGACCGGCCTTGTGACCGATCTCTCCAATCACCGTGGATCTGGGGCTGGTGACCTGTAGGTGACCGCCCCCTTAGCTTCACTCCGTCCATGGAAGCTGAGGAGAGTGATACCTGCCCTGATCCGCCGCCGCAGCTCCTGATCCGCCGCCACCGATCCACTGCCGATCCGCCGCCACTGTCCCTATCTACTGCCCCCCTCCCTTATCTGCTGCCCGCTCTCTCTCATCCTCTTCATCTGCTGCCTCCTCCCCCACCACTCACCCTCCCTGATCTGCTGCCTGCTCTCTCCCATCCCAGTTGGATAGCAAAGGGGGGTAGAGGGGGCGGTCCGCCCCAGGCGGTACGTATCAGGGGGGCTGCATTTTGAGGGTAAATAAATTGCTGCCCCCATCATCAAAGCACACACCCAGGCACTACCGCCCCCGTCATCACCGCACATACCCAGGTACTACCGCCCCCATCATCACCGCAAACACAGTCACTACTTCAGTGACGTCTCCACTGACAGCGTGATTCACTTCAGTTTCTGCGTGGAGCTCACAGGAGCGGCGGCGTTCTACTGCCACTTCTGTCAGCTTCCAATGTAGCAGAGCTGAAAGCATCGTGGGACCTTGTGTGGATTACGCTGGATCTGGAGGGGTATTTGGGGGTTAATAAAGTGGAAAAAGAGGGTGGTTTTTTTTTTTTTTTTTTTTTGTCTTATTTCAAATAAAGGATTTTTCGTTGTTTGTGTTTATTAGAGATGAGCGAACCAGCCCCGGTTCGGCTCGAGGTCGGTTCGCCGAACGGAGGTCCCATTCGAGTTCGGCTCGTCGAACGTTCGACGAACCGAACTCGAACTGCATAGGAAACAATGGCAGGCAATCACAAACACATAAAAACACCTAGAAAACACCCTCAAAGGTGTCCAAAAGGTGACAAACAACTCACAACACAAACACATGGGAAAGTGACAAGGACATATACTCATGCGAAAACAAAACAGCTGGACAAGGAAAAAGAGGAGGACACACAGATATAGGCATGGCACGCCCTTCTAAAATCATGTAAAACACCGCAAGGTGACTCCAAGCGGAGTCTCCCTTTTTTTCCAAAAATTGGGCCCCACACACACACCCCTTCAGTGGCAGCAGTTGTGCCCCAGTTGTACAATTCACAGCTAGATTTGCATCAAGCACATTCCAAATCCACAAGCATTTACTCTCCCCAGGATGACACAGGGGTAGTAAATTCCTTCTGGATCCATGACTTGTTCATTTGGATGAACGTCAGTCTGTCCACATTGTCACTGGACAGACGCGTGCGCTTATCTGTCAGCACACACCCAGCAGCACTGAAGACACGTTCAGAGACAACGCTGGCAGCTGGACACGACAAAATCTCCAAGGCGTAACTGGAGAGCTCTGGCCATTTTTCTAGATTTGAAGGCCAAAAGGAGCAAGGCTCCATTTGCAAAGTCATGGCATCGATGTTCATTTGGAGATACTCCTGTATCATCCTCTCCAGCCGTTGACTATGTGTCAGACTTGTTGTCTCTGGTGGCCTTGCAAAAGAGGGTCTAAAAAAATTATGAAAAGATTCCATAAAATTGCTGTTACCAGCACCAGATACGGTCCTACTGGTACGGGTAGACTGTTGAAGATGACGAGACTGTCCCATGTTTGGCAAGTTACAACTGGGAGAATCACTCCCTGCACCTGCACGGTTGTTTGGTGGAAAAGCCGAGCTAAGATCGAGTAACAGCTTCTGCTGATACTCCTGCATACGTGCGTCCCTTTCTATGGATGGAATTATGTCACAAAATTTGGACTTGTACCGCGGATCTAATAGTGTGGCAAGCCAGTAGTAATCATCACTTCTAATTTTGACAATACGAGGGTCATGTTGGAGGTAGTGCAACAAGAAGGCACTCATGTGTCTTGCGCAGCCATGCGGACCACGTCCACGCTGTGTTTGTGGCATAGAGGTGCTAACCATTCTTTCTTCCTCTGACATCTCCCCCCAACCTCTTTCAACTGAAATTTGACCAAGGTCTCCCTCATCCGCTGAGTCTTCCATGTCCATGGACAGTTCGTCCTCCATTTCTTCATGTTCTCCTGCACCTTCCTCAACATCTCGCCTGCTACTATGCGCCCTTGTTGATCCCTGTCCCCCATGGTCCCATGCCTGCCGCCTTGGTGATGAACGTCTGGATCTTGGTGATGTTGTTGTGTCTTGCGCATATGAATCCTCCTGTAGTTCCTCCCCTTCCTGTTGTCCCACCCCCTGACTCCGAATAGTGTTTAGCGTGTGCTCCAGCATGTAAATGACTGGAATCGTCATGCTGATAATGGCATTGTCAGCGCTAAACATATTCGTCGCCATGTCGAAACTGTGCAGAAGGGTGCATAGGTCCTTGATCTGAGACCACTCCATCAGGGTGATCTACCCCACCTCTGCATCTCGTTGGCCCAGGCTATACGTCATGACGTATTGCACCAGGGCTCGGCGGTGCTGCCACAGTCGCTGTAACATGTGGAGAGTCGAATTCCAGCGTGTCGCCACATCGCATTTCAGGCGATGAACCGGCAGGCCGAAAGACTTCTGGTGCGATGCAAGTCGCTCAGCTGCGGCGCTTGAACGGTGGAAGTGAGCAGACAGTTTTTGTGCCCTGTTCAGAAGGCCATCTAGGCCGGGATAGTGTGTTAAAAATTGCTGGACGACAAGGTTCAACACGTGAGCCATACAAGGTACGTGTGTCACCTTGCCCAGGCGAAGGGCCGCACCCAGGTTTGCAGCATTGTCGCACACGGCCTTACCAGGCTGCAGGTTGAGTGGAGACAACCATTTATTAAACTCGGACCGCAGAGCTGACCACAACTCCTCAGCTGTGTGACTCTTATTCCCAAGACATGTCAAGCTAAAGACCGCCTGATGCCATTGCGCTCTGCTGCCAGCATAGTAATGAGGGGTGCGTGATTCCTTTTGCGCTGTGAGAACGCTGGTGGCCTGACCAGGCAGGCTTGGGGCGGAGGTGGAGGACCCAGATGAGGTGGAGGATGCAGAAGCAGTGGCGGAACTTGGACAGACAGAGGATTGACACACAAGTCGTGGGGACGGCAAGACTTGTGCAGCAGACCCTTCACCATCTATCACCATAGTTACCCAGTGCCCAGTCAGCGACATGTAACGTCCCTGTCCATGCTTACTGGTCCAAGTATCGGTGGTGAAATGCACCCGTTCACACACAGAGTTTCTCAAGGAAGCAGTGATGTTGTGTGCGACATGCTGGTGTAGCGCGGGCACACCTTTCTTAGAGAAGTAGTGGCGACTAGGCATCTGGTACTGGGGCACAGCAACAGCTTTGTCATGGGTCGCAGGAAGTGGCCTTTTATTTGACCACATCTGAGGGACAGAGATCTGGCTGCTGTGTGTAGACGGTGTTGAGTAGGGTGCCCCTGGAAAAATGCAGGTTTGTGAGGAAAGTGCAGGCGGAAACATGATGTTGCCTTCATCCAACGTTGGTGCTATCGATGTCTGAAAGAGCTGTACACACTCACTTGTTTCCCCTTCCAAACCAACTGACGACCTACCAAGCAAACTGCCTGTTGCGGTTACAGTGGTGGAAGTTGTGGGTGGAAAAACAGGTGTGACAGCTGTCCCCACAGTCCTAGAAGATGACGAGCGCGCGGATGCACTGGAAGGGGCAGGCGGTGGATGGTTCGCTCCGCTAGGCCGCATTGCAGCACGGTGAGCTTCCCACCGGGCCATATGATATTTATTCATGTGACGATTCATGGAAGAAGTTGTCAAACTGCTGAGGTTTTGACCTCTACTAAGAGAACCATGACAAATTTTACAGATCACATAATTTGGGCGATCTTTTGCTATGTCAAAAAAGGACCAGGCTAGGCAAGGCTTAGAGGCCATGCGACCTGTTGATCCACCCCGAATAATGCTCAGAGGCAGAGTGGTGGCTGAGGATGCAGTTGTAGACGTGCTACCAGTACTCCGACTCTGTCCAGGAAGGCGCAAGCAAGGTAACTTCGTCATCAGTTGCATCCTCCTCCACCACCTCTGTTGACCTCCTCGAGTGCCTGACTGTGGGTTGACAGTAGGTGGGATCTAGAACTTCATCATCAATTGTTGTTTGCACTCCCCTCCCCCTCAGACCGAGCCTCTTCTTGCCCTGACCGAATATTTAAGTTGTCATCCCAATCTGGTATCTGCGTCTCATCGTCATCAGTATGTTCCTCATTGTCTATAACCACAGGTGTTACAGTTTGTGACTAAGGGTCAACATTATGCTCAGAAACTTGGTCCTCACGGCCTGAATCAGAGTCACAAAGGTTCTGGGCATCACTGCAGACCATTTCCTGTTCTGTACTCACTGTAGCTTGGGAGCAGACCTCTGATTCCCAGGCTATAGTGTGACTGAACAGCTCTGCAGACTCGGCCATCTCAGTTCCACCATACTGTGCAGGGCTGATGGAGACTTCAGAGCTGGGAGAAAGCAAGTTTGATTGGGATGACAACTCAGAGGACCGGTGTTTTTGGATGTGGTAGTTGAGGTGGCGGAGAGGGCACTTGTTGGACCACTTGAGATCCATTCAAGCATTTTCCTTTTTTGGCCATCATCTACCTTTGTTCCTGTTGTTCGTGTCCATAAAAAAGGGAGCACATCGGATTGTCCACGGTAAGTAGTAGACATCTTACTTTTGCTGGTAGATGGTCTATCTTCAGCAGATGATAATGGAGCTTTGCCACCTTCCCCACGGACAAACCCTTTTTTTCCTTTTCCACCACGCCTCTTCCCCTTTCCACCAGCATCTGTCATTTTGCCACTCATGTTGATTGTGACAAGATTGTGCACTGAAAATGTGGTAGTAAAAATTGAGAGGTGGTGTAGATTGCAGCGGTGGTCTAGCTTTATTAACAGCAGAATAATAAAGAATAAATATCCCTGACAATGCAACTACGGCCCTTAAACTTGCAGCAAAAATTGCTAGTATAATGGCTTAGTTATAATGAGTTGGAGTGTGCAATGCAGGTAGAGGTGCTGCAAATGTCTTTGCACTAGTGGGACTATAGCAAAGTCCAATAGCCACGTCTAGGATGCCACTAGGTACACTGACTGTTTGCTAGTATAATGGCTTAGTTATAATGAGTTGGAGTGTGCAGAGGACAGGAGGGTACAGTGCCAGGATTGTGGGGCTCTGGGTAGAGGAAAGGAAGCCTGCCTTTCTATTCCCTCCTAATGGGGAAATGCAGGGAGGAAATCCCTGACCTTTGCTACACAGACGCTGTCGCTGTTTTCAGGACCTGTCACCTATGGCTCTGACCCTGCCGGTACGAGCCCTTAAAAGGACTGATGGAAAGTGCTATCCCTATGCTGTCCAGCGCTGTGTATGGAGCGCATACAGCTGTATCAGCGATAGGACTCAGGACGGAGCTGCGCCAGTGATGTCTGACACCAAGGACGCAGAAGAGATAATGGCGTCCTGGAGGAAAATGTCCGGTTTTATAATGCAGGGACATGTGACATGGACATCCTATCACACATGCCGTTGCTTCTCTGGCTAAAAGTCCACTTAGCTGTGTGTGTCTGGGATTGGCTGACATGCTGGCCCGCCCCACAAGACGCGCGCGCTTAGGGAAGGAAGACAAGGAAAAAAAAAAAAATGGCGATCGCCATTATACAAACAGCAGTGATCTGAAGGCGCTGTTCACGCACACTATACACTGAAATGTCATAATAGTGTGAGTCACAGAGTGACTTACACTATTACAGCGGAAAGCCAGCTGGGAATTGGCTGTTTTTTTGCTGCTAGAACCGTTCTCGAACGTTTCTAGAACTATCGAGCTTTTGCAAAAAGCTCGAGTTCTAGTTCGATCTAGAACAGGCCCCAAAATCACTCGAGCCTAGAACTGGAGAACCTCGAACCGCTCAACTCTAGTGTTTATTTGCTTTTACTACAGATTAATCATGGGGGGTGTCTCATAGACACCGGTCATGATTAACTGAGGACTTAATGGCAGCTATGAGCTGCTGCCATTAACTCCTTATTACCCCGATTGCCACCGAACCAGGGCAATTCTGGATGAGCCAGGTAGAGTCCCGGGACTGTTGCATCTAGTGGATGTGTACCGCCCCGGGCTTGGCTGCGACCGAGCCGCTTGGATCCGGGCTCGCTGGTGGGTGGCTCGAGCGTCTCTGGACCCGGGGGTCCTGTGGTCACTTCGAACTGAAAGGGGCTGGTGGTTTAGGGGATGTTGGTGTACGGCCGGAGCCGTAGTTAAGTACGTGACGCCACCCACGGGTTGTGGTGAAGGTGGACACCACCGCTGCAGTTACGGGGCACCCGGGGGAGAGGTTGTGCAGACAGATGTTAACCCCTCCGTGGGTAGGGATGGTGGCCCCAGGACCCATTGGGGGAGTAGTTAGGCGGTACAGGGAGGTACGCGGCTGGAGGGCACTGATGTACTCATGATTAGTAACACACACAAGTCTTTGGTAAACCAAGATGATGGTGGTCGGTGCCCGCAGCCGGCTGTGGTCTGGTCCCCCACCCGGTTGGTGGTCTCTGCCTTTCTCCTGCACCTGTTTGAATGTTGATAGACTACCTGAACTTGAAATGCAGGAGTCCGCTCCCCGGCTTGTGATTGTCGGAGGCTGCCAGACGCTGGCCCGTGGGATCTCTCTGCCTGGGCGGTGGCTTTCTATCCCCCTCGTTAGGCTGTTGTCTTCAGTCAGGACTTCGGGTGGGAAAGGACCTATAGTCCTGGCCGCAATCAGTAAATTAGCTAGCCCCCAGTAGCTTCTGGACCTAGCTTTAGGCTATGTTCACACACTGCGTTTTTTACCTGCGTTTTGGGTCCGTTTTTGCTGCAGAAATTTCTTGAGAAATTCTTGTAACCTTTCTGCAGACATTCCCCAGCAAAACCTATGGCAAAAAAAATTAGCTGTGCACACACTGCGTTTTTTTCTTAAGAAAATTCTTTCAGTAGATTTTCTTAAGAAAAAGAATGAGCATGTCACTTCTTTTCTGCAGCTAACTGCGTTTTTTGCCATAGATAATTGGCACAATAACGCAGGGAGCAACCAGCGGTAAAAACGCACCGAAAACGCGGCAAAAACGCAGGTGCGTTTTTGGTGCGTTTTTTAACGCAGGTGCACTAATCCTTCACTCTTAAGAAATTTCTTAAGAAATTTCTTAAGAAAAATCATTTTTCTAGTGTGAACATAGCCTTAGGGTCTGAGTACTCCCCTTTGTGCTCCGGTTTCCAGTCGGTTCCCCGGGTCGGTACCGGCGGGCCACTACCCTGTCCCGGTCCACCACAGTTCCACTGAGCCGTCTTCCCGGCTCCTGCAGGCAGAGGCCTCCGTATGCCTCCTAGCCAAAGGTGCCCAGGTTCCAACCCTGGCACCTGTCAGTCTGCTTAAGGCCTGTCACACAGGCCTGTCCTCCTCCACTGCACTCTCAAACTGAACTCTCTGAACTGACAGTGTTTTCCTGCCTCAGGCCCTCTGAACTCCTCAGTGGGCGTGGCCAACTGCTTGGCTCCGTCCCCTGGTGTGTCCATCAAGCACTGAGAGAGGTGACTAGGGTTTACATGGTTGGCTGCTGACACCTTGTTAGGGGACTGGTGTTGTGCGGGGCTCTACCTGTAACTACCTGGCTAGTTCAGGGTGTCACAGATGCAGCAATTTCGGGCGGCTGCTGGCTGATACTTTTAGGCTGGGGGGGCTCCCAATAATATGGGGCTCCCCATCCTGAGAACACCAGCCTTCAACCGTGTGGCTTTATCTTGGCTGGTATCAAAATTGGGGGAGGGACCGCACGTCGTTTTTTGTTTGTTTTTTTTTTTTTTTTTTAAATTTATTGTACTGCACGATATAGACCCGCCCACCGGCGGTTGTAATTGGTTGCAGTCAGACATGCCCTCAGGTTGCAGTGAGACAGCTGTCGCTCAGCATATCATAGGCGCCGGTGGGCGGGGGAAGCAAGGAATAAGAGATGGAATAATGAGCTGCCGGCATTTTCAAAAGAGGAAAAGCCACCTGAGCTTTGTGACAGCCGTGCAGCGCCACGCCGGTGATCTGTGAGTATGGGAGAGGGGGTGAGAGGGAGAAGCTAACAGAGAGAGACCGACAGACCCGCCAACAGAAAGAGACCAACCGACTGCAAAAATGCTGCAAAACAACAATCCGTTTTTTTTTGGAGTTTTTTTTACTGTTACCGGCAGCCGGCTATTGTGAACGATCAGCTGATCACCCGGGCGATCAGCTGATCGTTCACAAAAGCTGGCCGATCACCTGATTGCTCTCAAAAGCCGGCAGATCAGCTGATCGTTCAGCCGCCGAGAGGGAGAAACATTGATTTCAATTATTTAACATAAGAGCTGAGCATGCGCAGTGAAAAAAAAGGGATTCCGACGCTCAAACGCTACATGCTGCATTACTGCCGCCCGACGGTCAGTCGTTCCACGACTGATCTGTCACGCGGCGGATGCAACGCAGACACATTGGTCGCAATCAGTCATCCATACAAGTCTATGGTAAACAGCACAAGCTGTTAACAGATTGCGCTTTTTTCCAAAGCGGTGGATTGCGACTAACGCATGTGTGAAAGTACCCTTATCGATGGCCAACGAAGGAGGGCGGCAAATTTGATCACCGCCTTGGGCGGCAAAAGCAGTTGCTACGCCACAGTCCCGTCCTCTTAATCATCTGTCACCCTCCCTGATTTGCTGCCTGCTCTCTCCAATCCTTATCTACTGCCCCCTCTCCCACCTTCATATGTTGTCTCCTCCATCTCCTGTGATCCTGCTGCCTAGATCCATCCTGTAAGGTAGCTATCCTCAATCTCACCTCCCATCCATCCATCCATCCATCCATCCACTGCGCCCTCTCCCATCCTCCGACGCTCCTTCATCTGCCGCTGCCCCATCTGCTGCTCTCCTTCATTTTCCCAATCCGATCTCCCACTCCCTCTACACCCCCATCCCACCCACCTGCTTGCCGCCAAGCCCTGATCAGCTATGTGATTGGCTGATCAGGTACATAATTGCTCGAGTTTTTGGGATTTTTTTTTTTTCACCCCTCCCCCCCCCCCCCCCCCCCCCCCCCCCAAAAAAAAAAAAAAGACCAAAACTTGAACAATTAGGTACCTGATCAGCAAGCAGCCATACTCGACTTTGGACAGAACTTCTTCTTTTTTTTTTTTTTTTTTTTTTTTTTTTTTTTTTTTTTTTTTTGCAGCATATCCGTGCGTGCTGATCATTATTTTTTTTTTTTTTTTTTTTTTTTTTAATGCCATGGGGGTCTAGTCTCCAATGGGGTCACATGTGGGAGTTTACACTGTTTCGGCACATCAGGGGCTCTCCAATCACAACATGGTTGCTAACTATTCCAGCAAATTTTCCGTTCAAAAGGTCAAATTACGCTCTTTCCCTTCATAGCTCTGCCGTGCGCCCAAAAAGTGGTTTTCTGCCACAGATGAGGTATCGGCATACTCAGGACAAATTGCCCAACAAATTTTGCTGTCCATTTTATTTCGTTACCCCTGTAAAAATTAGAAAAATTGAGCCTATAATATTTTTGTGGAAAAAAAAAATCACTTTTTTGCTTTGACTCAATATATGAAGCACCTAAGAGTTGAAAGTGTTCATTACCCTTCTAGATTTATGCCATGGGGTCTAGTTTCCAAAATGGGGTCACATGTGGGGGAGCTCTACTGTTTTGGCACATCAGGAGCTCTCCAAACGTAACATGGTTCGGCTATCAATTCCAGCTAATTTTCTGTTCAAAAAGTCAAATGACGTTCCTTCCTGCCGTGCGCCCAAACAGTGGTTTTCCATCACATGTGAGGTATCTGCGTGCTCAGAAGAAATTGTCCAACAAATTTTGAGGTCCATTTAATCCTGCTACCCTTGTGAAAATGCTATATTTTAGGCTAAATTAACATTTTTGTTGCTAAAAGTAAAATGTTTATTTTTTCCTTCCACATTGCTTTAGTTACTGTGAAGCACCTGAAGTGTTAATAACCTTCTTTAATGTGGTTTTGAGTAACCTGAGGGGTGCCGTCAGGGCTGTATTTTGCCTTCGTGCTGCCCTAGGCACTTTAAGTGGTCGCGCCCCTTAGTGACAACGTAAAACTGAGTTTTCGCACACGACATCTGTTTAAGGCAGATCTACTCTGTAGCACACTTTAAAAAGTATCAATAAGAAACGAACCCCCCCCCCAATGGGAATCACCACAGGCACATCAAAACATAGCATGAGTATAAAATATTCCCACCACACCGTCCCCACTTATATACTGTGACTGTGACACTGCCCCTAATAAACACCACACTGCCCTCCCTTATAAACTACTGTATATCCACCACACCTTCCTCGATTATGAAATATGATCTGTACATTGTGAGGAGGGAGCAGCATGATGTGAGGACAATGTCCCATGCATGCTGCCCCCTCCTCACAATGTCCCATGCATGCTGCCCCCTCCTCACAATGTCCCATGCATGCTGCCCCCTCCTCACAATGTCCCATGCATGCTGCTCCCTCGTCACAATGTCCCATGCATGCTGCTCCCTCGTCACAATGTCCCATGCATGCTGCTCCCTCGTCACAATGTCCCATGCTTGCTGCCCCCTCCTCACAATGTCCCATGCATGCTGCCCCCTCCTCACAATGTCCCATGAATGCTGCCCCCTCCTCACAATGTCCCTTGCATGCTGCCCCCTCCTCACAATGTCCCATGCATGCTGCCCCCTCCTCACAATGTCCCATGCATGCTGCTCCCTCCTCACAATGTCCCTTGCATGCTGCCCCCTCCTCACAATGTCCCTTGCATGCTGCCCCCTCCTCACAATGTCCCTTGCATGCTGCCCCCTACTCACAATGTCCCATGCATGCTGCCCCCTCCTCACAATGTCCCATGCATGCTGCTCTCTCCTCACAATGTCCCATGCATGCTGCCCCCTCTTCACAATGTCCCATGCATGCTGCTCCCTCCTCACAATGTCCCATGCATGCTGCCCCTCCTCACAATGTCCCATGCATGCTGCTCCCTCCTCACAATGTCTCATGCATGCTGCCCCCTCCTCACAATGTCTCATGTATGCTGCTCCCTCCTCACAATGTCCCATGAATGCTGCTCCCTCCTCACAATGTCCCATGCATGCTGCTCCCTCCGCACAATGTCCCATGCATGCTGCTCCTTCCTCACAATGTCCCATGCATGCTGCTCCTTCCTCACAATGTCCCATGCATGCTGCTCCTTCCTCACAATGTCCCATGCATGCTGCTCCTTCCTCACAATGTCCCATGCATGCTGCTCCCTCCTCACAATGTCTCATGCATGCTGCCCCCTCCTCAGTGTCCCATGCATGCTGCCCCCTTCTCACAATGTCCCATGCATGCTGCCCCCTCCTCACAATGTCTCATGCATGCTGCCCCCTCCTCAGTGTCCCATGCATGCTGCCCCCTTCTCACAATGTCCCATGCATGCTGTCCCTCTCCATGAGCTCCTAATGCTGCCTTCCTCTTTTCCATAATGAGACCTTCATGTTGCCCCACTCATGCTAAGACCACCACACTAACGCTTATGCTGAGACCCCCCACACACACACTACCCCACTCTTGATATTGACTCCCCTACATTGCTCCACTCCATACTGATCCCACACATGCTGCCCCTTCTTCACAATGAGCTCCCAATGCTGCCCCCTCTTATTCTGAGTCCTTACACTCCCCCCACCCAATCGATTTTGTCATTGCACTATCCCTCATCCCTTGTCCTCTGTCTCTAGCATTAGCCCCTCTCTCCCACTCCCCCAGCATCAGCCTCTCTCCCCCAGCATCAGCCTCTATCTTCCCTCAGCATCAGCCTCTCTTCCCCAGTCTCAGCCTTTGCCTCCCCCCAGCCTCAGCCTGCCCCAGTCTCCGCCTCCCTCCAGTCTCAGCCTCAGCCTCCCTCCAGTCTCAGCCTCAGCCTCCCTCAAGTCTCAGCCTCAGCCTCCCTCCAGTCTCAGCCTCAGCCTCCCTCCAGCCTCCCCCCAGTCTCTGCCTCTGCCTCCCTCCAGCCTCCCCCCAGTCTCTGCCTCTGCCTCCCTCCAGCCTCCCCCCAGTCTCAGCCTCAGCCTCCCTCCAGTCTCAGCCTCAGCCTCCCTCCAGCCTCCCCCCAGTCTCAGCCTCAGTCTCCCTCCAGCCTCCCCCCAGTCTCAGCCTCCCTCCAGTCTCAGCCTCTGCCTCCCTCAAGTCTCAGCCTCTGCCTCCCTCAAGTCTCAGCCTCAGCCTCCCTCCAGTCTCAGCCTCAGCCTCCCTCCAGCCTCCCCCCAGTCTCTGCCTCTGCCTCCCTCCAGCCTCCCCCCAGTCTCTGCCTCTGCCTCCCTCCAGCCTCCCCCCAGTCTCTGCCTCTGCCTCCCTCCAGCCTCCCCCCAGTCTCAGCCTCAGCCTCCCTCCAGTCTCAGCCTCAGCCTCCCTCCAGCCTCCCCCCAGTCTCAGCCTCCCTCCAGTCTCAGCCTCTGCCTCCCTCCAGCCTCCCCCAGTCTCTGCCTCTGCCTCCCTCCAGCCTCCCCCCAGTCTCTGACTCTGCCTCCCTCCAGCCTCCCCCCAGTCTCTGCCTCCCTCCAGCCTCCCCCCCAGTCTCTGCCTCTGCCTCCCTCCAGCCTCCCCCCAGTCTCTGCCTCTGCCTCCCCCCAGTCTCAGCCTCTGCCTCTCTCCAGCCTCCCCCCAGTCTCAGCCTCTGCCTCCCTCCAGCCTCCCCCCAGTCTCTGCCTCTACCTCCCTCCAGCCTCCCCCCAGTCTCTGCCTCTGCCTCCCTCCAGCCTCCCCCAGTCTCAGCCTCTGCCTCCCTCCAGCCTCCCCACAGTCTCAGCCTCTGCCTCCCTCCAGTCTCAGCCTCTGCCTCCCTCCAACCTCCCCCCAGTCTCAGCCTCTGCCTCCCTCCAGCCTCCCCCCAGTCTCTGCCTCTGCCTCCCTCCAGCCTCCCCCCAGTCTCTGCCTCTGCCTCCCTCCAGCCTCCCCCCAGTCTCTGCCTCTGCCTCCCTCCAGCCTCCCCCCAGTCTCTGCCTCTGCCTCCCTCCAGCCTCCCCCCAGTCTCTGCCTCTGCCTCCCTCCAGCCTCCCCCAGTCTCAGCCTCTGCCTCCCTCCAGCCTCCCCACAGTCTCAGCCTCTGCCTCCCTCCAGTCTCAGCCTCTGCCTCCCTCCAACCTCCCCCCAGTCTCAGCCTCTGCCTCCCTCCAGCCTCCCCCCAGTCTCTGCCTCTGCCTCCCTCCAGCCTCCCCCCAGTCTCTGCCTCTGCCTCCCTCCAGCCTCCCCCCAGTCTCTGCCTCTGCCTCCCTCCAGCCTCCCCCCAGTCTCTGCCTCTGCCTCCCTCCAGCCTCCCCCCAGTCTCTGCCTCTGCCTCCCTCCAGCCTCCCCCCAGTCTCAGCCTCTGCCTCTCTCCAGCCTCCCCCAGTCTCAGCCTCTGCCTCCCTCCAGCCTCTTCCCAGTCTCTGCCTCTGCCTCCCTCCAGCCTCCCCCCAGTCTCTGCCTCTGCCTCCCTCCAGCCTCCCCCAGTCTCAGCCTCTGCCTCCCTCCAGCCTCCCCACAGTCTCAGCCTCTGCCTCCCTCCAGTCTCAGCCTCTGCCTCCCTCCAACCTCCCCCCAGTCTCAGCCTCTGCCTCTCTCCAGTCTCAGCCTCTGCCTCCCTCCAGCCTCCCCCAGTCTCAGCCTCTGCCTCTCTCCAGTCTCAGCCTCTGCCTCCCTCCAGCCTCCCCACAGTCTCAGCCTCTGCCTCCCTCCAGTCTCAGCCTCTGCCTCCCTCCAGTCTCAGCCTCTGCCTCCCTCCAACCTCCCCCCAGTCTCAGCCTCTGCCTCTCTCCAGTCTCAGCCTCTGCCTCCCTCCAGCCTCCCCCCAGTCTCAGCCTCTGCCTCCCTCCAGTCTCAGCCTCTGCCTCCCTCCAGTCTCAGCCTCTGCCTCTCTCCAGTCTCAGCCTCTGCCTCCCTCCAGCCTCCCCCCAGTCTCAGCCTCTGCCTCCCTCCAGTCTCAGCCTCTGCCTCCCTCCAGTCTCAGCCTCTGCCTCCCTCCAGTCTCTGCCTCTGCCTCCCTCCAGCCTCCCCCCAGTCTCTGCCTCTGCCTCCCTCCAGCCTCCCCCCAGTCTCTGCCTCTGCCTCCCTCCAGCCTCCCCCCAGTCTCTGCCTCTGCCTCCCTCCAGCCTCCCCCCAGTCTCTGCCTCTGCCTCCCTCCAGCCTCCCCCCAGTCTCTGCCTCTGCCTCCCTCCAGCCTCCCCCCAGTCTCTGCCTCTGCCTCCCTCCAGCCTCCCCCCAGTCTCTGCCTCTGCCTCCCTCCAGCCTCCCCCCAGTCTCTGCCTCTGCCTCCCTCCAGCCTCCCCCCAGTCTCTGCCTCTGCCTCCCTCCAGCCTCCCCCAGTCTCAGCCTCTGCCTCCCTCCAGCCTCCCCACAGTCTCAGCCTCTGCCTCCCTCAGTCTCAGCCTCTGCCTCCCTCCAACCTCCCCCCAGTCTCAGCCTCTGCCTCTCTCCAGTCTTAGCCTCTGCCTCCCTCCAGCCTCCCCCCAGTCTCAGCCTCTGCCTCCCTCCAGTCTCTGCCTCTGCCTCCCTCCAGCCTCCCCCCAGCCTCTGCCTCCCTCCAGCCTCCCCCCAGTCTCAGCCTCTGCCTCCCTCCAGCCTCTTCCCAGTCTCTGCCTCTGCCTCCCTCCAGCCTCCCCCCAGTCTCTGCCTCTGCCTCCCTCCAGCCTCCCCACAGTCTCTCCCTCTGCCTCCCTCCAGTCTCCCCCCAGTCTCAGCCTCTGCCTCCCTCCAGCCTCCCCCCAGTCTCTGCCTCTGCCTCCCTCCAGCCTCCCCCCAGTCTCAGCCTCTGCCTCTCTCCAGCCTCCCCCAGTCTCAGCCTCTGCCTCCCTCCAGCCTCCCCCCAGTCTCTGCCTCTGCCTCCCTCCAGCCTCTCCCCCAGTCTCTGCCTCTGCCTCCCTCCAGCCTCCCCCAGTCTCAGCCTCTGCCTCCCTCCAGCCTCCCCCCCAGTCTCTGCCTCTGCCTCCCTCCAGTCTCAGCCTCTCCCTCCCTCCAGCCTCCCCCCAGTCTCCGCCTCTGCCTCTCTCCAGTCTCAGCCTCTGCCTCCCTCCAGCCTCCCCCCAGTCTCAGCCACTGCCTCCCTCCAGTCTCAGCCTCTGCCTACCTCCAGCCTCCCCCCAGTCTCAGCCTCTGCCTCCCTCCAGCCTCCCCCCAGTCTCAGCCTCTGCCTCCCTCCAGTATCTGCCTTTGCCGCCCCCCCCCCCCCCGCATGCGCAGATCTCTGGTCTGCATTAGAGACACTCCCACGCTCCTTATGAATCCACTTACCTGCTTCAGTGCCCGCCGCCATCTTCCTGGCTCACGTGAGTATCCTCTTCTGACACCGGCTTCCATCACGGCGTCCTCCACGGCGTCCTGCTGTGAGCTCTGCATGTGACGTCCACACAGCAGTGGACGCAGCACAGAGGAAGGAGCTGATTGGCGCGCGCCTGTGACCCCGGAAGTGCAGGCGCCGGCAGTTCCGGGGTCAATCAGCTCCCTGTGCTCGGCGGCCACAAAAAAAAAAAAAAAAAAAAAAATTTTTTTTTTTTTTTTTTTGCTGCCAGAAGGTGCCGCCCCTCACAATCTGCCGCCCTAGGCACCGGACCACGGGTGCCTAATGGTAAATACGGCCCTGGGTGCCGTTTTTGGAATGGTGTCACTTTTGTGTGTTTTGTGTCATGCAGACCTCTCAAAATTACTTCAAATGTGATGTGGTCCCTAAAAAAAAAAAGTGGCATTGTAAATTTTGTTGTAAAAATGAGAAATTGCTCAAACTTTGAACCCCTATAACCTCCTTATAAAAAAAAAAAAAAAAAAAAAGAGAAAATTTCCCCAAAATTGTGCTGATGTAAAGTAGATGTGGGAAATGTTATTTATTATTTTGTGTCATATGTCTCACTGGTTTAAGAGCATAACTTTTTTTTTTTTTTATTTTAGATTTCTCTTTTTCCATAATTTAGGAGTTTTGATTTCTTGGAGCCAATTCAAAAAGGTAAGGGGGATATTCTTTATTTGCTCATATTTTATTACTATTTTTGATTTAAAGCCGCTAATGTTCTCAATGTTAAGATAGTTACACATAAAATGGGAGATTCAGGAAGAGGTTGATGAGGATTTATTAGATTATGAATGATTAACCCCTTAACGACCTTGGACGTACTGAGTACGTCATGGTGACATGGTGCTAAACAACCCATGACGTACTCAGTACGTCATGGCGAAATCGCGGTCCCGGAGCCCCGGGGAGTGAAATTTGTTTACTTAAACGGTAGATTCGGGAAGGAGGGGACCTCTGCCTGACCTCAGGAGGGGTGGTGCCTCCTCCCCGAACCTACAGAGGCTGTGATTGGCTGACGAACGCCGCTCAGCCAATTACAGCCACTGTAATGTTCCAGCCATTGAAAATGGCTGGAACATTGAAATCCAGCCCTGATCAGTGCTGCTGTAGCACTGGCCATTGGCTGGAGCTGGGTGATCGATGCTTCACCCGCCCCCAGCTCTGATTGGAGAGACCGGTCTTGTGACCGCTCTCTCCAATCAATGTGGATCTGCGGCCTGTGACCGTCCCTGGAAGCCGAGGAGAGCGGTAAGTTGCTGTCCCCGCCGCCCGCCCCTGTCCCCGATCGCCCCGCCGCTGCTCCCGATCCACCGCTGTCCCCGCCGCTGTCTCCGATCGCCCCGCCGATCCACCGCTGTCCCCGGCGCCACGCTCCTGATCCACCGCTGTCCCCGGCGCCATGCTCCCGCTCCACCACTGTCCCCGCCGCTGCTCCCGATGCACCGCTGTCCCCGCCGCTGTCTCCGATCGCCCCGCCGATCCACCGCTGTCCCCGGCGCCACGCTCCTGATCCACCGCTGTCCCCGGCGCCATGCTCCCGCTCCACCACTGTCCCCGCCGCTGCTCCCGATGCACCGCTGTCCCCGCCTCTGTCTCCGATCGCCCCGCCATGCTCCCGCTCCACCGCTGTCCCCGCCGCTGTCTCCGATCGCCCCGGCGCCATGCTCCCGCTCCACCGCTGTCCCCGCCGCTGTCTCCGATAGCCCTGGCGCCATGCTTCTACTCCACCGCTGTCCCCGCCGCCATGCTCCCGCTCCACCGCTGTCCCCCGCCGCCGCTCCCGATCCACCGCTGTCCCCGCCGCCATCGCACCCACCTTTTTCAGCCGCTGCTGCCCCTGAATCGGCCCCCACTGTTCCCGATCGGCGGCCGCCGCCGCCGCCTCCTTCATCGGCTGCCCCTTCTCCATCGCCACACCTCCTATCCCTCCATGTGCTGCAAGCCACCCTCCCCCCACGTGGGGGGAGGGTGGCTGGCTTGCAGCACATGTGGGGGGAGGGTGGCTGGCTTGCAGCACATGTGGGGGGAGGGTGGCTGGCTTGCAGCACATGTGGGGGGAGGGTGGCTGGCTTGCAGCACATGTGGGGGGAGGGTGGCTGGCTTGCAGCACATGTGCTGCAAGCCACCCTCCCCCCACATGTGCTGCAAGCCAGCCACCCTCCCCCTACATGTGCTGCAAGCCAGCCACCCTCCCCCTACATGTGCTGCAAGCCACCCTCCCCCTACATGTGCTGCAAGCCACCCTCCCCCTACATGTGCTGCAAGCCACCCTCCCCCCGGGGCCCCCCCTCCTCCATGTGCCATCTCTCTCTCCCATCAGACTCTGACCCCCTCCCCGATCTGCTGCCTGCTCTCTCCCATTTTCCATCTACTGCCCCCTCTCACCCTCCTCGATCTGTTGCCTCCTCCATCTGCTGCCTCTTCTGTCTGCTGTGATCCTGCTGCCTAGATCCATCCTGTAAGGTAGGTATCCCCATCTCACCTCCCACCCCCCCCCCCCCCCATCCTCTGCCGCTCCTCCATCCGCTGCGCCATTTCCCATCCATCCGCTGCGCCATTTCCCATCATCCATCCGCTGCGCCCTTTCCCATCCTCTGCCGCTCCTCCACCCGCTGCGCCCTTTCCCATCTTCCATCCGCTGCGCCCTTTCTCATCTGCCGCCCCGCCCTCTCGCATCGCATTATCCAGCGCAGTTCCTCGCTTCCAGACTGCAGTGGATGATGCGATGCGAGACTCGTGCATTGCTCTCACGTTTGGCACTGGTCTTGGCAGGCGCTCATTTTTTTTTTTTTTTTTTTTTCTACTGATGTCTGTATTTTTTATTTCGCCAAACTAATTTTTTTTTTGTATGGGGGGGTCTAGTTTCCAAAATGGGATCACATGTGGGGGAGCTCCATTGTTTAGGCACCTCAGGGGGTCTCCAAATGAAACATGGCGTCTGCTAATAATTCCAATCAATTTTACTGTGAAATGGCGCTCCTTCTCTTCTGAGCCCCGCCGTACGCCCAAACAATTGATTTCCACCACATATGAGGTATCGTCGTACTCAGGAGAAATTGCACAATACATTTTATGGTGCATTTTTTCCTGATACCCTTGTGGAAAAAAAAGCTAACTGTTTGAAAAAACAATTTTGTGGTAAAAAAAATAAAATATTTTCACGGCTGAACATTACAAACGTTTGTGAAGCCTCCAGGGGTTCAAAGTGCTCCCTAAACAGCTAGATAAATTCCATGAGGGGTCTAGTTTCCAAAATGGGGTCAATTGTGGGGGAGCTCCATTGTTTAGGCACTTCAGGGGGGTCTCCAAACGCAACATGGCGTCCGCTAATAATTCCAACCAATTTTGCTGTGAAATGGCGCTCCTTGCCTTCCGAGTTCTGCCGTGCGCCCAAACATTTGATTTCTACCACATATGGGGTATCTGCGTACTCAGGAGAAAATGCACAATACATTTTATGGTGCATTTTTTCCTGATACCCTTGTGATAAAAAAAGCTACCTGGTTGAAGCAACAGTTTTGTGGTAAAAAAAATTTTTTTTCTTTTCACGGCTCAACGTTATAAACTTCTGTGAAGCCCCCAGGGGTTCAAAGTGCACATCAAACATCTAGAAAAAATATTTCAGGGCTCTAGTTTCCAAAATGGGGTCATTTGTGGGGGAGCTCCATTGTTTAGGCACCTCAGGGAGTCTTCAAACCCGACATGGTGTCCGCTAATGAGTGCAGCTAATTTTGCACTCAAAGTCAAATGGCGCTCCTTGCCTTCCGAGTCCTGCTGTGTGCCCAAACATTTGATTACCACCACATATGGGGTATCTGCGTACTCAGGAGAAAATGCACGATACATTTTATGATGCATTTTTCCTGATACCCTTGTGAAAATACTAATTTTTATGGCTAAAGTAACATTTTTGTGTTAAAGTAAAATTTTCATTTTTTCGTCTACATTGCTTTGGTTGCTGTGAAGCTCCTAAAGGGTTAATAAACTTCTTGGATGTGGTTTTGAGCAGAGTGAGGGGTGCAGATTTTAGAATTGGGTCACTTTTGGGTATTCTGTTGCCTAGGTTTCTCAAATCACTCCAAATGTGATGTGGTACCTAAAAAATTTTTTTTTGTAAATTTTGTTGGAAAAATGAGAAATTGGTGATGAACTTTGAACCCTTCTAACTTCCTAACGGAAATTTTTTTTTTTTTCAAAAATTGCACTGGTGTAAAGTAGACATGTGGGAAATATTATTTAGTAACTTTTTTGTGTGACATATCTCTCAGATTTATGGGCATAAAATTTCAAATTTTGAAAATTGCAAAATTTTCAAAATTTTCGCCAAATTTCCGAAATTTTCACAAACGCAAAACATATCGGCCTAAATTTACCACTGACATGAAGTACAATATGTCACGAAAAAACAATCTCAGAATCGCCAGGATCCGTTGAAGTGTTCCAGAGTTATAACCTGTCAAAGTGACACTGGTCAAAATTGCAAAAAATGGCCGGGCCTTTAAGGTGAAAACAGGCTGGGGGCTGAAGGGGTTAATGAATATAAAGAGTTATTATGTAAGTCAATTTCAATCTCCTTCCATGTAGTATTAAGATTATCTTTAAACCAAATTTGACTGTCTAATTAAACTAGTATAGAAATATACTTGCTCAAGTAATTTTCTGGATTAAAAAGGGGAATAGTTCTAAAATAGTAGTATATTTTTTTTTTGGAATAATCATCATTTTAATAGAGGATATTCTTCCAAACCAAGTGAGTTCATGCTTTACGTTTTTTTGGTCTGACTGAATTATTTTAATTAGGATCTCCCTATTAATGCTAATTATGGATTTTATATCCCTAGTTAGTAGTGATGAGCGAGTATGCTTGTTACTACTCGGTACTCGCACGAGTATCACTGTTCTCGGGCTACTCGGCGGGTACCGAGTAATTTCGCGATACTCGTGCTGTACTCGTGGTCTTCATCCCTGCATGTTGGCGCTCTTTTGAGAGCCAGCCCTCATGCAGGGATTGGCTGGCAGACCACTGCAATGCCACAGCCCTGTTAGTTGTGGAATTGCAGTGATTGGCCGGCCTGCACAGCGTGACCGAGCCTTTATACCGGCGGGCGTGCTGTGCTCTGCACACAGCCATCTCATATTCCCTGCTTTCCCCACCCACAGGCGCCTATGATTGGTTGCAGTGAGACACGCCCCCACGCTGAGTGACAGGTGTCTCACTGTACCCAATCACAGCAGCCGGTGGGCGTGTATATACTGTGCAGTAAAATAAATAAATAAATAATTAAAAAACCGGCGTGCAGTCCCCCCAATTTTAATACCAGCCAGATAAAGCCATATGGCTGAAGGCTGGTATTCTCAGGATGGGGAGCTCCACGTTATGGGGAGCCCCCAGCCTAACAATATCAGTCAGCAGCAGCCCAGAATTGCTGCATACATTATATGCGACAGTTCTGGGACTGTACCCGGCTCTTCCCGATTTACCCTAGTGCGTTGGCAAATCGGGGTAATAAGGAGTTAATGGCAGCCCATAGCTGCCACTAAATCCTAGATTAATCATGTCAGGCGTCTCCCCGAGATTCCTTCCATGATTAATCTGTAAATTACAGTTAAAAAACACACACCCCCGAAAAATCCTTTATTAGAAATAAAAAACACTAACAAAGTCCCTCATTACCAATTTATTAACTCCGACAAAGCCCTCCATGTCCGGCGTAATCCACGGACCTCCAGCGTCGCGTCCAGCTCTGCTGCATGGAGGTGACAGGAGCAGCAGAATACACCGCCGCTCCGGTCAGCTTCACACAGCAACTGAGGTGAGTAGCGCGATCAGCTGCTGTCAGTCAGGTAACTCACGGCCACCGCTGGATCCAGCGGTGGCCGCGATTAACCTCAGTGACAGTTCAGCTGATCGCTATACTCACCTCAGTTGCTGCGTGGAGCTGACCGGAGCGGCGGTGAGTAGCGCGATCAGCTGAGCTGTCACTGAGGTTACCCGCGGCCACCGCTGGATCCAGGTAACCTCAGTGACAGCTCAGCTGATCGCTATACTCACCTCATTAGCTGCGTGGAGGTGACCGGAGCGGCGGTGTCTTCTGCAGCTCCTGTCACCTTCATGCAGCACAGCTGGATGCAACGCTGGAGGACTGTGGAGTACGCCGGACATGGAGGGTTTGTCGGGGTTAATAAATTGGTGATGAGGGACTTTGTTAGTGTTTTTTATTTCTAATAAAGGATTTTTCGGGTGTGTGTGTTTTTTAACTAATTTACAGATTAATCATGGAAGGAATCTCTGGGAGACGCCTGACATGATCTAGGATTTAGTGGCAGCTATGGGCTGCCATTAACTCCTTTTATTACCCCGATTTGCCAACGCACTAGGGTAAATCGGGAAGAGCCGGGTACAGTCCCAGAACTGTCACATATAATGTATGCGGCAATTCTGGGCGACTGCTGACTGATATTGTTAGGCTGGGGAGCTCCCCATAACGTTGAGCTCCCCATCCTGAGAATACCAGCCTTCAGCCGTATGGCTTTATCTGGCTGGTATTAAAATTGGGGGGACCGCACGCCGTTTTTTTTTAATTATTTATTTCACTGCACAGTATAAACGCACACGGGCTGCTGTGTTTGGTTGCAGTGAGACACGCCCCCACGCTGAGTGACAGGTGTCTCACTGCACCCAATCATAGGCGCAGAAAAGCAGGAAAGCAGGGAATACGAGATTGTTTAATGAGCGACCGGCTTTTTCAAAAGAGGAAAAGCCGCCGGAGTTTAGTGAACAGCTGTGCAGCGCCGCGGCAGTGATCGGGGAACGGTAAGTAAGAGAGAGGGGGGAGACTGACCGACAGACTGTGAGAGGGGGACAGACAAGACAGAGCGAGACCGACCGACGGGAGATAGAATGAAAAAAAAAATGACCGACATCGCTAGTAAAAAGCACAAAACGTGCGTTTTGGACATCGGAGTGCCACACAATGTTTTACGTAAAATCTTTCATGTATTAATCTCAAAGTAACATACACCAGCTCTATCTCACTATTGGGTATGTGCCCTTAACATTTCCACCATGAAAATTCATTTTGGTGTCATTTTGGAAGGTTTTCTGGTGAGTCCGTAAAATGGCGTAAAACTCGGACAAAATTGTTCACAGGTGTGACTTTTGAGTGATAAATGCTTCAAGGGGTCTTCCCCATGCTGTTGCCATGTCATTTGAGCACTCTTCTGAGACTTTTGTGACATTTTTAGGGTTTCTACATGCTGCCGGGGGTCATTTCAGAAAAATACTCGGGTCTCCCATAGGATAACATTGGGCTCGGTGCTCGGGCTGAGTACACGAATATCTTGGGATGCTCGGCCCGAGCCTCGAGCACCCGAGCTTTTTAGTACTCGCTCATCACTACTAGTTAGTTCAATTCCCAAATATGAGATTGTATGTGTAGCCCAATTAAAATCTGTTTGATTTTTCATTTCCTCTGTTATACTATGACTGAGATTAAATTCTAAAATACTTGATTTTGTAATATTTTTACTTTAAAAAATGAAATATTTCCAAATTCATCTAAATTATACAGAACTTCTGATAATTTTGGAATAAATTTTAATATCAATTTATAAGTGAGAGAGGTCTATAGTTTTTAACAAATTCTAAGTCTTCCTTAGTTTTAGGAATTAACGTTATAGTGCCTTGAAGCATTTCCTTGGGCAATTGATCTGTTAAAGTAGCTTTATTAAAAATTGACTAGGTGGGGAGTTAGTTGGGAAAAGCCTTAAAATATTGTTTTGTAAAACCGTGTGGACCTGGGGATTTTCCATTTTTTAACAGTTTAATTACATTTATTACCTCATCAAATGCAAATGGGGAGTTTAAAGTGGATAATTAGTCTTCTGAGATTGAGGGGAGATTGACTTTAGAAAGAAAGGTATCAATAACTTTGTGGGCTGAGGAGTTCATGGATCAGAATTAAGATTATAAAGATTTTTATATTTTCCAAATTCTGTTGCAATATCTTTTGGATGAAAACGGTCTTCCCCATTTTGTTTCTTAACCCCTTCACGACCATGGACGGATATATCCGTCATGGAGCGTGTCCCGTTAAGCCCCGCCCCCTGCCGCGGGCAGGCGGCGGGGATCGGTGCACATATCAGCTGTTATCAACATGTGTGCCTACATGTTCCGAGTGCAATCGCATTACATCCAGAACAGTAACCCCTTACATCTCGCTGCCAAAGTCTGGCAGCGAGATCTATATGCGCACGGCCATGTTTTTTACTTACCGCCGCCCCCACCGGGAGTCACGTGAGTGATCACGTGACTTTCGGGGGTTGCCATCGTAGCACAGGGTCATGTGATGACGCCTGCAGCTATGACGTTTTACTTTCGTTTTCACCCGGCCGGGAGCAGGGTGAAAACAAAAGTGGCTGAATCTGCTGTTTACAGCTGTATAGCTGTGATCAGCAGATATATAAGAGCGATCGGATTGCTGATCGCTATAGCCCCCTAAAGGGACTAGTAAAATTAAAATAAAAAGTTTTAAAAAATAAAAAAAAAGTTCTAATCACCCCCTTCCCCCCCCCCCCCCCCCCATTGAAGATTAAAGGGTTAGAAAAAAATAAATATACACATATTTGGTATCTCCGCATTCAGAAATGCCCGATCTATCAAAATATAAAATCAATTACTCTGATTGGTAAATGGCGCAGTGGCAAAAAAATTCCAAATGCCAAAATTACGTTTTTTGGTCGCCGCAAGTTTTACGCAAAATGCAATAACAGGCGATCAAAATGTAGCATCTGCGCAAAAATGGTACCATTAGAAACGTCAGCTCGAGACGCAAAAAATAAGTTATCACTGAGCCAATAATCCCAAAAAATGAGAACACTAGGGGTTTCGGAAAATGGCGCAAAACATACGCCACTTTTATTGGACAAACTTCTGATTTTTTTTTTTAACCCCTTAGATACAAGTAAACCTATACATGTTTGATGTCTACAAACTCACACCGACCTCAGGCATCATACCCACACATCAGTTTTACCATATAGTGAACACGGTGAATAAAACATCCCAAAAACTATTGTGCCATCACACTTTTTTTTTGCAGTTTTTCCAGTTCACCATATGGGAAAACTTATGGTTTCATTTCAAAGTACAACTTGTCCTGCAAAAAACAAGCCCTCATATGGCAACATTGACAGAAAAATAAAAAAGTTACGGCTCTTGGAACAAGGGGAGCAAAAAACAAAAACGCAAAAACTAAAAGTGCCCCAGGGCTGAAGGGGTTAATCTTTCTTCTGTTTAATCCTAATTTCTTTCATTTTTCTGGCCATATATTTAGTGGGTTTATTAATTGAAGCATAATGGTTTGCCTTGATTGCACCTATATATTTATCATACTCAGAGAAAAGGGACGTCAAAGAGGTGGAGAGCCAGCAGTCACTGAGAATGGTATGCAAAAAAAAAATTTTTTAGTGTAAATTCACAATTATTCCAACTGTACTATAATGCAAATTGAGATTTTTAGCAAATGATCAATAATTTGAGCCGCCCCTGCCAACGTCAAGGCAAATCTCTAGGGGGTCCTACGCTATATTTATATTTTCAATGTGCCCTACGGCTAGCTAATTAAATTAAAAACCGAACCATATTAGAGCACACATAATCCTGATTCATGTCAGAACCGCTCCCATGCTGCAAAGACAGGCCAAACTGCGAATAAAGGCAGTCCATGTCCCAGCATGTGCAGCTGTGTGCCGCACACACTGGGACAATGTCAGAGCTAGCCCTCACAGTGCCCACCCAGCAGCCATGAATGAAGGCGGAACAGGCCCAAGCATATGGTGCCTAAATAACAATGCCTGTGGAAAGGGCGTGGTAGCTCTGTGTGAACAGACACCAAATATTATATATGTAGATAGAAACAGAAGGAATATGCAAACCAAAGTCAGGTGTGCATGGCGGGGGTCAGCCACCAAACCAAAGTACGTCAAAGAGTATGGCACAATAAAAATATAGATTAGGACCCCCCCTATAGAGATTTGCCTTGACGCTGGCAGGGGTGGCTCAAATTATTGATCAATCATTTGCTAAAAATCTCAATTTGCATTATAGCACAGTTGGAATGATTTGTGAATTTACACTTTTATAAATTTTGTGCTGGCACCCTCCCTCCTTCTCAGAGAAAAGGGAGTTTTTAATTTCTTTTCTTATCCCAAGGATTTGACGATGAATACTTTGCGAGGGAGTTAAAGAATGTTGCTGTAAATCCTCTTTTAATTGTGTTTTAAAGATTCTTAATTCTTTTTTGTCTCTTAATTCTAGCCAAAATTTCAATTAAATGACCTCTAATAACTGCCTTATGTGCATTCCATGTGACAAATAGTTAGACGTGTTTTCTTGAAAGTAATTTTTCATGTTTGTTTCTAATTCTTCTTTTAAATGGGGAGTATGTATTAATGTTGAATTGCATCTCCATATATAATCCATGTTTGTTGGGATCCCCAGATTTACTGTATTTTTCAGACTATAAGGCGCACTCCCCCCCTCCCCCCAAATGTTGGGGGAAAGTGGGGAGTGCGTCTTATAGTCTGAATGTAGGGCTGTGGGAATTGAGGGTGCTGCTGTGGAGCGGGTCATCGGCGGCACAAGCAGGCTGTGGCAGCCTGCCGTGACCACGTGGACCCGCTCATTTAATATGCACGCCAATCATCCCGCCCATCATCTCTCAGCGCTGAAGCCAGCGCTGACAGGTGGGCGGTGTGATGGGCGGGGAATGTGCACATATTTAAACAGCCTGCCCGCATGATCACCCCTGGCAACTACAGTCTGGAGTGATCATGTGCGGCTGTATTCACTGCCCCCCGCGCATCATCAGCGCGGGGTGCAGTGAATCAGTACACTCACCGGCCACGATCCTTGCAGCACCGCGATGTCCTCCTGTCTGTGCCGGCGGCGGCTGTGTGGAGAGTAGCGGTGTGCACAGCGATGATGTCATCGCTGTACGCACGTTTCCACACGCAGCCGCCACCGGCACAGACAGGAGGACATCGCGTTGCTGCAGGGATCGTGGCCGGCTCCACACTCCAGAGTTGCTGCTGTTGATACAGACGGAGGAGGAGCAATGCTGCAGGGAGTGAGGTAAGGTGAGTATGAACGTTTATTTTTTTTTTTATGTGCCACAGGATGTGAGCAGTATAGCAGGATGGGGGGTATATAGCAGGGTGGGGGGTATATAGCAGGATGGGGGGTATATAGCAGGATGGGGGTATATTTATGAGCAGGATGGGGGTATATTATGAGTGTGACTCCCTGACACTGCAGGTAGTCACACGTAGGCCCCGCATACCACCTTCCCTCACCTAGGTTACATACAGCTAACCAGCCAGAAAACCCTAGTCACCTCCCCTAGGGAAAGACAGGCACACCAGTGGGCGGGACCTACAGAAGGAAACTCCCACCTAGGGGGTCTGGAGAGCCTGGGGCAGGAAAAAGGAGTCAGTGTTTTCAAGAGGAGTTTTAAGTGAGCAGTGGAGTGGAGTGAAGTCCAGGCCTCTGCTATAGGCCTGAGGTTGAACTGACATGTCTCAGGGTCGGAGCCCGGACACATTGGCTGGGTGGCAGACAGTGGGCCTGTAGCTGGCAGGAGACGGGAAGACTGCAGGGTTGAAGCCCGCTGATTCCGACACCGGAGACCTGACCGGAAACCGTGCACAGAGTGGGTACAGGACCGGAACCAACGGCCTAGCTAATTAACCGATTGAGGGCAGGATTATAGGTGCTGTCCCAACCTAAGTCCCGAAAAGAGACAACCACCCACAGAGAGGGATAGGGCATCCGTCAGAGCCTGTAGATCCAACGGGTCGGCGTCAGCGGGCACGGCTCCCAACAGTATTACCGGGAGCAGACTCCCAAGTTGCAGACCGGGAAGTCCACAATACTACAGCACAGTGCAGAGGGAAGAGAGACGGACCACCAGCCCGGGTGGGTGACCAGAATACACCCGGCCGTGGCAGCCGCCACAATCGCCTTGGTTAACCAAAGGAATTGTCTGACTTCTATAATCGTGAGTAAGCTGAGACTCCCTCGTCTGATTAGGCGCACCGGTCCCGGGGCCACCATCCCTACTCACGGAGGGGTTAACAACAAGCTGCCATCCCATCGCCCCGGGTGTCCCACAACAGCAGCAGTGGTGCTACCTCTCACCACACACCGTGGGTGGCGTCAGACAGTTTACTACCATCCCCGTACAAATACGTCCCCTTTTAGTCGGAGTGTCCGCATGACCCTCGGGTCCGGCAGGATCCCTCGAGCCGTACCGCAAGTCCAGATCCGAGCAGCGCCGGCTGGTGGTACGGGGGCGGCCCACCTTGATTTCTGGCATCACGAACAGGATACTTACCCGTTTACTTACCTGGTGAAAGTGTGCCTTGTTTTAGACTGTCAGAGGTGCTCCGCTACGAAATTTTTGAAAACCGCCATTTTAGCCACCATTTTTGGGCGCGAAAAAGGACAACCCAGCGTCTTCTTCCCCTGGGAACACGGCCGGAAGGAGGACCCTGAGGCCGAAATCGAAACTAAGGAGCGGAGCGAAAAAGAGTGCTCACAAAAGACCAAGGGGGAGAAGCAGGAAGATGTCCTCACCCAATGCTGATGGCGGAGTTGCGCCCGCCGCCGGAGCGGCGGTGCCCGGGAACGCGGTGAATGACGGTGACGTGGCGGCTACCACTCCGGTCGTAGGAGCGGTGGGAGCTGCAGCCCCAGCGATCACCAAAGTAATGCCGATTACCTTACCCTACGTGCCCGGCGCTGCCTGGTTACCTCAGTATGATGGGAAGCCCCATGTCCTGCAGATATTCAAGAAGAAAATATGTACCGTTCTTGATATATATGCCATGACCGGCGGTGGTGCTTGGACAGTTGACCGGCGCCGCGGAACAAGAGGTAGAGACTTGGGCCGATGCCGACCGGGCCTCGGTAACTGCCATTTTTGATAAACTACAGGTCGCTTTTGAAACTCGCACCGAAGCGGAATTGTGGATGCATTTCTGTAGCTGCTGACAGCGCCCTCAGGACAGCATTCGGGATTATGCCTTGAGGCTGCAGACCGCTCTACGTACGTTGAAACAGATGGACTCTATCAATGAGATTGAGGGCAATAAAATGCTGGTAGAGCATTTCCTGCAGGGGCTGGGGTCCACTGAAGATCGTAAGCCGCTGCGGCTATGGGCCCTAGAACATCCGGACTTGAACTCTGGGGTCCTAAAGGTCCGGGCCATTAAAGCCCTACAAACATCTGAAGCTGGTGCCCCCGAACCACCACCCTGGCCGGCTAACACGGTTTCCGTTTCGCTGGCGCCCCCTTTGTTAGAGTTGTCAGCACTTGCAGCAACGCCCGGGACTCCTGAGGACTTATCATCGCAAGTCCAGCATCTGAGCATAGACATTGCAAGGATCCTCGCAGCCCTGCAGCTTCCGCCAAAGACCAAGCCAGCAGAGAAGATCCAGCTCGCCGACAGCCCAGAAGACATCCCCTGGATGTAAAGGAGGAAGGACAACAACAACCAGTATGGACAGCCCGTTTGCTACAAGTGCAACAAGACTGGTCCCTATTCCCGCCGGTGACCTTTAAACGAGCAACCCCTGAGGCCAAGGGCCAATCCTCAGGAATAGATCCTCAAGGCCCAGCTGATTGGCGTGATCGATACGTCGGAGGTCGCCCCCCATAATCTCTCTTGCCATGGACGATATCCCGACCTTCGCCCTTCTGGACACTGGTTCGCAGGTAACGACTATACCTTATGCACTATACAAGCATTATTGGTCTGATAGTGAACTCACCCCACCTGATGCTAGTCTGACCATCATTGCAGCTAATGGACTCCCTATGACCCAAATAGGGGTCAAGGAGGTAACCTGAAAGGTGGGGCGAGTGGAGCTGTAGCAACAAGGACTCATTGTAGTACAGAATGACCCTAGTGACCGTAACCCGAAAATAGTCCTGGGAACAAATGTGATTGAGAATTGTATGGGCGAAGTTCTGCATTTATTACAGCAACTGTCTGCCACGACAGGAGCAGGCCGGCAGAGGTCTCTGCAATGTGAAATCCGGACCCTCCTGCAGCGGCAACAGGTGTCTTGTCTGGTGGAGAGATTGGTGGTGTACGAGTGATGGATGTAGCGCCACTAGTAGTGCCTCCGCGAAGCAAGATGATTTGGTGCAGGGCAGCAGTAGGTACCCGGGGACAGGATTACCCGGCAGTAGTGGAGCCCCTGACGTCAGAACACTGGCCCACAGTAATGGCAGCCAGAGGGATAATTGATGTCCGGAAGGGGAGAGTGCCCGTGAGAGTGATGAATTGCAGAGAGGAAGAGGTTAAGCTACCCCGATAGGCCAGCATTGCTGAACTATTCACAGTAGACACTGATGCCATCCAAGCAGCATCCTCCACAATCACAGCATCCCAGTCACAGTGACAGTTCACCACAGCAGTTAGAGGAGTGGTGTCAAGAGTTGCACGTAGGCACTGACTCCACACCTGCACAACACAAGGGAGGGGTTTACAGGGTAGTGCGAGAGTATGAGCTGGTATTCAGCAAACACCCGTTAGATTTCGGGAGGATCAAGGGAGTCCAACACACACCCACCTGTCAAGGAGAGCTACAGGCTGATCCCACCTGCACATTACCAGTGCGCTAAAGATATGTTGAGGAGCATGAAGGAAGCAGGAGTCATCCATGATATTTGCAGTCCCTGGGCAGCTCTTTTGGTCCTGGTTAAGAAGGACAGCACCATGAGAATGTGTGTGAATTACCGGAAGATTAATCAGATAACCCACAAGGATGCGTACCCGCTGCCCCGAATTGAGGAATCGTTAGCTGCATTGAGAACAGCAAATCTCCACTCTTGACCTTACTAGTGGCTACTGGCAGGTGTCCGTCGCAGAAGAAGACCGGGAGAAAACTACCTTCGCTACCCCGATGGGTCTCTGCGAGTTCAGCAGCATGCCTTTTGGGCTGTGTGATGTGCCAGGAACCTTCCAGAGGCTGATGGAATGCTGTTTAGGACATCGAAATTTCGAAACATTCCGGTTACATTTGGATGATGTCATTGTCTATTCCCAGACATACGAGGCACATCTGGAACTCCTTGCTGAGGTGTTTGAAGCCCTTTCCAAATATGGGATGAAGCTGAAGCCCTCTAAATGCCATCTGCTGAATCCTAAGGTGCAGTATCTCGGGCACATGGTGAGTGCTGAAGGTGTGGCCCCAGATCCAGAGAAGATAAGTCATTCAGAACTGGCCGAAGCCTACCACAACTAAAGAAGTGAGACAGTTCCTGGGCCTGGTGGGATACTACTGTCGCTTCATTAAAGGTTACACCAAGATGGCAGCCCCCATGCAGGACCTCCTGGTGGGACAAACTAAGAACGGCAAGGCTCCTGGTCCGCTGTTCACCTGGAGTGAAGAGCATGAGTCTTTTCAGCAGCTGTAGACTGCTTTGACTGGGGAAGAAATCCTGGCCTACCCCGACTATGGTTTCCCGTTTATTCTCTACACAGATGCCAGCAATGTGGGCTTAGGTGCCGTCCTGTCACAGATGCAAGAAGGTCGGGAGAAGGTGATTGCTTATGCAAGCAGAAAGCTCCGGCCGACGGAGAGGACTCCCGAAAACTACAGCTCTTTCAAGTTGGAATTCCTGGCACTCGTCTGGGCAATAACCGAGAGGTTCGAGCACTACCTGGCGTATGCGAAATTTACTGTTTATACGGATAATAACCCTTTGACCCACCTGCATACAGCGAAGCTGGGGGCCTTGGAACAACACTGGGTGGCTCAGTTGGTGAACTATGACTTCACTATCAAGTACAGGGCCGGCCGCAAGTTGCGGTATCACAAATACCGCACCTACCCGATGGGGGGCTGGATGAGGATGAGCTGGAAGAAATTGAACTGCCAGCATTTAATCAACCCGATGGAGAGGAGGACGCAAAACCCTGTGGTAGTCAGCAGCAAGCAACTTTCGACCCGCTACCCCCCCATGGGTGGCAAGAGGCCCAGGATCAAGAGCCTGCGGTCTGGCTGGTCAAGACACTAGTCTCCCGGAACAGTTCCAGGATGGAGCCCACTGCCCCCGCGGAGGCACAGCGGTTGTGGAAGGAAAGAGTTTGTTTGAATGTGCAGCAGTGTAAGCTGTGTAGAGGGCTGATCAACCGAAAGACGCACGAGAACGTCTGTCAGTTGTAGTGCCGCAAGCATATGTGCCTGTGGTCTTGAAGGCCTATCACAATGGGGCTGGAAGAAACTGGAGTTGCTGCTGAGGGAGCGCTTCTACTGGAGTGGAATGAGAGAGTCCATTGAAGCGTGGTGCAGGGATTATGGTCCCAGCGCGCTAAGAAGAAGAGATGGGACCAGTCAGATGGCCCCGTTACAACCAATCATCACTCATCAGCCGCTGGAGTTGGTGGCTCTGGACTATGTCAAGCTCACGCCGAGCCAGAGCGGTTACACGTATGTCCTTACAATCGTAGACCATTACTCCAGATTTATGGTGGTGGTACCCGTCAAGGATCTGACAGCTCAGACAGCAGCGAGGGCCTTCCAGGCATACTTCTGCCGGCTGCATGGTTACCCGGAGAAGGTGCTCACAGACCAAGGCCCTGCCTTCGAAGCAGAGATCTTCCAAGAGTTCTGCAATTTGTACGGGTGTAAGAAGATCCGGACCATGCCCTATCGTGCTCAGACTAACGGGATGTGTGAAAATATGAACCACTTGGTCCTCAACCTTCTTAAGACTTGGCCTGAGAAGTTACCCGACTTGGTGGACATGTATAACAACATTCCTAGTAGTTCCACTAAATGCACACTTGCATATCTGATGAGAGCGAAGCTCGGGAGGCTGCCGGTGGATCTGGAATTGGATGTCGAGGTGCCAGAGACCATTTCATGAACCACCAATTGGGACGCCAAGCGCCAGAAGCAGTACCAGATCCAAGAATATGTGGAGAGGAACCTGCGTCCGAGCCGAGAGGGGCAGGAGCGGCGTTTTAACCGACGAGCCCATGCTACCCCCTTTGCACCTAAAGACGTAGTGCTAAAAAGAAAATGCAGGTTGCACAAGCTGGACGATCAATGGGAGAGGACCTCCTTATGTGATCCAACCTACTGACTGGGAGAATCAGAAGACGTACCTTGTCAAGGAAAGACTACAGCCACTGTTTCCAGGGACCACCTGAAGAAATGTCCAGAGCCCCTGAAAATGGTGGAGAGAGTTCCTGCTCCCACTCAGGGTGTGGAGGAGAAGAAAGCGGTGATCCAAACCGTTATGGGGGATTTCCCAGCTGATTGGCCCATGCAGAATGGAGCGGTGATAGTTCCCGTTATAATATTCCCACCACCTGTGGAAGATGCACAGCAAGGGATCCCTATCAGCAATACACTAAGGGTATGTGCGCACGTTGCTTTTTACCTGCTTTTTACCTGCTTTTTTGCTGCTTTTTCTTCTGCGCTGTTTAATGCCAAAATGGATGTGTTCTTCTATTCAAGCAAAGTCTATGGGAATTTGGGTTTCTTGTTCACACTATGTTGTTCAAAATGCTGCCTTTTTGTGGCAGAACTTTGGTCAAAAATTCAGCTTTTCAAAGAAGCAACATGTCAATTGTTTTTGCCATTTGGGTTTTGCACTGCAAAGCTGAGTTTTTGACCAAAGTTCTGCCACAAAAAGGCAGCATTTTGAACAACATAGTGTGAACAAGAAACCCAAATTCCCATAGACTTTGCTTGAATAGAAGAACACATCCATTTTGGCATTAAACAGCGCAGAAGAAAAAGCAGCAAAAAAGCAGGTAAAAAGCAACGTGCGCACATACCCTAACACCTACACCCAGGGATGACCCTATACCAACACTACGCCCCCGTAGATCCTTACCAGCTGTCCCTGACCTCAGAAGAGCCCATAACTCACTCTATCCCGCCAGTACTAAGTGAGAATAGGGGCCTAAGAAGGTCCACACGCCCTAACTTGGGTCGGCCACCACTTAGATACAGAGAAACTAGATCTAGTGAGTGGCGTTTGCTCGTTGTGTAAATATTGTGTGCGAAAATGAATTCCAATTAACCGAATACTTAACCTGATTGCCTGAAAATGAGTAGGTAGCAGATTCCCAGCTACCCTAGTTGTGTCCCCGTTGGGACCGTTCTGCAGTTACATGTTTTAAACATGGATCACGGCCGTGAACTGGCAGGCCAACCCAAGAACTATTGGGTCTTGTAAATAATTACCGTCCACCTTCATACAGCACCGACCCGATCTCCAGAGAGGCAGATTGGAGGAAGGGCCTGCGGTGGAGTCGGCCGAGGTCTGTCACCATTGCAACCGGTGACCACCCTCCAGACCGTGGAACCCGTGCCAAGGACTGCCGGGTAAGGAACTTATTACCCGGCCCGTCTGGGTGCTACCTGCGCCCGTTCCTGAACTGGGGTAAAGGGGTGTCACCTGTCTTAGTGGTGGCACCAGATAACAGGTTGTTTGGGTGGCGGGAGCGAACAGATGGTGGCCCGGTCCATTAGCAATGTTTAAGCTTTGTGCCTCCTGTAAGGGAATAAAGTTACCTCGATGTAAATGTTATACTTGTAAACCTGTTTTATCCCCTTTTTTCTACAGTTCCAGTTTAATAAATGGTGGTGGTCGGACAGCCCGCGGACGGTCTGTATTTAACCAAGGGGGTATGTGATGCCCTGACACCGCAGGTAGTCACACACAGGCCCACGCATAACACCTTCCCTCACCTAGGTTACACACAGCCAACCAGAAAACCCTGGTCACTTCCCCCAGGGAAAGACAGGCACACCAGTGGGCGGGACCTACAGAAGGAAACGCCCACCTAGGGGGTCTGGAGAGCCTGGGGCAGGAAAAAGGAGTCAGTGTTTTCAAGAGGAGTTTTAAGTGAGCAGTGGAGTGGAGTGAAGTCCAGGCCTCTGCTATAGGCCTAAGGCTAAACTGACATGTCTCAGGGTCGGAGCCCGGACACATTGGCTAGGTAGCAGATGGTGGGCCTGTAGCTGGCAAGAGACGGGAAGACTGCTCTGCAGATCCGAGGTGGACTGGGACAGGGTTGAAGCCGCCGGTACCGACACCGGAGACCCGACCGGAAACCGTGCACAGAGGGGGTACTCGGACCCTGATGCCAGAATCGGAACCAACGGCCTAGCTAATTAACAGATTGAGATTGGGACTGCCCCTTTAATCCTGCCCTAAGTCCCGAAAAGAGACAGCCACCCACAAAGAGGGATAGGGCATCCATCAGAACCTGTAGATCCCACGGATCAACGTCAGCGGGCACGGCTCCCAACAGTATTACCGGGAGTGGACTCCCGAGTTCCAGACCGGGAAGTCCACAATAAAGCCAGCACAGTGCAGAGGGAAGAGAGACAGACCACCAGCCCGGGTGGGGGACAAGAATACACCCGGCTGCGGCAGCCGGCCACCATCACCTTGGTCAACCAAAGGACTTGTCTGACTTCTTTAATCGTGAGTAAGCTGAGACTCCTTGGTCTGACCAAGCGCACTGGTCCCTGCCATCACCGTCCCCTGCACCAAGTCACTGGGTCCCGGGGCCGCCATCCCTACTCACGGAGGGGTTAACAACAAGCTGCCATCCCATTGCCCCAGGTGTCCCTCAACAGCAGCGGTGGTGCTACATCTCACCACACACCGTGGGTGGTGTCACAGACAGTTTAGTACAAATATGTCCCCTTTTAGTCGGAGTGTCTGTTCGACCCCCGGGTCCGGCAGGATCCCTCAAGCTGTACCGCAGATCCGGATCCGAGCAGCGCCGGCTGGTGGCATGGGGGCAGCACATGAGCAGGATGGGGGTATATTATGATTAGGATGGGGGTATATTACGAGCAGGATGGAGGTATATAGCAGAATGGGGCCATATGCCAGGATGGGTTATTTAACAGGATGCGGCCATATGCCAGTATATAGTAGGATGCGGCCATATGCCAGGATGACGGTATATAGCAGGATGGGGGCTATACCAGGATGAGGGACATATACTGGATATACAGTGCCTACAAGTAGTATTCAACCCCCTGCAGATTTAGCAGGTTTGATAAGATGCAAATAAGTTAGAGCCTGCAAACTTCAAACAAGAGCAGGATTTATTAACAGATGCATAAATCTTACAAACCAACAAGTTATGTTGCTCAGTTAAATTTTAATAAATTTTCAACATAAAAGTGTGGGTCAATTATTATTCAACCCCTAGGTTTAATATTTTGTGGAATAACCCTTGTTTGCAATTACAGCTAATAATCGTCTTTTATAAGACCTGATCAGGCCGGCACAGGTCTCTGGAGTTATCTTGGCCCACTCCTCCATGCAGATCTTCTCCAAGTTATCTAGGTTCTTTGGGTGTGGACTTTAATCTTGAGCTCCTTCCACAAGTTTTCAATTGGGTTAAGGTCAGGAGATTGACTAGGCCACTGCAACACCTTGATTTTTTTCCCTCTTGAACCAGGCCTTGGTTTTCTTGGCTGTGTGCTTTGGGTCGTTGTCTTGTTGGAAGATGAAATGACGACTCATCTTAAGATCCTTGATGGAGGAGCGGAGGTTCTTGGCCAAAATCTCCAGGTAGGCTGTGCTATCAATCTTCCCATGGATGCGGACCAGATGGCTAGGCCCCTTGGCTGAGAAACAGCCCCACAGCATGATGCTGCCACCACCATGCTTGACTGTAGGGATGGTATTCTTGGGGTCGTATGCAGTGCCATCCAGTCTCCAAACGTCACGTGTGTGGTTGGCACGAAAGATCTCGATCTTGGTCTCATCAGACCAGAGAACCTTGAACCAGTCTGTCTGAGTCCTCCAAGTGATCATGAGCAAACTGTAGACGAGCCTTGACATGACGCTTTGAAAGTAAAGGTACCTTACGGGCTCGGCTGGAACGGAGACCATTGCGGTGGAGTACGTTACTTATGGTATTGACTGAAACCAATGTCCCCACTGCCATGAGATCTTCCCGGAGCTTCTTCCTTGTTGTCCTTGGGTTAGCCTTGACTCTTTGGACAAGCCTGGACTCGGCATGGGTGGAAACTTTCAAAGGCTGTCCAGGCCGTGGAAGGCTAAAAGTAGTTCCATAAGCCTTCCACTTCCGGATGATGCTCCCAACAGTGGAGACAGGTAGGGCCAACTCCTTGGAAAGGGTTTTGTACCCCTTGCCAGCCTTGTGACCCTCCACGATCTTGTCTCTGATGGCCTTGGAATACTCCTTTGTCTTTCCCATGTTGACTAAGTATGAGTGCTGTTCACAAGTTTGGGGAGGGTCTTAATTAGTCAGAAAAGGCTGGAAAAGAGATAATTAATCCAAACATGTGAAGCTCATTGTTCTTTGTGCCTGAAATACTTCTTAATACTTTAGGGGAACCAAACAGAATTCTTGTGGTTTGAGGGGTTGAATAATAAATGACCCTCTGAATAAACTTTTCACAATTTAAAAAAATAAATAAAAAAGAAATAGCATTGTTTTTTGCTGCAGTGCATTTCACACTTCCAGGCTGATCTACAGTCCAAATGTCCCAATGCCAAGTTAATTCCGAATGTGTAAACCTGCTAAATCTGCAGGGGGTTGAATAAAACTTGTAGGCACTGTACAAGGCTGGGGTACCTTAGTAGAGAATTTGGGGACATTACCCCCATAGCAGTGTCAGCAGCAGATCCTCGCCCCATAACAGTGTGTCATGACCACATTTTTTGCTTAAAATTTTATTTTCCTATTTTCCTCCTGTAAAACCAGGGTGTGTCTTATGGTCCGGTGCGTCTTATAGTCCGAAAAATAGGGTAGTTTACAAATAATTGAGGAATGGTCCGAAAAGGTTTTATGATTTATTGTAAAATTTTTAAATTTAGAAATAGAAAAAATATCCGTAACAGCTAAATCAATACGGGAAATGGCTTTTATGTGGTTCTGAATAAAATGTATATTCTTTTAGAGGAAGTATGCAAACAACTAAAAATATCAAAGTTCATTTGCAAAAAGCCAGTTTTTTAATGTTGGGTAAATTCCTCTATTTGGAGCTGTGGAATCAAGGTGAGCATCTGAGACTATATTAAAATCACCCAGTATAAGGAGCTCTCCCTTTCTGACCTCTTGGATTTTGGACATTTATTTAAAAAACTAGTTTGCCCTTTATTTGGCGCATATAAATTAATATTAATAAATGAGGTCTATTAGCAAAGTTTGCAATTAAAATAAAAAATCTCCCTTCAGTATCTTTTTATATTCCGAAATTAAATCAAAGTTTATAGTGTTCTTAATCATAATTAACACTCCTGCTCTTTTTTTTTTTTTTTTTTTTTTTTCTCCGTTCAGAGAAGAAAAAATGTGTGGGAACTTTTTATTATGAAATTTAGGATGAGAATCGCTAGTAAATTTCACCTCTTGTAAAAGCACATCCGCTTTAACTCTAATTTCCTTCCACGTGACAAATCTTTTCCTTGGACTATTTAAACCTTTAACATTAAAAGACAAAAAAATTTTAGCCATAAGATACAAACCTGTTTAAAATAATGAGAGAGAAAAAAAAAAGTTAAGAATACCAATAACAAACAGTAGGAAATAACTAAATGGCTAAAATCCTTATTGCAAGATTAATAATAAAATTCTTGAAAACAGAGTAAGGTTATGTGCGCACTAGTGCGTTTTACCCGCGGATTTGCTGCGGAAATTTCTTGAGAAATGTCTGCAATCTTTGTGCAGACATTTCCCAGCAAATCCTATGTGAAAAAAAAATAGCTGTGCGCACACTGCGGATTTTTCTCAAGAAATTTCCTTGAGAAAATTTCTTGAGAAAATGAGCATGTCCATTATTTTCCGCAGGTGCCTGCGGTATACCCCCGGAATTTCACTCCATTCACTGTAATGTAATCGCGAAATGCCGGGAGTATACCGCAGGTAGCAAATGATGTGCGGTATAGCTGCGATTTACCTGCGGTAATGCTCATCGCTGCCTGCGGTTTTGCAGGAAGCTATGTCATTATGCCAGGAAGAGGAAGCGGAGCAGAGTAAACACAGAAGTCACACTCCCTGGACGCCGCACAGAAGCACTTCCGTGTGACCTCCAGGTGCCCGTGCAGTCTGTCCCGCTCCAGCCTCGCGGCTGCCTGCACTGCAGCGTGTCAGTGTGCACGCAGTGTCAGCAGCTTGTCACCCTGCAGCGCAGGCAGACACTGACACAGGCAGACACTGACACTGCACTGCAGGGTGTCAGTGTCTGCCCACAGTGTCAGAAGCCTGTCACGCGGCAGCGCAGGCAGACACTGACACCCTGCAGTGCTGGCAGCCGCGGGGATGACGATCGCTGCTGTCAGGTGAGATCATTACCTGCTGTGACGATCTCCTGCCTCCTGACGTCACCACGGTCACTGCTGTCTATGCCCGTCTCGCGAGCGGCCCGAGACTGTCACTAGCGGTGACGTCACGGGCTCTCGCGATACTTCTGATAACGCGGCGGGCATAGAAGTCAGTGACAGCGCTGACGTCAGCAGTACAGGAGATGATCACAGCAGGTAATGATCTCATCTATCCTCCTGGCAGCAGCGCTCGGCATCCCATGCAGTGACTTGGGCTATTGATGTTAGCTCAGGTCACTGCATTGCTCTCCCAGCCAATGGGGAACATTCTGTTCTTCATTGACTGGGACAGCGACTATGGTATGGATCGCCAAGGGACCCCCCCCCCCTTATTGGATTACGCCGGACGTGGAATTGATTGCTCTTTTCAATAAATTGGTCAAAGAGGGAATGTTTTGGGGAGTGTTTTCTCAAATAAAACTTTTTTTGTTGTCCATTTTTTATTTCTTGTTGGGTTGGTGATGTCGGGTATCTGATAGATGCCTGACCTCACCAACCCCAGGGCTTGCCAGGTGACATTACACATGGCATCAACACCATATATTACCTCGTTTGCCAACGCACCAGGCCAACGGGATGAGTTGGGGCGAAGCGCCAGGATTGGCACGTCTAATGGATGCGCCACTTCTGGGGCGGCTGCGGCCTGCTATTTTTAGGCTGGGAGTGTCCAATAACAGTGGACCTCCCTAGTCTGAGAATACCAGACCACAGCTGTCCGCTTTAACTCGGCTGATGATACAATTTGGGGGGGGCCCCACCTTTTTTTGTTTTAAATTATTTATTTAATGTAAAATAACAGCGTGGGGTGCCCTCTGTTTTGGATTACCAGCCAAGGTGAAGCTGCCAGCTGTGGTTTGCAGGCTGCAGCCATCTGCTTTACCCTAGCTGGCTACAAAAGATAGGGGTAACGCACGTCGTTTTTTTTTTTTTAATTATTTATTTTATGGCTAAATACAAGGCTAAGCACCCTTTAGTGCCACATGAAAGTCACTAAAGGGTGCCAGCTTAGAAAATGCAGGGAGGTGGGACATTATATAGGTCTTTCTTATCTATCTATCTATCTATTCATCTATCCATCTTTCACTCTATCCATTATCTATCGATTATCTATATTATTTATTGCAAAACCGCAGGGACCAACCTGCGGTAAATCCGCGGCAAATCCGCATGCGTTTTTCCCCACGGATTTCGGAAATCTTCAACTCCCAGAAGTTTCTCAAGAAATTTTCTTGAGAAAAATCACTTTTCTAGTGTGCACATAGCCTAAGAGATAATTACTATTTTTAAGAAATTGCTACTCTACAAGACCTTTTAAAGTATGTAATTGAATTATAACAAAGTTTACAAATACCGGTGGTGGTGGCCGCAGCTTTTAGGCCAAAAAAGTGGTGACAGGTTCCCTTTAAGTGCGCTCATTCACTTTGAATGTGCTGTAATTTTGCAGCACCGACAAAACGTTTTCTTCGGTGGTCCCACTCACAAATATCAAACTATATTAATTGCAACACAACATTTGTCGTTTGTATTATCCTTCAGTATGTTGTTTGCACCACTTGTACTCTCAAAAACTGCATACAAAGACATGTTTCTGATGCTCTGCGGCCTCCAGGCATTTTTCTTTAATACACCAAGGCGATGTTAGCTGCTATGCAGTTATAGGCATACAGAAGGTTTTACCTCCCATACGTGGTGTGGTGATCATAGAAGAAAACTTTTGAATCGGGAAGCCAAGTGGATGTGTACTGCCCCTGCAGCAGTTGGACTGCTCGGATCTGGGGTTACTGTTGCTCGAGGGTCTACGGACCCGGGGGCTTGCGGCCACTTGAAAAGAAAAAGGGGGACTATTTCCAAGGGGATTAGTGTTTGTGACGCCACCCGTGGTTCGCGTTAAGGTGAATGCTGCAGATGGGAGTACCCGGAGGAGATGGAGTGGGGCAGCCAGATGATGTTTCCTCCACGGGTAGTGTAGGCTCCGGGACTCTGGACAGTGGAGATGTAGGGGAGCGTGGTGCAGGCCTGGTGGGGAGATTTAGGGGAATCAGCGTACTCACTCAGGTCGTGTGGGTGTTGGTGCGGCTAATGAGCAGGCTCTCACGCAGGAGAAAACAAAGTCTCTGGGTACCACTGCCACTCAGGGGAGCTTGTCCGGGAATCCGTCCCCGTTGTTATTGCTGATAGTGCATGGAGGCAGGTCCAGAACCATTTTTAGACTTTTCTGAGTGACCCCTCAGCCTGAAGCTTTCGGGGTCCCACTCCCTACAATTAGTAAGAAGAGCTGTGCTCTCGATGGCTGACACTTGGGATCTCAGTGAGCCGCATAAGCTGGAAAGCCCTATCCCCCTCGTTATGTTGGTGCCTTTGATCTCTGAGCTCTTGTGGAGGATAGTCTCTTTATGAACTTTTCCCAAGTTAATTATCAGGTTGCGTGAAGCTACTCCTTGATCTAGGGTCCAGTACCCCGCCATGCTCTGTACCAGTCCGGTTACTAAATTTTCCGGTGCCACCTGTTCTCCAAAACAAAGTCTGGGCACCCTTCTCCAGTACCCTGCGACCGGGTCTCAGACGCTTCTGGTTTCAGACCATTATCTGCGAACCAACCAAAGTCTCCCAGGGAGCTCCAACTCCCTCTGCTCCTCACTCTGAGATCTACCACTTCACAGACTATCTCCCTCCCACCAGTCTGCCTGACCCCTTAGGCGGGTGGCCCTTTTCCAGCTAGACCACCCACTAGTGTGCCTGACAGGGTGTGATGTGAGGTGTGGTTAGGATTTGAATGCTGGTGGAGCAATACCAAAGGTTAGGATTCCAGAACCATGGAGGGTGAGTTCTGCACTGTGAGAGACAGGAGTGCAGTTCCCTGTGACACCCTGATTAGTTCAGGGGCGTCACATGGGCTCTGTTTCAGCCGTATTCTTGCGTAGGTTTGGAAGTACCCAATCTCCGGTTATACCATGGAGCTGCAGTCTTAGAGGTGACTCATGAGTGGTGGATTAATGATCAGTCCCTCAGATGGTTGCAAATAAAAGCTTTTTATTCTCCTAAAAGCTCCACTCGGATAGTGTTAGAGCAAGAGCTAGTAAAACAGTCACAGAGAAAATATTGTCTTCGTACTATGTCCTCGGTTATTTATTGGTTGAATAAGTGGGATAAGGAGATAACTATGGCCTTACACAGGGATATTGCTATCCACTTTGAAAACATTAGTCCCATTTCTTAATCTGGCCATCTGGTAACAATATGACATTCAGAAGACTTCAAATATTATACTTGGGTCTCATCTTTGTTCATTCTCGGATTCAGTAAACAGGCTTTCCTTACCAAAGTCTTGTTTCTATCAATACACAGGTTAGGCATCTTTTGACTTCTTGTACTGGATGGTCTCTTGCTGTGTCTCCCTCTCCCTTGCATTCATTCTTTTGGAAGCCTAATCCTAAATTACAAAATGGACGATCAGCAGAGTTAAAGTTCCTATATATGGAAAGGTGGGAAAAAGAATTGCATTTTACATTATCTCCAATTCAATTGGGGGGTAGTAGCTAAGTGGGTTAAAAGACCATCCTCCTGTTTAAATCATTTGGAGCAAACAAAAAAGATGCATATGGAATATCTGTGCCCTTCCAGATTACAGAATATGTTTGCGAACTACTCTCTACTCAGTTGGAGGGGTTGTGCCCAGAGAGATTCCCCTGGGCATATTTGGAGGTTGTGCCCTAAAAATATCTTTTTGGGACTCAGTGGCTAAGTTGTTACTCTCCTTAACAGAGTTTTGAATAGATCTTAATCCTCCACTTTAATTACTAAATATATGTTTGGATATTCTGCCTCCAAGTTAATGGTTGTCACTCATATTCTTACATCTGCTAGATACTGTATTGCTTTAAAATGGAAGTCTCAGACGGCGCCTACTGTACAAGATTTGAGAGAATACTCATTATCAACATAGTGGCTCGAAGTTGATGTTCTGGTTGGAAAAAAACAAAAGAATCTTCCCCATTCAAAAATAACTTTTAATCTAATATCATTAAAAGGTCAAAAACCACAATAACAAACACACAATGTAATAATGCAGGGTATGTTATATAAACAGAAGCTAGGAGCGAAGAGGGATAAAACTAACCCTATTTCGCCATAGTCAGGCTCTCCCTACCTAGCAATGGAGGGTGTGGCACCCCCATTCACTGACGGGAGACCCTGAATGACCCTAGAATACCCTGCACAGGTCAAACTAACACCAAACAGTTACAAGAACACAGCCCCATCAAGATGAGATGGAGAAAACAGAAACTTATCTGAAAGTGTCAGACGAGAAAGTCCCGACCTGTTTCCTCCCAAAGATGTCAGGGGATTACCCTCATGCACAATCGTTCTGGTGCCCCAGGGAGGCTCCCGCATTGGCAATTTACCCCCTGGGCCTGTCCCCTGATATATTTGGGAGGAAACGCGTCAGGACTTTCTTGTCTGACACTTTCAGATAAGTTTCTGTTGTCTCAATCTTTATCTTTATGGGGATGTCTGCTCCCTCCTAGCTTATGTTATTATATCATACCCTGCATTATTGTGGTTTTTGACCTTTTTAATATTAGATAAAAAGTTATTTTTTAGTGGGGAATATTCTTTTGTTTTATTTTCTTCTGACTCATACCCCTATAATATTGGTTGCGGCCTGGTTTTAATTTATTTTATTTTGGTGTTCAGGTTGGAAATAAGTGTTTTATGTTTTCCTTGAATGTATTTGACCTGCCTTTGTAAAATTGTTAATTGATATATTTTGTAATGGACTATATTTTGACTGTTTCAAACTGAAGGTTTTTGGGTTTTTTTTTTATGTATAAGGCCATTATGTATATGGCCTAATGTTTCTTCATTGTAAAGCTGCTGTATCAAGTTTTCTTGTTTTGTGTGTGTGAATTTTGAAATCTTATGTGAAAAAAAGTAAATTTTTCTCCTATATTAGGAAAATTAGAAATTTGTGGCTAAAACATTTTTAGTAGAAAAAATAACGTAATTTTTGGTTCCACATCTAAAAGCATCTACAGGATCAAATTTTCAAATTGGGTTACTTGTCAGGGTACTTGTTTTACTGTTTGGTGCCTCAGGAGCTCTGCAAATGAGACTTTGTGTCTGCAATCAATTCCAGCTAAATTTACATTCCAAACACTAAGTATCACTTGCTGCCTTCTGAGTCCTGCCAGTTTTCCAAATAGAACTTTTCTCCAATCACCCTCCATGACCACACAACAGGAGGATGACTCCCCGCCCTAATAGGGACAGGAAACACAATGAGGTGAAAAGGCCACTTCCCACCCCTCATCTCCAGTGTTTTTTCCTGTCTCTATAGGGCATGAAAAGGTTATCCTGTGGTGCTCCGTGGCTGACGTTGCATCTCTGCCTCCTCCGTAGCTGCTCCTGTCTCTCAGTACTCGGGACTCCCCCACTCTTCCTGTGCTTTCGGGTAAAGCAGAATGGTGTACAAGCTGGGGGCCTCCCTGAGCTCCCCGATTCCCCCACCTCCCTTGCATGCTGGCGTTTGTGTGCATCAGCATTCACCGGAAGTGACTGCGGTCATAACCTCTGGTTGCGTACCAAGCTGGAATGCACAGGGTCTCCCTGTATATGCACGGTGGAGGTATCTGCTTCTGCTGGGTGCGTTCCACAATGGAGTGCATGTGACTGTCCCTCCCCAACCACCGGCCTTAATTCATGTACTCTATGCCATAGAGGTTGCTTGGCTGTCTTTGGTTGTAACATTTATATCCCCCCAGCCTGTACCATATTGTAATCCGGCTCCAGCAGTAACTATTGTCCTGTACGTACTGTTTCTGGTCAGAGATTGTTTGTTTGTTCTTCTCAGCATGGGGCTCCTCCAATCCACAACTTGGTAGAGAGAATAGAGCCAGGATGTCTAGAATCGTTTCATGTATCAAATGTCCAGGGGAGGTGGGCCCTTCTGCCCATCTAAGGAGCTGATCCCAGGAGAGAATGAGACCCATGTTAGTCTTTTTTAGTTGGATCTCTCCTGGAGAAAACTAGGGTCTATAGCTGCAGCTAAATCTTAGTGCTTGTGTATGGACTGTTACAGATTGGAGATCAGTGGCCACGTGGGATTGTGTTTTGTTGTTCACTCTGTTGGACTCAAGAAACGCATATAAGGACCATTGAAGTATTTTCACTGGTGTCGGAATACCGGGAGGTGCCCCCGGATCTGTTGTTTTTGTTGTGGACTCCTTGGGTAATAACCAGCAGGTGACGGGATACGCAAGGACTGCACGGAACCACTGGGATTAACCAATGCAAATTTAATAACATATTGCACAACACAAGTGGGGGGAAAAGCGCGGGAAAGGAGGGGGAGAGAAGCGGGAACGTGCATAGCAGTAAATATAATGTAATATACATACAACTAGTTTGTCAAGGGTGCGAAGCCTCAGATTGTCCTCCAAAAGCAAAACACAATCCTTATTAAGCAAAAATGCAGGGTCCTTGTTACTTTACTCGTTCAACACAGTGCAGAGTCTTTTCCTATCTGTCCCTAAATAAAAGTAGTGTGCACACTTGACTGCCGGTTTTAGCGTGGGATACCTCGTCACCGTTGGGGCCCGTATTCCGCCGGCAGACACCTCTAAAGTTCATTCTTTGTCCCGGATCTGTAACTTGCCCGTGCTGTCTGGCTCCTCGCTCCACATCCAGCCTCTTTGGATCTGTGTCTTGGGGAGACGCCTTGCAACACTCTCAGGTACTTGGACCTCGTTAAGCAGGGCAGACTGCGGCCTTCTATTTTACAGCACAGCCCAGCACCCTCCTTTCTGCAAACAGCCACCACGTAGACACACTCCTCCTCCTCCTTTCGTCACATCCTGCTCCAGGACTGTACCAAGTCAGTCGGAGCAGCAGGGGCTTTGTGCCCACTGTTCTTTGTTTTGACAGAAGGTGGCAGCATAACACAAGGAAACGTCCACAAACAGTCTTCTAACCTATATATGTAAATGTTAACAGGTCTTACACTTGCAGACTCTAAGGATTTATATTCATGTTTGGTGCTTTATCTTTGTGGTTTCAATAAAGCCCTTTGGATTGTTCCTCGAAACAATCCCTTGCTTGGCCTGCTTGCCTGGCATCCCTTACTGCTCTGTCGCTTACCCTGTCACAAACTGGAGGCAGCAGTGGGATCAGAGCAGAAGTAATGGAGGACAACGGCCAATCGACATCTGGAACCAAAACCTCAGAGTACAAAAACTGGACTGTGGGGAGCCTAAAAACAAAGGCCGTGGAGTGGACTACAAAGGACTCTCCAAGGAGCAACTAATTGAGGCTTTGGAAGAGTCTTGCCTGCAAGATGGCACCGAGGAAGGATTTCCACAGCAAGGACAGGAAAGATGGGAGCTGGAGGTAAATACTCAAAAAAGTCAGTGGGTTGTGTGGTACGAGGAGCAGATGGCACTGCTGGGAGATGAGGCCACCATAGAAGATAAGCGAGAGGCCATTCATACAGCTCAGGAGAGGCAGCACATGGCAGAAGCATCTAAAAGCTCTAGACAGACTGTAATCTTAGTATCCACCATGACGTAAGTCCCAAGAGTGTCCCGCAAGGACTTTAAGCCATTTAATGAAGCTGCAGGCGACATTGAGGGCTTCTTCCAGGACTTTGAGCATCAGTGCCGATTAATGGAAGTCCCAGAAAGACAGCGAGTCAGATACCTGGTGGGCCTCTTGGAGGGTGGAGCTGCCGAAGCCTATAGAGCAGTGTTTCTCAACTCCAGTCCTCAAGACCCACCAACAGATCATGTTTTCTGATTTTCCTTTAAAGGGAAGGTGTCGTAACCACCCCCCCAAATTTCAATAACAAAAAATGTAAAGTATTAATGTTTGTTTATATATAATTTGTTTTTAATTGAGCAATATATAAAAAAAATTAAAGTTTGATATTTTCCACTGTTTAACACTAGGGGGAGCAGCTGCTGAAATCCTAAAGAAATCCCACTGTAGAAATAGCCTGGATTACATCTGCAGTAAAGTGGGCGGAGTCTGCTCTCCTGTGTGTGTCACCTCCCCCCTCCTAATCTGAGTGTTTACAACAGATAAGAGAGAATGAAATGTAGGGACACAGTGCAGAGTCATTTTGTTGATGACCAGAAATGTCAAGTGTCATCAAGGACAGCTGCAGTATCACACAGAATAGGACTAGATACACGGCTCACCAGACAGTATCACACAGGAGAGGATTAGATACACGGCTCAGCAGACAGTATCACACAGGAGAGGATTAGATACATGTCATTGTTGCATGCCATTCATAAGCAGTGCTGGCTCCCCTCCTTTTTCGTTTACTGGTCAGGTGGTTGACCGCCACCATGCCGTGCACGCCCAGTGTGGTTTGCAAATTCCTTCTGTCGCCATAAAAATTCAGTTTGGTGCTGGTTCACACACAGCCACTGCCTCCTGCTCCACAAGCATTATTATTTAAACACCACCTGCCTGAACCTTGTTCCGCCCTCATCCGTGTTTGCTGGTCTGGCACTGTGAGGGCCAGTCCTGACATTGTGCTGGTGTGTGTGGTTCTGCCACACACACTGGCACTTGGGCTGCCTTTATTCGCAGTTGTCAGTCCTGGCAGCATGGGAGCGGTTCAGACATGTCACGGTTAAGTGGTGTTTTCATATGGTCCTGCTCAATATATGAGACCTTATGGTACAATAACAATTTATAATAATAGCGTTAGGGACCCCCTTATAGAGATTTGCCGTGACTGGGCAGGAGGGCTCAAATCATTGATCAATTATTTGCAAAAAATCTCATTGAACTGTTACAGTAGGAATAAATTTGTGAATATTACACTTTTTTTATTTCTTCACTGTTGCATGCCATTCATAAGCAGTGCTGGCTCCCCTCCTTTTACGGCTCAGCAGACAGTATCACACAGGATAGGACTAGATACACGGCTCAGCAGACAGTATCACACAGGACTAGATACATTGCTCAGCAGAGAATATCACACAAGATAGGATCAGATACACAGCCCTGCCTACAGTATCACCGGTTCAGGCACAGGCCGATATGTGGCAGGAGGAAGGGGGGGGGTGTTGAGCGGTGGTGTTTTTGGAGATGGTAGCAGCGCCGGTACTCGCATGCAGAGAAACACACACATAGCAGCGGCGAGCAGAGCTGGGGCTGGGTAGAGCAGAGGGAGGGGGTGTCATTGGAGATGGTAAGGGCGTGGGGAGGGGAGGGGAGGCGGCCTGTACTCACACATCGCGGCAGTTGACAGGGGTAAAGTGGATCAAAAAGCATGGCTGTGAGGTCCACAATGATGGCGCCGATCTCCTCCCTCTGCTGTGATCTGGACAGCCCAGGGGGCGCATCCAGGTCACAGCAGACGCCTACTATAACGTTACTAAATGGGGTCAGATCCCGACCACTGTTCTCTATGCACAGGGACTGCCATAAAGGAATGAATAGCTGTCGTTACGCACACAGCAAATCCAGCATGGCAGCCCCCAGTGCCTTCAGTAAAATTAGAATTAAATTAAAACTAAATAAGCAGTGATTTTAATTTTGTATTAAAAATACTTGATTTCATAATCACTATTTTTAATACAAAATAAAAAACCGCGACACCTTCCCTTTAACATTGCACAGGTGATGGAATTATTCCCTGTCTAATATTGAGGAAAACCTGAAAACTTGATCTGTTGGTGGGTCTTGAGGCCGGGAGTTGAGAAACACTGCTATAGAGCTATGGACCCTCAGTGGAATTGTGAGTATGGGGAGATAAGAGACCATTCTAAAACATTATGCCGTGACCCCAGATACTAATAGGGCTCAGTTCCATACGTTAGCCTGTGATGGGGAAGTGTCTTTCAAGATGTACGCCCACAGGCTTAAACAAGCATGTCATCGCTGGCTGGAAGGAGAGGGAGCCTTAAATTGGGAGACCTTCCTCCAGGTTATCCTAAAAGAGCAGTTCTATGCCAAGTGCCCTGCTGAGTAGAGTTGAGCGCGGTTCGCGGTTCTCCAGTTCTAGGCTCGAGTGATTTTGGGGGCTGTTCGAGATCGAACTAGAACTCGAGCTTTTTGCAAAAGCTCGATAGTTCTAGATACGTTCGAGAACAGTTCTAGCAGCAAAAAGCAGGGCTTTTTACAGCTACAGTGTGCAGGAGCCATCGCTGGCAGCCTGCCACAAGCTGGTAACCAAGATAAACATCGGGTATCCAAGCAAAGCGCTTTGGTTAGTAACCCGATGTTTATCTTAGTTACGTGCAGGAAGCCCACACTTCCCGCTCAGCTCACTCCGCCCCCTCCTGCCCGCGGCATGTACACATACACACACACACACGTACACATACATACACACACACACACACACACACACCCCCCCGCTCGGCTTACCTGCGGTGATGAAGTCCCGCCATCCCGACCTCAGCGCTGTCACTGTCCTCCATGGCCGCCGCTTGTCACATCACCTCTCGCTTCCGACCCGAGACTGACTAGCGGTGACGTCACGGACCTCTCGCGATATTTGGCTGTGAAGGCGCCGGTCACTGAACTCAGTGACAGGGGCTGTCGGCAGTGCTGGAGATCAGCGCAGGTAATGTACCTCGCTGACAGCAGCACTTGTCATCCTCTGCAGTGACCTGGGCTGACCCATTGATGTTAGCTCAGGTCACTGCATTGCTCTCCCAGCCAATGGGGAACATCCTGCTCTTCATTGACTGGGACAGTGTGGATCGTCATGGCAACCCCTTGGATTACAGCAGACCTGGATTTGTTTTTCATTCTAATAAATTGGTTAAAGAGGGAATGTTTTGGGGAGTGTTTTTTCAAATAAAAATGTTTGTCTATTTTTTTTTATTACTGTGTTGGTGATGTCGGGTATCTGATAGACGCCTGACCTCACCAACCCCAGGGCTTGATGCCAGGTGACATTACACATCTGGTATTAACCCCATATATTACCCCGTTTGCCACCGCACCAGGGCGCGGGATGAGCTGGGGCGAAGCACCAGGATTGGCGCATCTAATGGATGCGCCACTTCTGGGGCGGCTGCGGCCTGCTATTTTTAGGCTTGGGAGAGTCCAATAACCATGGACCTCCCTAGTCTGAGAATATCAGGCCCCAGCTGTCTGCTTTACCTTGGCTGGTGATCCAATTTTGGGGGACCCCTACGTGTTTTTTTTTTTTTTTTTTTAAATTATTTATTTAATTTAAAATAACAGCGTGGGGTGCCCTCAGTTTTGGATTACCAGCCAAGGTGAGGTTGCCAGCTGTGGTCTGCAGGCTGCAGCCGTCTGCTTTACCCTAGCTGGCTACAAAACTAGGGGGAACCCTACGTCAATTTTTTTTTCATTTTTTTGGCAAAATACAAAGCTAAGCACCCCTTAGTGCCACATGAAAGGCACCAAAGGGTGCTCCACTTTTTCTCCACTTTTTCTCCACTTTTTCTCCACTTTTTCTCCACTTTTTCTCCACTTTTTCTCCACTTTTTCTCCACTTTTTCTCCACTTTTTCTCCACTTTTTCTCCACTTTTTCTCCACTTTTTCTCCACTTTTTCTCCACTTTTTCTCCACTTATTCTCCACTTATTCTCCATTCTTTTTCTCGGTTCTTTTTCTCGGTTCTTTTTCTCGGTTCTTTTTCTCGGTTCTTTTTCTCGGTTCTTTTTCTCGGTTCTTTTTCTCGGTTCTTTTTCTCGGTTCTTTTTCTCGGTTCTTTTTCTCGGTTCTTTTTCTCGGTTCTTTTTCTCGGTTCTTTTTCTCGGTTCTTTTTCTCGGTTCTTTTTCTCGGTTCTTTTTCTCGGTTCTTTTTCTCGGTTCTTTTTCTCGGTTCTTTTTCTCCGTTCTTTTTCTCCGTTCTTTTTCTCCGTTCTTTTTCTATGGTCGGTCTACCCATTAGCTCTGCCATGCATACTGTAGCTCTACACCTACTGCACATGTTACTTTATGATTGACATCTCTTTCGTACCAGAGCTGTCTAAGCCTACTCTGACCCCATATTTGTCATTACTATATTGTCCTTGTACTGTATTATGACATTTGTATCATGTGTTTCATTTCTTGCTGTGTTGCAATTTTTTTTGCTGCATCCCAATTGTACCTCTACATTGTTTGAGTTTATGTTATTGTTCTCTCACTCTTATGTGATACTGATTATTGTCATTTTTCATGATTACATGCAGATAAGTCCAATCTGACGAAGGCTCAGGCCGAAACGTCATTTGTAACTTGTTTTGGACAAAAACATATATGCTTATGAAAAATTTTTTTTCTTAATACGGACCAATAAAGAGTGATTTTGCATTACTATCCGTTGTGACTTACTGACTTAGTCTGGGAGATTTAGAATGCCGAGGTTACTCACTAATTTTATCTATTATTACCTCTGAGCACCTATATACCAGTGAGCAGAGCTTCCTCTACAGTAGTTCTCCTGATTAGGCATGCCCTTACCTCATGAGCAGGGCATTGCAGCTTTGGTAGCAACCATTACGACATGGACTCTGCTGCTGTGGACCCGGGGAGAGTGAGTGCAGATTCATTGCACCCACACTCCTCACATGAAGGGTCCGCACTCCTAGAAAATGGGGGATACGTTCCCTGAGTGTCTCCCCCCCCATATTCTAGACGGTCCAGAGTCATCGTGGGACCCCTTTATTTTTTTTCTTACAATAAATTGGTGAAAGAGGAAATGTTTTGGGGACTGTTTTTTCAAATAAATTTCTTTTGTCGATTTTTTGTTTATGATGTTGGGTATCTAATAGACGCCATGACATCACAAACTGCTGGGCTTGATCTCAGGTGACTTTACAGCTAGTATCAACCCGATTTATTACCCCATTTGCCACTGCACCAGGGCACGGGATGAGCTGGGGTGAAGTGCCAGGATTGGCGCATCTAGTGGATGCGCCACGTCTGGGGTGCCTGCGGCCTGCTATTTTTAGGCTGTGAAGGCCCAATAACTATGGACCTTCCCACCCTGAGAATACCAGACCACAGCTGTCCGCTTTACCTTGGCTGGTGATCCAATTTGGAGGGGACCCTACTTTTTTTGTGTAATTATTAATATTTATAAAATAATTATAAAAAAGAGCCTGAGGGGACCTCCACATTGGATCCCCAACCACGGTAAAGCTGCCAGCTGTGGTTTTCAGGCTACAGCCGTCTGCTTTACCCTAGCTGGCTATCAAAAATGGGGGGACCCAACGTAATTTTTTTTTTTTTAACTATTTTTTAAATAGAAAAAATTAATGGGCTTCCCTGTATTTTGATTGCCAACCAAGGTAACGGCAGGCAGATGGGGGTGGCAACCCATAGCTGTCTGCTTTATCTGCGCTGAGAATCAAAAATACCGCGGAGCGCTACGTCATTTTTTTAAAGATTTATTTTTACAGCACTGTGATGTCCAGCAATAAAAATACAGGGAAGCCCATTTTATTTTTAGTTATTTATATAAATAATTAAAAAAAAATAAATATGGGCTCCCGCTGCATTTTTTGTATTGCTAGCTAAGGGTAATCCAAGCAGCTACTGGCTGCTAACCCCCACTGCTTGGTGTTACCTTCACTGGCAATGGAAAATCCAGGGAAGCATTTTTTATTTTTTTTGCCAAAAAACTACAAAAAAAGGACGTGAGTTTCGCCATATTTTTGTATGCTAGCCAGGTATAGCAGGCAGGTGCTGGAAGAGTTGGATACAGCGCCAGAAGATGGCGCTTCTATGAAAATGCCATTTTCTGAGGCGGCTGCAGACTGCAATTCGCAGCAGTGGGGCCCAGAAAGCTCAGGCCAACCTGTGGTGCGGATTCCAATCCCCAGCTGCCTAGTTGTACCTGGCTGGACACAAAAATGGGGCGAAGCCTACGTCATTTGTTTTCTAATTATTTCATGAAATTCATGAAATAATAAAAAAAGGGCTTCCCTTTTATTTTTGGTTCCCAGCCGGGTACAAATAGGCAACTGGGGGTTGGGGGCAGCCGTACCTGCCTGCTGTACCTGGCTAGCATACAAAAATATGGCGAAGCCCACATAATTTTTTCAGGGGGCAAAAAACTTCTGCATACTGTCCTGGATGGAGTATGCTGAGCCTTGTAGTTCTGCAGCTGCTGTCTGTCTGTATGGAGAAGAGCAGACAGCAGCTGCAGAACTACAAGGCTCAGCATACTCCATCCAGGACTGTATGCAGAATTTTTTTGCCCACCAAAAAAAAATGACGTGGGCTTCGCCATATTTTTGTATGCTAGCCAGGTACAGCAGGCAGCCACGGGCTGCCTCCAACCCCCAGTTGCCTATTTTTACCCGGCTGGGAACCAAAAATATAGGGAAGCCCGTTTTTTTTTAATTATTTCACTTATTTCATGAAATAATTAAAAAACAAATGACGTGGGCTTCGCCCCATTTTTGTGTCCAGCCGGGTACAACTAGGCAGCTGGGGATTGGATTCTCATAGAAGCGCCATCATCTGGCGCTGTATCCAACTCTTCCAACAGCCCTGGAGCCGGGTGGCTTGTTGGGCAATCATGAGTTAATACTGGCTTTGTTTTACTAGCCAGTATTAAGCCAGAGATTCTTAATGTCAGGCACGTTTGACCCGGCCATTAAGAATCTCCAATAAAGGGTTAAAAAAAACACCACACAGAGAAAAAATACTTTAATAGAAATAAATACACAGACACATTAGAAACTCCATCTTTATTACCCCCTGTCAGCCCTCCACGATCCTGCTCTTCTGTCTTCTTTCTTTCTAGTGTAGTAGTAGTGACGATTGTAGTGAGGAAGGATGAGATTCACCAGCTCATCACTTGGGCCTGGGGAACCTCATACTCACTACAATCATCACTACAATCGTGAAGCAGCGTGCAGCCTTCACTCCGTGAGTGATCAGTGCTGGCTGCTAGCGGTAACGCTGACAGACGCGTTACCATAGCAACGGTGCTCTCGGAGCCGCGGTTAGCGGTGACGTCACCGCTAACTGCGTTGCTATGGCAACGGTGATCTCCGTTAATGACCGGCTGTGTCAGCCGGTCCCTAACGGAACGGGGAGTCGACCGTGTGCTAGAGCATGTCGCCGGTACACGGCGATACACATATGTGCACCGTGTACCGGAGAGATGCACTCGCAGGTCCTACATGACGTGTCATAGTCATGTGACCAGTCTGTAGCCAATGAGATAATAGCCACGTGACTGGTCACATGGCTATTTTGACGTCACGATAGGTCCTGCATCTCTGCTGGCAGTGCAGGTCACCGGGAGGATTCAGCGATCATCGGATGGAATAGCGGCAGGAGACAGAGTGCAGAAGGGATCGCGAGGACCGGTAAGTGTTATGGCAATGTTTATTAACTGTTTGTGTACATTTATCATGCATTTTTATGTGTTTGTGATTGCCTCCCATTATAGCCTATACGTTCGAGTTTGGTTCGTCGAACGTTCAACGAACCGAACTCGAACGGGACCCCCATTCGGCGAACCGGCCTCGAGCCGAACCGGGACCGGTTCGCTCATCTCTACTGCTGAGATCAGGGAATAGGTGCATGAGAGAAAGCCGGCAACCGTGGAACAAGCCGCCGCTCTGGCTGATGAGCCTCTCACCATCAAGCCTCAATAGAAAAGGCTACTAGTCAGTGTCGAAAAAGCTACCAGCACCCCAACATCTGAGGTTCCTTGTCCTTCAGTACCCAATGTTCCTCGACCTCCTAGGTCACCACCTCCTGTGTAAACACGTGTGAATGTGCTTCCAGTTGCTCCTGCCACATTATCTGGAATGCAACGAGGACAGAAAGTAGAAGAGCAAAGATGTTACAGTTGTGGGCATCTGCAGGCCACATGCCCATCTTTCCAGTGGAGTCATCCTCCAAATCGAAAACCATCTCCAGCACCTGCACATCCATATCAGTCACCAAGTGCTCCTACCTACTTCTCTAGAATGCAAACTGGAAGGAGTAAGACGCAGCGCAGAGGTTATCGATGTGGGCAGCCTGGCCATCTACAAGACACTTGCCTGGCTGGTCAACTGAGGAATGACCCTGCACCAAATCAACCTGTTAACTATCTACAGCCAAGTACAATGAGGGAAGAGGTGTCACCCCTTCAAGTTGACTTGCCTAATGAATTAGACACTCATGTTTGGCCACTAGGTGTTTATGGTGTGCAGGCCACAGCCCCGAATTCTTCTTATCATCCAAGAAAGCACTTACAGGAGGTTGTACTGGATGGACAGAGAGTTCTTGGTTTTTGTGACTCTGTGGCATTCCTCACAATAGCTGATCCCTGAGTTGTTCGGCCAGGGGCATACAGCCAGTACCAGGGTTTATCATTGAATTGGCTGGAGGACAAAGGAGACATATCCCAAAAGCAATTGTAGAGCTGGACTTTGGCTTTGGGGTCAAGCAATGTGTGCTTAGGGTGATGAGCGGCCTGCCTGCAGAGATTCTCCTAAGCAATGATGTGGGAGATCTACAATGCCGATTTGTGGGTGCAGGATGCAGAGTGTAAGTCAAGGAGGATACAAACTGGAGCCGAACCTTCATCTCTACACCTCCACCATACACTAAAGAAGATGGAGCCAACCAAAATGCAGATGGATTGTCCAGGCAGGAGGAGCAGTGAGTCCGGTCATCCATGTTTACGTGTACTTGATAAGCGACCTGTAGAGGTCACTAGTCCGTACACAAATTGAGGAGGGAAAAGGTTGTGATGATGTGTCCCTCCACAACCCCCGGCCTTAATTCATGTACTTTATGCCATATAGGGTCATGTTGGTTGCTTGGCTGTCTTTGTTCTTTGGTTGTAACATTATATCCCCCCAACCTGTACCATATTGTAATCAGGCTCCAGCAGTAACTATTGTCCTGTATGTACTGCTTCTGGTGGGAGTTTGTTTGTTTGTTTGTTCGTTCGTTCTTCTCATCAAGGGGCTCCTCCAATCCACAACTTGGTAGCGAGAATAGAGCCAGGATGTCTAGAATCCTTTCATGGTTCAAATGTCCAGGGGAGGTGGGCCCTTCTGCCCACTTAAGGGGCTGATCCCAGGAAAGGAGTATAATGAGACCCATGTTAGTCTTTTTAAGTTGGATCTCGGCTGGAGAAAGACTAGGGTCTATAGCTGAGGCTAAATCCTAGTGCTTGTGTATGGACTGTTACAGATTGGAGATCATTGGCCACGTGGGATTGTGTTTTGTTGTTCAGTCTGTTGGACTCAAGGAACTCGTATAAGGACCATTGTCATATTTTCCCTGGCGTCGGAATACCGGGAGGCGCCCCTTGATCTGTTTTGTTGTGGACTCCTTGCAGACTCTAAGGATTTATATTCATGTTTTGTGCTTTAGCTTTGTGGTTCCAATAAACCCCTGTGGATTGTTCCTCAGCCTGGCATCCCTTACTGCTCTGTCGCATACTCTGTCACAGTGCATACCACAGTCAAGGCTGCAATCTGGGTGCTCATCATTTGGGCCTATCCATGATTACCCCCCCCCCAGGGGGAGGAGCAAGCATCTAGGTGATGCCACGCTGGGGGCTCTGCACTTTTCTATAAGTACCCGGCCAGAAGATAACTCCAGGTAGGACTAACACTTTTATTATGGAGGATGAACGGTCCTCCTGCTTTTGCATTTGTGGAGCCCAGTGTAAGCACCAGAATAGTGAGTCTTGTAACGGGGGGACGGGGTGAGTCAGTGTGCCTGTTATCACATACTCCCATTCCTGCATGTCTGTGCAGTGTGTAACTTCTCCTCTCTTGGGGCAGGTATCTGCGTACCTTATGTCATGATGTATGTGCTTTTCTCCATCCCATATTTTTTGTATAAGATGCCATGTGATGTATTTTACCTTCCCACTGTATTTGCTGTAATACTATGTCAGGATGTGATGTAACTTTCCTTTGGTTGTACTTACTGAACACTTTGAAATGTCTTGGGATGTAAGTAACCATACCTTCCCCCCATCTCCTGTGTTTCTGGGCCCATAATGCAATTATCTCTTGTCCACACAGCCAGGGGAACTTCCCATTGTTTCGTAAGTAGTGGATAACGCCAACTACACAAACCTGTAGACATCTCGGAGCCAACCTTCTAGAATCTTCTAGTGGGCCCAACCATTGCATAGACCCCTACCCTTGAGGGGCGGGCCCACGAGCTCAGACAATACACTCCTGTTTCTAAGTGCAGTTGGGAGCTGAGTTTTGAAGAGGAAGGGAGCGAGATCTGATTCTGCGGACAGATCTCGCCATCCAGTGGATTGTGTGGGATTTCTGGGACTCTGAAAAGGACTATTACGTCGTGATCTGGCACTTTAAATTATAGGGAGGTGCCCCCGAATCTGTTTTATTTGGACTTGTCATGTGCTGTTCCTGTATTCCTGTTAGTAAACCTGTTGGATCATCCTCGGCCTGTTGTCTCTTCTTGCTCTGCTGTACACCCCGTCACACCTTATTTCTTCCGCTTTAGGTGGACAAATTGCCCACACCGAAAAAGGAGAAAACTACAAGCCACAAACGTTCTATCTGTGCAAAAAAGCTTTCTTGTACATGTAAGAAAAAACTTTACCAATCATGCGCAGATAAAGTTATCAAGGAGGAACAGCCATCTTTGCTTGAGGAAATGAAAGGGCTTGTGCACCAGGAAGTACAGGCTTCCCCCTGCCCCGACAAAAAAAAACGGAAGCAACCCTTTTGTGATTCAGTAACCGAGGAGGATCAGAAAAAGGACTAAAACTCGTAAACCCAAAAAAATAACCAGAGTGGCTGGAACCTTAACAGAATTCAGACCTAATACTGACACACAACTTAAAGTAGCCGTGGGGCGTGCCTACAATGACTTGGTCGACTCGATACAGCCGGAGAACTAAATATTCTTACAAAGAGAAATATAAGAAAAGCTAATCTTTCTCAGAGCAGTCCCCAAAGATATAGATAGCCCCCCCACATGTAAAGACTACGGTGATATAAGAAAACACAATACAGAGCTAGAGAACAGATTCAGCAAAGATGAGACCCAAACTATCTGCATAGGAAAGGATAGGAAAGAGCACTGTCTGCAGCCGTAAAAACCCTATTAAATACCAGCACGCCTGATATGGAAAAAATACTGATCCTACACAAGCTTCCACCCCACTATATCAGTACTCTGGTGTTACTGGGATCCAAGAAAAACACTGATAGAGGAGGGACTGAATTTTGTACCATGCATGACAAAACACAAAACCTAGCAGAACATGGAGCAAGGTACACAGATAGTCCCAGCAGGGAATGATCCAACTCCACCAAGAACTCCACACAGGCAAAATAACAAAGTGGAAACCATAAGCAGAGGTACAAAGACCAACTTATCTGAGAGAAGTTCTGGTAGACACAGAGAAAAGTGCTAGTTCCAGAATGTCCTTAGCACACAGGAGATATATTGAGCACTGGCAAGGAAAAGGAGGAAACTATTCAGTTATATAAGCCCAACCTGAATGGCCTGATTGCCAATCCTCCTCCAACTGTTTGGTTCCCATTCAGCAAGTCAACTGCACAACGAGCACTGACCACGAGAGGGAGCCCCAAACTAGAATCTAATTCAAATGTATTCACAACAGTACCCCCCCCCTTGAGGAGGGGTCACCGAACCCTCACCAGAACCCCCGGGCATATCAGGATAGGCTCGATGAAAAGCACGGATCAATCAATCCGCAAGTATGTCGGAAGCAACCACCCAAGAATTATCCTCCTGACCATAACCCTTCCACTTGACCAGGTGCTGGAGCTTCCGTCTGGTAATACGAGATTCTAAAATATTCTCCACTACATATTCCAGATCCCCTTCGACCAACACAGGATCAGGAGGCGCAGCCATGGGCACTACCGGTTCAACATACTTTTTCAACAAAGACTTATGAAAGACATTGTGAATCTTGAAAGTCTCTGGGAGAGCCAAACGGAAAGAAACAGGATTAATTATCTCCAAAATCGTATAAGGTTCAATAAACCTTGGTTTAAATTAAGGAGAAGAAACTTTCATAGGAACATGTCTGGAAGACAACTGTGGTGCCCTGGACAAGCCAGGTCGTCACAGGTACTACACCAACACACCCCACACTCCCGGTCAGGCACACAAAGGTCAGACAAAAACCCTTGTTGCCTTCCTCCAGGGGCTGATGTCCACACCAGGGGGTGGGCCAGGAGGTTGGTCCTGCCCACCGAAGAGTTCACAGTCCTGGAGGCGGGAAAAGAGAGGAGTTAGTTGGCAGAGAGTTAGAGTTTGGAAGTGATGTGGTAGTGGAGCAGACAGAAAGTGTGACGGGTGTGTGGCCCGGACAGAACAGCAAGGTTGGCAGACGGTGGTGACCGTCTGCAGGAGAGGCCTATTGGAGCTAGCCGTAAGGACTGTGGATGGGCGGTGGCCCGGCGGTACCGGACCAGTACGCAAAGAGAAGCCAGCACCATCCGGCAGGGGCTTACGGACCCCAGCAAGGCTAGGAGTCGCCGTGAATTTGCCAAATCCGTTAGCGAAGGGAACCTCCTGGGTTTCCCAGCAGCCAAGTCCCGACAGAAGGCAACCGTCCAACCGAGAGAGGGAAACAGTCACTGCAAAGGCTAAAGTTCCCAGGGCCAGAGCCTGCGGGCAAAAGGGGCTCCTTCAGCATCCTTCAAGCTGGGGAGCGGGTTACCGGTGGGAACCCATCTGAACCGTACACACTACACAGGTGCAGGGAAAGGCAGTCACCATCAACCTGCCGGGATAAGAAACACCGCAGCCGTTTGTGGGACCCGTCCATCCAGCCGTTTGTTTTACCGGAGACTTTGTGTACATCATTGGCTGAGTGAGTACCACCGTGCCGTGCGGCACAGCGCTGCCCCCGTGACCCTGCACCTGGCCAGGCACCGTAACCCGCCTGCAATCCATCCCTACCCCATCACCGGGCCCCGGGACAACCAATCCCCCAACCCACGGAGGGGAGGACTAACATCCAGGCTGCTCCCTGTCATTGCTCCCGGGATCCCCGTCCAGAGCAGTGGTGGTGTCACCAATCTCACCACAACCATGGGTGGCATCACGGACAATATCTAATCCCCACAATCAAACCCCCCTTTTTCACTCACGGGCGAGGAACGCCGCTCGAGTCCCCGGGATTAGAGATGAGCGAACCGGTCCCGGTTCGGCTCGAGGTCGGTTCGCCGAACGGAGCTCCCGTTCGAGTTCGGTTCGTCGAACGTTCGACGAACCGAACTCGAACTGCATAGGAAACAATGGCAGGCAATCACAAACACATATAAACACCTAGAAAACACCCTCAAAGGTGTCCAAAAGGTGACAAACAACTCACAACACAACACAAACACATGGGAAAGTGACAAGGACATATACTCATGCGAAAACCAAAGAGCTGGACAAGGAAAAAGAGGAGGAGACACAGATATATGAGTATATGCAAGGAAACTTCGATGCCATTATTGTGCAACTTGAGCCCTGCTCATTTTAGGCTTCCAATCTGGATAAATTGCCTGAGCTCGACACGTACGCCTTGGGGATCTTGTCGTGTCCTGCAGCCAGCGTTCTCTCGGAACCTGTCTTCAGTGCTGCTGGGGATCTGCTGGCAGATGAGCACACGTGTCTGTCCACTGACAATGTGGACATGGCTCTCAGAGGACTTTTCTTCCCCTGGGTCAGCCAGGGGACGGGAAAGGTACGCGTATTTTTGAGTGCTTCATGCAAAGCATCTTTTTCATCTTGAAAATTGGGTCAACTGATGCCAGTCAAGTGGGGTGTGTGTGGCCCAGTTAGTGGAAATGAGGGAGACTGTGGTTGGAGTCCCCTCGCTGTGTTTTACATGCTTTTAGAAGGGCATGACATGGCTTGGAGGTTGACTTTCAGTATCTGCAAACTGTTGGCTACCAAAATGCTGCCTTTCCAACCTTTTTAACCGAGGATTTTCGAGACCTTATGCCCATCGCAGTGCCCCAAGAGCCGATGCCCAGGCGCCACTCCTTCTCCAACAAAGGCGTGCACGCGCTACACCAGCATGTCGCACTAAACATCACTGATTCCTTGAGAAACTCTGTGTGACAGGGTGCATTTCACCACAGATAATTGGCCCAGTAAGCATGGACAGGGGCGTTACATGTCGCTGACTGGGCAATGGGTTACTGTGGGGAGAGATGGAGAAGGGTCTGCTGTACAAGTCTTGCCGTCCCCACGAGTTGTGTCAATCCTTCTTCTGTATGTAGAAGTTAATACACTGCTTCTGCCTCTTCAACCTCGTGTGGGTCCTCCACCTTGGCCCAAACCCTGTGTGGTCAGGCCACCCTTCCTTGTAACTGCGCACAAGGAATACCACACACCTCCTTACTATGTTGGCAGCAGAGCTCAATGCCATCAGGCGGTCAAAGGTTTACTTTGAAATGTATGGGAAATGTGAGTCACACCGCTGAGAAGTTGTGGACGGTTAGCTCTGGAGACCGAGTTTCATCAATGGTTGTCTCCACTCAACCAGCAGCCAGGGAAGGCCGGGTGCGACAATGATGCAAACATGGGTGCGGCCCTTCGCTGTGACAATGTGACACACGTGCCTTGTGTGGCTCACGTGTTGAACCTGGTTGTCCAGCAATTTTTAAAGCACTATCCTGGCCCACATGGCCTTCTGCAGAGAGCACGGTGTATCGCCTTCCTTGATCCACACACTCAGATGGGCTGTAAATGATAGGCTAGAGGGAAGCCACTCACCAAGCAGGACCCCTAGAACCCTGAAACCCTTTAACCCCTATACAGGGATTAGGAATTACACAGGGCCCAAGGTGATCAATACCTGTGGAAGGCTGCAGTTCCAGAGAATAGTAGTCAGGCAGGGTCAAAACATTAATTGAGTAACAGGAACAGAATGGGACGGCCAGGACTTAATCAGAAAACAAGCAGAGGTGAAATGCGGATCAGCCAACAAGGTACATAAACAGCAAGCAGGAAAAGTAGTTAGGTAACAAGCACACAAAATCATAAAACTGAACTGGGGGTAAAAGTAACCAGAGGTTCATAGCTATGTCTGGCAGTGGTCTGCAGACAGGATGGGCATAAAAAAGGGTGTCTTCCCATTGGTTGTAGCTGAATGATGGTATTTCATCTGTGAGATACCCACCAGCTACATTCAGCCAGAGATTCTGCATCTGTCAAGGTAATGCAGCCCAGTGGGTGAGCATAACCTGCGTCCACCTGCGCCGCTGGCATCGACTCATCTCCCATCATCAGCACTATGCATGAAAGGAACACGTTGTCACCTGGCGACCGGAGTACAAATTGACGGAGCGGACTCCGTTGGTGACTTAACAGCCGTGTGTGGCAATGATGCAAACCTGGCTGCGGGCCATCGTCAGGGCAATGTGACACACGTGACTTGTATGGCTCACGTGTTGAACCTAATTCTCCAGCAATTTTTAAAACACCATCCCGGCCTACATGGCCTTGTGCAGCGGGCACGCTCGCTATGTGCTCACTTCCATCGTGCGCACACAGCAGCTCAACAACTTTCGTCGCTACAGAAGTCTTTAGGTCTGGTGGTTAAACGCCTGAAATGCGATGTGCCGACACGCAGGAATTTGAATCTGCACATGTTGCAGCGTTTGTGGCAGCACCGCCGAACCCTGCTGCAATACGTTATGACATATAGCCTGGGATAACTTGATCCAGAGGTGGTGCAGATCACGCTGCTGGAGTGGTGTCAGATCAAGGACCTATGCACCCTTCTACACAGTTTACAAATGTCGACGAAGATGTTTAGCACTGGCGATGCCATTCTCAGCATGACAATTCTGGTCATCTACATGATGGAGCACACTGTAATTATTATTCGGAGTCAGGTGTTGGGACAAGAGGAAGGGGAGGAAGTACAGGAGGAGTCATATGCGGAAGGGATAACAAGATCTACGAGGTCCAGATGGTCAGCGGCACCTAGGCGGCAGTCATGGTGAGGGAGAGGGATTAACAAGGGCGCATAGTATCAGCAAAAAGGGTTGAGGAAGGTGCAGGAGCCCATGAAGAAATGGAGGACGAACTGGCGATGGGCATGGAAGACTCAGCAGATGAGTGAGAGCTTGCTCACATTTCGGTTGTGGGGAGAGGGCAGAGGAAGGAGGCACGATTCTCACCTCTCTGCCACCAACACACCAAGGACTTGGTCCTCCTGGATGCACAAGACACATGAGCGCCTTCTTGCTGCACTACCTACAACATGACCCTCGGATTGTACGAATTCAAAGTAATCCTGACTACTGGGTTGCCACACTGTTAGATCCCCGGTACAAGACAAAATTTGGCGAAATAATTCCTGCCATAGAACTGGATGCACGTATACAGGAGTATCTGCAGAATGTGGTACGCAATCTTAGATCTGCTTTTCCACTAAACACCAGTGCTGCACAGAGTGAATCTCAACGCTTTGTCATGAATAGGAGGAAATGGTCTTTTACTTGTCCACATCTGAGGGACCGAGGGCTGGCTGCTGTGCTGAGATGGCGTTGAGTACGGTGTCCCTGCAGAGTTGCACTTTTGGTCATATACCAAAATGAGTTGAAAAAGGACAGATGCTGGTGGAAAGGGGAACAGGTGTGTTGGAAAGGGGAAAAAAGTTTTGGTCCGTGGATTTGGTGGTTAAGCAACAGTAACATTTGCTGAAGAAACACCATCTGTTACAGTGGGACTGGCAGATTTGGATAAGGTGGTATATACTATGTTACCGCTATATAACGAAAATTAATAAGAAAAGAAAGAGAAAGGTATATATCCCCATCAACAGTCAGTGTCCACCATGCTCCCAGATGGAAAAGGAGAGGTTGGCAACTGGAAGGTTTGGTGGAGGATACAGAGCTGTGTGGCTATGAAACTAATAGTAGCCTGAACCGAGTTAGACGCCATTCGGATCTGGAGACTGGGAGCCCTGTTAGCGTCACAGGGTCCACATGCCCACCCAGCCCAGGAACTCCCTGTTAACAACACAGGGGCCATTGAGTACGCTGACCGTGTGCGTAGGGGCCACACCTGTGAACAGCAGGCGCATCAGCAGCAGCAGGCCTGTTAATGCCACTGGGCTGCACAAGCAGGACTGGTAGGACAGGAGCTGGTCTTAACCGTTCTGCGTTACCAACTGTGGTGGTGGCCTGCATCGACACCCTATCCCTGCCTACCTCTGGCCTAAAGCCGCAATGGGTTCAATACATGGAGGTGTGCTCTTTCGGAGCATAATAGAAGACTGCGCACCTCCTTGTTGGCTCCAGCCCCTTTTATAACCTGGGTCCGCCCCAAACCAGGGTGAACCACAATGCACCTCCTGGAGACAAAAGTAGAGTGACACGTCATGAGTGGCATAACTAGCGTCCTATTTGGAACCGCAACTTCAATGATGACCTCATGGCTGCCATGACCCAAACACCTCACCAGTCATCGTCTGACCATCAATAATGCGGTGACAAGTCATAGGGGTGGGCCTCTGCAAGCCATTTGGGAGGACACCTGATGCCCTGTGGTCTATATGGGACCCCCACATCAGGGCCAGGGCCAAAGAGTTCATTACCGGACCTAGTCTCTGATGCAGGAAGTGCCTGAGCATGCTCAGTAGCATGAAATACAGTCTCTGAAAAAAGACTATCAGCTTTAGCATGGTGTCTAGGCACAAAACCGGACTTAGACCCAGCACGGAATGCAAGCACCTGTGCAAAGAGGCTTTTCACACTTAGTGTGGGAGCATGCGCTGTATCCCGAAAAGAAGACTTAGCGTCAGGAATAACACAGTCAGGCTGAGCATACTCACTAGGCGAAACACTGTAATTATGCTGCAGCTGGGGTAAATCGGCACATGCATGCGCACTAGCTGCCTCTCCACACAAAGACGTGGAGGGGAAATTGATCTTGGAGATGCTGTGTATGAACAGAAGGAAAAGCTAAAGGAAGCCTGACTTTCTATCCCTCCGAATTATGAAATGCAGCAATGAATTCCATGAGTTTGCTATCACATTAGCGTAGCAAAATGTGCATGAGGGTGTCATGTAGAGGTGCTAGAAATAGCTTGTCACCAGTGGGGCACTAATGGAATACAACAGCCAGTTCTATGATGCCACTAAATGGCAGTATTTTGTGCTATCATTATAGCTTATTAAAAACCGAGCAGGAGGGTGTCATGCAGAGGTGCTAGAAATAGCTTGTCACCAGTGGGGCACTAATGGAATACAACAGCCAGTTCTATGATGCCACTAAATGGCAGTATTTTGTGCTATCATTATAGCTTATTAAAAACAGAGCAGAAGGGTGTCATGCAGAGGTGCTGCACATAGATTTGCAGTAGTGTGACTAGACATAAGTACAATAGCCACGTTTAGGATGCCACTAGGTACACTGAGTGTTTGCTAGTATAATGGCTTAGTTATAATGAGTTGGAGTGTGCAGAGGACAAGAGGGTACAGTGGCAGGATTGTGGTGCTCTGGGTAGAGGAATGGAAGCCTGCCTTTCTATTCCCTCCTAATGGTGAAATGCAGGGAGGAAATCCCTGACCTTGGCTACACAGACGCTGGCGCTGTTTTCAGGACCTGTCACCTTAACTCTGACCCTGCCGGTTTGAGCCCTTAAAAGGACTGCTATAAAGTGCTCTCCCTATGCTGTCTAACGCTGTGTATGCAGCGCATACAGCTGTATCGGCGATAGGACTCAGGAGGACGGAGCTGCGACAGTGATGTCTGACACCAAAGACGCAGAAGGCAGATAATGGCGTCCTGGAAGAAAATGTCCGGTTTTATAATGCAGGGACATGTGACATGGACATCCTATCACACATGCCGTTGCTTCTCTGGCTCAAAGTCCACTTAGCTGTGTGTGTGTCTGGGATTGGCTGACATGCTGGCCCGCCCCACAAGACGCGCGCGCTTAGGGAAGGAAGACAAGAAAAAAAAAAAAAATGGCCATTATAGAAACAGCAGTGATCTGAAGGCGCTGTTCACGCACACTATACACTGGAATGTCATAATAGTGTGATTCACAGAGTGACTTACACTATTACAGCAGAAACCAAGCTAGGATTTAGCTGTTTTTTTGCTGCTAGAACCGTTCTCGAACGTTACTAGAACTATCGAGCTTTTGCAAAAAGCTTGAGTTCTAGTTCGATCTAGAACAGGCCCCAAAATCACTCGAGCCTAGAACTGGAGAACCACGAACCACGAACCGCGCTCAACTCTAGCTATAACCCGAAACTTGCACAGCTTTCACTTGGAATTGCCTAATGGGACATCACCTTCCATGCATTCAATGGCTTCTCCTGCCTCTGAGAATTGAAGCATCTCTCTCCATGGTTGTTTTCCTTGGCATTCGTGATTGGTGATTTTACTTTTCTCCATTGCCCCATATTATTCATATCTGAAGGTTTGATTTTTTTTTTTTCACTCCCCATGCAAATAAGACAATTGAGGTCCAAAAGGTGACTTTTGTGATGAGATGTTAAATCTGTTGTGTCTAGAGATGATCGAGTACCATAATTTTCTTAATAGCTATACTAGTAATGAGTACTTTTTAATACTCATGTATTCGTTCCGAATATCGAGTACAATGAAAGTCAATGGGAAATGCGATTTTTAATTTTCTGCTCGACTCAACATAGGTGTCTGGAAGCCTGAGAAAAAGGCTGAAATGGATAGGAAAGTGATGAAACTGAATAGGGAGAGCCTGGAGAATATGCCTGCATAAATTTCTGACTCACATGTGGTTTCTGAAATCCCCTGAAGCCACACGGAAGAAGTTGTGTGGCTTCAGTCTGTCGCACTGCCCTGGCCAGCCCTGCAGTGACTCACACAGCAGTGTGCAAGCAGCTGCGTGGTGTAGAGCGCTGACATCAGGTGGTTAGCTCAGATCATTACTGGCTGTGATGATTGCCGCTGAACTCGTGACTGCAGCGCTCGACACTGACTTCCATGACGCTGCATACTCACATAAAGTCTCACGGATGACCCGAGACTGTGAATAGCAGTGACGTCATGGGCTCACGGGATAGTTCGCGTGAAGATGGGGCGGCCATGGAACTCTATGACAAGCGCCGCTGTCCTCACAAGTTCATGATGTCAATGCTTGTTATGCCCTGCAGTGACCTGGCCTGACCTAATGTTAGCTCAGGTCACTGCACTGCTCTCCCAGCCAATGGGGCACATTCTGTTCTTCATTGACTGGGAAAGTGAGTATGGTTTGGGTATGGTATGGTTGTTAGACCCCCTTATTGGATTACGCCTGACCCGGATTTGTTTTTCTTTTCAATAAATTAGTGAAAGAGGGAAGGTTTTGGGGAGTGTTTGTTTTTTTTGTTACTGACTGGGTTAGGGATGTCGGGTATCTGATAGATGCTGTGACATAACTAATGCCAGGGCTTGATGCCAGATGACATTACACAGCTGGTATCAACCCCATATATTACCCCGTTTGCCGTCACACCAGGGCAATGGGTTGAGCTGCAGCGAAGTGCCAGGATTGGCGTATCTAATGGATGTGCCACTTCTGGGCCGGCTGTAGCCTGCTATTTTTAGGCTGGGGAGGGTTTAATAACCATGGACTTTCCTAGTCTAAGAACACCAGATCAGCTTTATGTGAGCTGGCTACAAAAATAGAGGGGACCCCACTTTTTTTTTAATTATGTATTTTTTGTCCAAATACAAGGCTAAGCACCCTTTTAGTGCAGGGGTCTCAAACACGTGGCCCGCATGCGGCCCCTCGGGCTGCTTCGTGCAGCCCCCAGGCCCGTGCCCCTGTAAACTATCGTGGCCGCTGCAGGGGCCGCAGCCACTGTCTGCGCTTTACGTCAGATGAATGTTTTGCAGGCGCTGCACTCTCGCGCCAGCAATACAATCATCTGACATAAATCACCGACAGTGGCTGCGGCCCCTAAACCTGCTGCGATAGTGAACAAGGGCACGGGCCTGGTGGCTGCACGAAGCAGAGATGAGGCAGCCGAGGGAACACGCGGGACAGGTGAGAAGAAGTGTGTGTGTGTGTGTGTGTGTGTGTGTGTGTGGGGGGGGGGGGCACGGCACATTAACCCCTTAGCGACCTATGACGTGCTGGGTATGTCATGGCTCCCTGGTACTTAAGGACCCATGACATACTCAGTATGTCATGGTGAAATCGCGGCCCTGGTGGCTGCGATTGCTTTGCAAATACAGTACCTTAGATTCGGGGAGTAGGGGACCTCTGCCTGACCTCAGGAGGGGTGGTGTCTCCTCCTCGGACCTACGGAGGCTGTGATTAGTTGAGTGGCGTTCGTCAGCCAATCACAGCCACTGTAATGTTTTAGCCATTGAAAATGGCTAAAACATTGAAATCCAGCCATGGTCAGTGCAGCTGTAGCACTGATCATTGGCTGGAGCTGGGTAACCTCAGTTTCACCCGCCCCCAGCTCTGATTGGACAGATCGGTCACAAGGACGGTCTCTCCAATCACTGTAGATCTGGGGCCAGAGACCACTCCCCTCAGCTTCACTCCGTAGTCTAAGGAAGGTGAGGGGAGCGATCGATAAGTTAGTCACTGCTCCCCCCCCATTACTACAGGATGGGAACAAAGTGCGCACATTACTATGGGATGGGGATAAGGCTGGGGACATTACAAGGATGGGCACAATACTATTGGATGGGGACATTATTACTATAGAAAGGGGACAAGGCTGGGGACATGACTATAGGATGGGGACAGTACTACAATATAGGGACCTTACTATAGGATGGGGACAAGGTGAGCACATTAGGATGGGGACTAGGATGGGCACAGTACTACAGGATAGTGTAATTTCTACAAGGGGACAAAGATGGGAAACATTACTATAGAATAGGGATAATGCTGGGGACATTATTATAGGATGGGGACAAGGTTGGCACATTACTATAGGATGGGCACATTACTATAGGATGGTGTGAGGTAGCATGGTCGGCTGCGCAGCAGAAGACACGGGATCCAGGCATTAAGGTTCACAGCACACGGTTTTAAAGTCCAAACAAAAGTCCACAACAATATACATGTGCCTCTCCAGCAGAGATCTCAGGGAGTTCTGTTCACTCCCCCACACCCGGCACACCTGCCCTCGTTCCTGTTTCCATTTAACCCTTCCTTCAGCCTGTAAGGAAACAGCATTAACCCTGGATTGGATCTACTTTCCATCATGGAGTGAGCACAACCGGGGCGAGACATACCGGCCGTCATAGATAACCCCGGTCACAGTCTCACAATGGGCACATTACTATAGAATGGGGACATGAGGATGGGGACATTGCTACAAGGGGACAAGGATGGGGAACATTACTATAGATTGGGGACATTACTATAGGATGGGTACAAGGATGAACACATTAGTACAGGATGGGCACATTACTACAAAATGGGGACAAGATACATATATTCCAACAGTATATTTCATCCACAATGCATAAGTCCCTCAATTGGGACGCCGCATTGTGGAACTGAGCTACTCAGAATATGAATCAAAAGCAGGAGGAGATGAGTAAAGATGCTTCAAACAATATGTATTTTTCATGCGTATTTATTAATACATTTCCTATATCAGAAACATGATGAAAAGATACATATACAATTATATACAAGATGTAGGCAAGATAAGGCTAAGAGGAGAGATCTTAAAAGGTACATGCATAACCTGCAAGAACTCATGCAGAGAGTCCTACAAATCCAAATATCATATCACAAAGTTCCAAATATGCACAAAAAAATATGCACCATGTGTCAACTGCTGACGTGAATGCCCAGCAGTTGCACAATGAATGGTTATACTCCAGATCTACTTATGCCTGCTTTATGGAACCACAGGGCTTATCTTAATCCAGAGAGAGCAAATTTATTTGGTTAATATAGGAATATCAGAAAGCCACAACTGTGTGCAAATACCCCAAAATTCACACAACAAATGACTATGCCCGAGGTCTGCTTGATCGTGCCAGTATAAGGAAAAAACCGTATATTAAATAACTATCAATTTATGTATCGATTAACCTCGGCAGGATCTCAGATACCAGGGCACAATGATTTGCCTAGTCAATCTCAGGCCAACCACAATTGTATGCATCTGAACAAAATCAATGACCACAAAGCATACATGAATCATTATGCATCACATAGCAGGCACATTAAGTATCTTAGGGTGATTATAAAGGGGCCCTGTCCCTGCACAGCCAAATATTGCCAAGCATTATAATTTGTACTCAAAAAAATCCACTTCGTAAGAGGAATAAAATCAAGGCAATCAAGGCAAATGCACAGCAGGAGCCCCGTGCACATTACATTCAACAGGAGAGTCACGCTAGCAGATAAAAGGAGAGTATATCTGGGCACTATCTGCGCGCAAGAAGCCCATGTGAAAGGTTGTGTGTCTCACAAACACTAATCGCATAAAGAGGAACTATATGAATCCCAATATTAATGATGGCTGCAAGGGGGTCCTGTCCCCACACTGCACAATACCGCTGAAAACCTCTGTATTGCACTTTAAATCAATTAAATGAAAGTTAAATCACAGCAAAAACGGCAAATGCGCACAGGAACCCCGTACATACCATCCTCTGCAGAAAAGATACTAGCAGGTTAGTCAGATGAGAAGGGGTTAATCCCCAAGAGAACCTCCAACGTACGTTTCACAAAACCACTTGTGTATTGTTGCTTCGTCAGGGAGTGACTGATCATAAGAACCGGCATGTTTAAATAGCCGCCCGTCCCGTGGAATCAGCTGTATCCTGTCAGGGCATTCAAGCGGCGCATGCGCACATGGCGCCACCGAGATCCGGAAACCCCACCAGGCCGTCACGGCATCAGCGCGTGCGCGGGAGCAGAGACGCGTCTCCATAGCACCCGCGCACGCGCACACGCCACCCAAGACGGCCGGAGGGAGGCGGACCCGAGGCACAATGCGCACACGCGCACATCCGTGACAGGGAGCGTCACATGTATCAGATCTGGACATACTGCATTTGCATATAATGTAAGTGCAAGCCTTCAATACATATTAGGAACATTATTACACACAGCACAATACGCATTATACATCTGTGACAAATTACATAAGAAACACATAACATATGTCAGACGTAAACATGCTGTGACCATATATGATCAAAATGTGATGTATAATACATATAAGGATATTGCCAGAACACTACAGCAGAAGAGTTGAATATGATTTCATTCCAACATGGCAGATTTGCAGTCCGATGTCCATGTCGTTCTTTAATAGAGGATAAACCTCAAAATCTCATATGTCGCATTTCCACTCGAAACATTTTTTAAAAACGATACAGGATCAAGAGCTGTTATTTTCCAGGGGACATATAAAGAGAAAAGGGAGAAGAATAAATAACTCACATAAATTTAAAAATTACATAAAAACACACCCCCGACTCCCATAGATCAGAAAGGGGAACAAACCCACAAAGGTGGGGCGATGTCACAAAAAGGAAGCAAAACTTAAAGCCTCGTTGAGACCCGACGGGGCGACTGTACCCAATGTCACCATCCATCTTGTCTCACGTTGGGCTAACCTTCTCTTGATATTGCCACCTCTAATACCACCATGGACTACTTCAATCCCACGTATAAGTAGGGATTTCGGATCACATCCATGGTGGGCCTTAAAATGGCGTGGAATAGTTCGATTCACACTTCGATTTCAAGAAAGAGGGTATATTAATCGCAGTATTAAGAAGGGTTACCTTAGGGCCAAAAACACTCCGAGATCCCAACTCCTCCTGACGAGACACAAAGACAAGGTAGAGTACCCTGCGGTCAGATTTATTACCACCTTTAACCACGAATGGCACAACATTCGTGCTATTCTGAATCGCCATTGGTCGATTCTAACATCTGATCCCCTCTTGAGGGACTCCCTTTCGGTTGCTCCTCTAATGACGGCTAGGAGATCGGCCAATCTACGTGTTGTATTGGTCAGAAGTCATTATGTTCCACCGGCTTCGAGTTTTTTAGGTCTTACGAATCCTCGGGTTGGTTGCTTTCCTTGTGGCCATTGCCTGTCCTGCAACAATGTCTTGCGCAGTTCGGTATTCTCATCAGCCGATGGGACGCGTGAATATCACATTAGGGATTATATTTCATGCGGCACCTCAAACGTTATTTATTACGCGGTTTGTGGGTGTCCATTGATTTATGTCGGCCTAACGTCACGCGAACTGCGTGTTCGCGTCCGAGAACATGTACGAGACATTGTTGCGGCTAAGACCGTGATTGATATTGCCTCCTTAAAAACTATTCCACGCCATTTTAAGGCCCACCATGGATGTGATCCGAAATCCCTACTTATACGTGGGATTGAAGTAGTCCATGGTGGTATTAGAGGTGGCAATATCAAGAGAAGGTTAGCCCAACGTGAGACAAGATGGATGGTGACATTGGGTACAGTCGCCCCGTCGGGTCTCAACGAGGCTTTAAGTTTTGCTTCCTTTTTGTGACATCGCCCCACCTTTGTGGGTTTGTTCCCCTTTCTGATCTATGGGAGTCGGGGGTGTGTTTTTATGTAATTTTTAAATTTATGTGAGTTATTTATTCTTCTCCCTTTTCTCTTTATATGTCCCCTGGAAAATAACAGCTCTTGATCCTGTATCGTTTTTAAAAAATGTTTTGAGTGGAAATGCGACATATGAGATTTTGAGGTTTATCCTCTATTAAAGAACGACATGGACATCGGACTGCAAATCTGCCATGTTGGAATGAAATCATATTCAACTCTTCTGCTGTAGTGTTCTGGCAATATCCTTATATGTATTATACATCACATTTTGATCATATATGGTCACAGCATGTTTACGTCTGACATATGTTATGTGTTTCTTATGTAATTTGTCACAGATGTATAATGCGTATTGTGCTGTGTGTAATAATGTTCCTAATATGTATTGAAGGCTTGCACTTACATTATATGCAAATGCAGTATGTCCAGATCTGATACATGTGACGCTCCCTGTCACGGATGTGCGCGTGTGCGCATTGTGCCTCGGGTCCGCCTCCCTCCGGCCGTCTTGGGTGGCGTGTGCGCGTGCGCGGGTGCTATGGAGACGCGTCTCTGCTCCCGCGCACGCGCTGATGCCGTGACGGCCTGGTGGGGTTTCCGGATCTCGGTGGCGCCATGTGCGCATGCGCCGCTTGAATGCCCTGACAGGATACAGCTGATTCCACGGGACGGGCGGCTATTTAAACATGCCGGTTCTTATGATCAGTCACTCCCTGACGAAGCAACAATACACAAGTGGTTTTGTGAAACGTACGTTGGAGGTTCTCTTGGGGATTAACCCCTTCTCATCTGACTAACCTGCTAGTATCTTTTCTGCAGAGGATGGTATGTACGGGGTTCCTGTGCGCATTTGCCGTTACTGCTGTGATTTAACTTTCATTTAATTGATTTAAAGTGCAATACAGAGGTTTTCAGCGGTATTGTGCAGTGTGGGGACAGGACCCCCTTGCAGCTGACTCGCCCACCCCAGGGCTGTGGGACACCCGGTGCTGGGCCGGACTAGTCCGGTGGTAGTCAGTGGTGGCTGGGCCCGGCTCCGTGGCCCTGGTGGGTGTCAGTTGAACGTGTGGCTTGGTTGTTAAAGTGTGTTCGTGACGCCACCTGTGGTATGCGGCTATTAAGCCGCCGCTGCTGTGTGAGGCCTCCGGGATGATGTTATGGCAGCAGTGTTGGTACTGCTCCCCACAGGTGGAGCAATGCCCGGGGCACAGTTGGTGCTTGTAGGTGTCTATGTAGGTGGAATAACAGAGACGAGTCCAAGGTGCAGTTCCAGTTCTTTTACTCACTGTTTCTGTCACACTTGCAAGGACCCTCAGACTGCTGGGACCACTGTCAGGGACCTCCGCCTTCTGGGTGATTCCGAGCGTGAAATCCGGTTCCCTCTCTTTAGTGTCCCTTTTTCTGCTGACTTCACTAGCCTTGCCTTAGGTAGATGGACTTGGCTTGGCCTCCATTACAGCCTCCAGGCTGGGGGGTCACCTGTCGGCTGATTTCCCCTTTTCTGAAGATCTGCTCTGGGCTCTGGCCCTGGGAGCTTGCAATTCCCTGGGCCTCGGTTTTTACTGTCTGGAGACTGTCTTTTCACTCCTTCAGTGTCTAGGGACCGTCCCCCTGTCGCAGCTAGTCGCTCCACCGATGTCACTGTGGAACGGGCCACCGCAGCCTGCAGCTACCCGTAGCGCCTCTGGGCCCTCGGCAGCGGTACCCAACAAGGACTGCTCGTGGCACCTTACAGGACTACCCGTGGCCCTGCGACTCCTTCTTCTCTTCTCGTCCTACATGCTCACTCCTCACTCTCCCACTCCCTGAGCGAACTAACTAAACTTGACCTTCCTTTCTCTATCTGCTCTCTGGTGGCTCCTCCCACCTCCCCAGTTGCTAAGCTACCACCCTATGGGAGCAGGGATGGGTCTTACAGCCCCTCTCAGCATGCAGCATGGGAGGGTTGCCTGCCACTTTCCCTGGTCCCAGTATGTACCTAACAATGGGTGTAGTGTGGATTTACCAGGGAACCGGAGTTCACTCTCTTCCTCTCCCAGAATGGGGCATCACCCCGCAGATGGGGTGCAATGACCTGTGGCGACGGAAGCCTCAGGGGCGCCACACTCCCCCACAGCAAATCCCAGCACGTCCTCGGGCTGAAAAACAACAAAAACATATGGAAAACTGCAAAACATTTTTGGTATGCAATAACATAAACTGTAAAACATTTCTTCCCTTTATGGGAGGCACATATCATGAACGTTGCCAACTTCTTATAAAGAAACTATGTGTGCACTTCCAGTCCATTGCACGGTTCAGGCAAATCCCCCATAATTCTGGTAGGGGGCACAACGGGTGCAACTAATTACATTTTTGGCTACTACAAGTCCAGTAGCCCGTCAGTTCGTTTCAAACAAACAAAGTAACATCTTCGACCAGCCATTAAGTCCAATGGCCTGGTTGCATCAGACAGATCAACAACATACCAGCCATTAAGTCCAATGGCCTGGTAGGACATAAAACACATACACCACACACCAGCCACTAAGTCCAGTGGCCTGGTATGTCAGGACACCTAAACATTCACCGGGGCCCACATTCCAGTTCAGTGGCCCGGTAGCACATAACATGGGGGGGGGTGACGTCTTCACAAAGAATAAGGGGCAAAACACAGCAGGAAAGGGTGTCGTCTTCGAAAAGAATGAGGGGCAAACAGGGGCTATTTACAGTTCAGCAGCTCTTCATCTTTACTCTTCATTGCAGGGGTCCGTCTTTGGCAGGGCCCTGGGCAGCATGTAGGCCATGGAGATCCTGGTCTGCGTTTCTTGCGTGGCTGTCACAGGACCTCTGCTCAGTTCTGTGACCTGGGTCTGCCTTGAGGTAGTGCTGCGGCTGCTGACTTGCATAGGGTTACTGGCTGGCGCGAGGCTGCTGGCTTGCAGGGGGTTACCAGCCATACGGCGCCACTCTGGCTCTTCTGGGGCTGCCTCCTTGTCTTGGCGGGCCGCGCCTGGCATGGCGGCGGCCTGGGTTGGAGTCGCTGCTGCGGTGAGATCTTGGCGGGCCGCACCTGGCGTAGCTGCGGCCCGGATCGGCGTCGCCGTGTCGGGCGTCTCTCCAGGGACCGCGGGCATGGCAGCGGGGGTTGGGGCTCTCGCGCCGGCAGGGGCATTAAATGACTCACCCCTCAGTTGCATCTCCGGTGTTCTGGTGGTCGCTGTCTTGCTGCAGGGTGCTGGTATCGGAGCTGCGGTCGTGGCACGCGCGCCTGCAGGAGGACCGGGCAGGAACCCCACCGGGCAATCCGGGCTCCGCCGGCTGGGGGTGTCACTCTCTTTACCCAGCTCTGCAGCGGCGGCTGGATCTTCTCCGCTCTCCAGGACGCAGGACACAACCCGGTTCTGAGGTGCGTGTCCCGGCTCGGCCACTCCTCCTCTGGCCGCTCGTTGCTCGGCGTCCATCCTTTTAGCTTCTTCACGCGCCATCTTTTCTTCCTCCGCCTTCTATGGCGGGCACCGCTTCGCGCGCTTTTCTTGGACAAGGGGGCGGGGCTTCTCTTCGCGCCCTTTCTTCTTGCACGCCCCCCTTCTTCCCGCTCTCAGCAGCGCTAATGGCGGTGGTTTCTCAGTAAAGTACACAGTCTGTCACACGGTTCTTCAGGCGCACAGTACCCGGTTAGACCGGGCACGAAATCCTGTTCGTGACGCCAAAGTTGACTTGCCCACCCCAGGGCTGTGGGACACCCGGTGCCGGGCCGGACTAGTCCGGTGGTAGTCAGTGGTGGCTGGGCCCGGCTCCGTGGCCCTGGTGGGTGTCAGTTGAACGTGTGGCTTGGTTGTTAAAGTGTGTTCGTGACGCCACCTGTGGTATGCGGCTATTAAGCCGCCGCTGCTGTGTGAGGCCTCCGGGATGATGTTATGGCAGCAGTGTTGGTACTGCTCCCCACAGGTGGAGCAATGCCCGGGGCACAGTTGGTGCTTGTAGGTGTCTATGTAGGTGGAATAACAGAGACGAGTCCAAGGTGCAGTTCCAGTTCTTTTACTCACTGTTTCTGTCACACTTGCAAGGACCCTCAGACTGCTGGGACCACTGTCAGGGACCTCCGCCTTCTGGGTGATTCCGAGCGTGAAATCCGGTTCCCTCTCTTTAGTGTCCCTTTTTCTGCTGACTTCACTAGCCTTGCCTTAGGTAGATGGACTTGGCTTGGCCTCCATTACAGCCTCCAGGCTGGGGGGTCACCTGTCGGCTGATTTCCCCTTTTCTGAAGATCTGCTCTGGGCTCTGGCCCTGGGAGCTTGCAATTCCCTGGGCCTCGGTTTTTACTGTCTGGAGACTGTCTTTTCACTCCTTCAGTGTCTAGGGACCGTCCCCCTGTCGCAGCTAGTCGCTCCACCGATGTCACTGTGGAACGGGCCACCGCAGCCTGCAGCTACCCGTAGCGCCTCTGGGCCCTCGGCAGCGGTACCCAACAAGGACTGCTCGTGGCACCTTACAGGACTACCCGTGGCCCTGCGACTCCTTCTTCTCTTCTCGTCCTACATGCTCACTCCTCACTCTCCCACTCCCTGAGCGAACTAACTAAACTTGACCTTCCTTTCTCTATCTGCTCTCTGGTGGCTCCTCCCACCTCCCCAGTTGCTAAGCTACCACCCTATGGGAGCAGGGATGGGTCTTACAGCCCCTCTCAGCATGCAGCATGGGAGGGTTGCCTGCCACTTTCCCTGGTCCCAGTATGTACCTAACAATGGGTGTAGTGTGGATTTACCAGGGAACCGGAGTTCACTCTCTTCCTCTCCCAGAATGGGGCATCACACCGCAGATGGGGTGCAATGACCTGTGGCGACGGAAGCCTCAGGGGCGCCACACAGCCATCATTAATATTGGGATTCATATAGTTCCTCTTTATGCGATTAGTGTTTGTGAGACACACAACCTTTCACATGGGCTTCTTGCGCGCAGATAGTGCCCAGATATACTCTCCTTTTATCTGCTAGCGTGACTCTCCTGTTGAATGTAATGTGCACGGGGCTCCTGCTGTGCATTTGCCTTGATTGCCTTGATTTTATTCCTCTTACGAAGTGGATTTTTTTGAGTACAAATTATAATGCTTGGCAATATTTGGCTGTGCAGGGACAGGGCCCCTTTATAATCACCCTAAGATACTTAATGTGCCTGCTATGTGATGCATAATGATTCATGTATGCTTTGTGGTCATGGATTTTGTTCAGATGCATACAATTGTGGTTGGCCTGAGATTGACTAGGCAAATCATTGTGCCCTGGTATCTGAGATCCTGCCGAGGTTAATCGATACATAAATTGATAGTTATTTAATATACGGTTTTTTCCTCATACTGGCACGATCAAGCAGACCTCGGGCATAGTCATTTGTTGTGTGAATTTTGGGGTATTTGTGTGGCGCCCCTGACCTGGTCAGGCACCACTGAGTACTGCACCCATGCTGGGGACAGTACAATACAGGTAATCCAGAAGGCTGACTGGGGTGTGGAACACAGGCGCATAGTGATCAGGTCTCACACATGTACCCATGAGAGGACCCCTGGGGATCCCAGGAGGGGGCAAGCCTTCACCTTCACTGGAATAGTGGAGGGGGTAGAGCCTCCATCTCCTCTCAAGGGGTGTGGTAAGAGAGTCTGGTTGCTAGGTGGCGTAGGCAAGAACAGGAGAGGAGGAGCAGTGAGCCAGTTCAGTGTAGAGCCCAGGGAGCTCAAGTGAGGAGCAGATCCCTGGAGCTGTGCAATCTGACAGCGTCCGCGCAGTGGCTACAGACGGGGGAGAACGGTCAACTAGGAGTGCTGCCTGAAAGCCAGCTTCAGCTAGAGAGTGCAACGGAGTGGGAAGTAAGGAGACTGCTAGAGAGCACCAGGCCCAACCGGGCGGCAGATCCCGAAGCGAGGATAGATTCACCTTTCCCTGCTAAACCTGCCGGTGTGGGGCTCTTAAAGCCCACACCACAACACTACAAAAGCCGCAGCCACGTAACCACAAGTTAGGGCCCATAGGTCATAGGAGGCAAGAGGCTGGAGTGGCCTGGTCCGGGGAACAAGCACACGGCAAACAACAAGGGGAGAGAGGCTGCAGCATCTTCCCTGGGTGACCCCCATAGGGACTCAAAGTCGGGGTCACCCCAAACCACCAAGGGCTAAGGAAGGCGAGTCAGTAGTCACCCTCATAAAGTCAGCCTGAAGGATACCTGGTTCCCACCTGGTTCATCTCAGCTACGCCCGGGTTACTCACCCTGCCACCTGAAGTGAGTAAAAACCCTGAAAGACATCCTGCCTGTGTGGTCATTTTGCGACTTGTGGTACTACAAACCTACACAGGGCCCTGGGGCTTGCCTCACTCTCAGGAGGCTACTACATCTAACTGCACACACCATCAGCCCCAGGCGACCCTCAACCTGCAGTGGCGGTCCCTACTGGCCGCAATACTGAGAGTGGCGTCACGATCAAACAAGAAGATTTCCTACCAGTGACGGAGATCCAGCAACGTGGAGTCCCTGAAGGTAACGCACCGACACCGACACAACACCTGTGGGGCTTCACATTTGCACACAGTTGTGGCTTTCTGATATTCCTATATTAACCAAATAAATTTGCTCTCTCTGGATTAAGATAAGCCCTGTGGCTCCATAAAGCAGGCATAAGTAGATCTGGAGTATAACTGTGGCGCCCCTGACCTGGTCAGGCACCACTGAGTACTGCACCCATGCTGGGGACAGTACAATACAGGTAATCCAGAAGGCTGACTGGGGTGTGGAACACAGGCGCATAGTAATCAGCTCTCACACATGTACCCATGAGAGGACCCCTGGGGATCCCAGGAGGGGGAAAAGCCTTGACCTTCACTGGAATAGTGGAGGGGGCCAAAAGCCTCCATCTCCTCTCAAGGGGTGTGGTAAGAGAATCTGGTTGCTAGGTGGCGTAGGCAAGAACAGGAGAGGAGGGGCAGTGAGTCAGTTAGAGCAGAACTCCATAGGGCTCAGTGAGGAGCAGACCTGTGGGGCTGTTGCTGTCTAACAGCGCCCGCGCAGTGGCTACTGACGGGGGAGAACGGTCAACTAGGAGTGCTACCCGAAATCCATCTTCAGCTAAAGAAAGGGCACGGAGTGGGAAGTAAGGAGACTGCTAGAGAGTACCAGGCCCAAACGGGCGGCAGATCCCGAAGCGGAGATAGATCCAGCTTTCTTTTGCTAAACCTGCCGGTGTGGGGCTCTCAAAGCCCACGCCACAACACCACAAAAGCCGCAGCCACGTAGCCACAGTTAGGGCCCATAGCTCACAGGAGGCAAGAAGCTGGAGTGATCTGGCCCAGGCAACAAGCACACGGCAAACGAAGGGGAGTGAGGCTTCAGCAACTTCCCTGGGTGACCCCCATAGGGACTAAAAGTCGGGGTCACCCCAAACCAAAAAGGGCTAAGGAAGGCGAGTTAGTAGTCACCCTCACAAGTCAGCCTGAAGGACACCTGGTTCCCGCCTGGTTCATCCCAGCTACGCCCGGGTTACTCACCCTGCCACCTGAAGTGAGTAAAAACCCTGAAAGACATTCTGCCTGTGTGGAGTTATTCTGCGCCTTGTGGTACTACGCACCTACACAGGGCCCTGGGGCTTGCCTCACTCTCAGGAGGCTATTCCAACTAACTGCACATATCATCAGCCCCAGGCGTCCCTCAACCTGCAGTGGCGGTCCCCACTGACCGCAATACTGAGAGTGGCGTCACGACAAGAAGAAGATCTCCTACCTGTGACCAGATCCAGCTGAGTGGAGTCCCTGAAGGTAATGCACCGACACTACACCTGTGGGGCTTCACATAACCATTCATTGTGCAACTGCTGGGCATTCACGTCAGCAGTTGACACATGGTGCATATTTTTTTGTGCATATTTGGAACTTTGTGATATGATATTTGGATTTGTAGGACTCTCTGCATGAGTTCTTGCAGGTTATGCATGTACCTTTTAAGATCTCTCCTCTTAGCCTTATCTTGCCTACATCTTGTATATAATTGTATATGTATCTTTTCATCATGTTTCTGATATAGGAAATTTATTAATAAATACGCATGAAAAATACATATTGTTTGAAGCATCTTTACTCATCTCCTCCTGCTTTTGAAAATGGGGACAAGGATGGGGAACATTACTTTAGGATGGGGACAAGTATGAGCACATTACTGTGGGATGGGGACTAGACTGGGGCACAATACTACAAGGGGGCAAGGATGGACACGTTACAGCAAGATGGGGAACATTACTAAAAGATGTTGGTCAAAATTTCTATATAGTGCTAATTGTAAGACTATTAGTTACAAGAAAGGAATAAAATGTAAAAAAAAAATATATTTTTAAACAAAGAATAGGCACGTTTGCTATAATAAACAAGTGAAAATGTTCAAAATCAGTGATCCCAAGGTGTGTAAAAAAAATTAAATTATTATATATGGTACCAATAAAAATGTCACTTTGTGCTGCAAAGAATGCGGCCCCCCAAATTATTTTTTTTTCCCTTTGTGCGGCCCATACACCCCACTGAGTTTGAGACCCCTGCTTTAGTACCACATGGAAGGCACTAAAGGGTGCAAGATTACAAAATGTCGGGCAGTGGGACATTATCTATTTGTTCAGCTGTCTATCTTTCTAGCTTTTGACTATATGTAACGATACTTTCGTTTTTTGTTTTTTTTTGTTTGTTTTTTTGCGGTCTGCTATAACAAGCAACGAAAGGCACATGGATGTAAAATGGACCATATACAGGAGTCACCACCACAAGTGCCTTCAATGACAAACAGGCTGGAGTAGAAGTACTGTCCTGGTTTGTGTGCTGCACGATGTGCATAGTATTTGTAAAAATTAGCCCCATGGCCTGAGTTATGATTGAAGTAGGAAACAAATAACGTCCACTCCTTGCCAAAAAAAGCTAACAGCAGTAGCCAAAATGAACAATTTGGGGGAATTTAAATGTGCTTGTGTGACGCCCTAGAATAGTCAGGTCATCCCAGGTAGTCCCATGCACACACACCCCCTCCCTGGAAAGGTGACAGCAGCCAACCAAGAAACCCTTGTCACCACCCTCCAGGTTTGATGTCCACACCAGGGGGGCGGAGCCAGGTGGTTGGCTCCGCCCACCGAGGAGTTCACAGGCCTGGAGGCGGGAAAGACACAAGTTCTAGTTCTAGTGCACAAGTAGATGAGTCTTGACAGTGAAGGAGAGAGGTTGAGTTCAAGGGCAGACCTGTGACCAGGCCTGCCAATAGTCTACTAAGGTGGCTGGGTCGGAGCCCAGTCACCTCTGGCAAGGAGGCAGACGGTGATGGCCGCCTGCAGGAGCTGGGATTGCAGTCGATGGAACCGTAGGGACCGGGGTCGGGCGGTGGCCCGCAGGTACCGAACCGGGGAACCGATTGGAAAGCAGAGCACCAGGAGGGGTACTCAGACCCAGTACAAGGCCCCGAACTGACAGGGCCGAGTCAAATAAAGTGATTGAGGACTGGACTTAAGCCTGCTTTACACCTTTCAATTTCGCATACGATATCATATGCGATGTGACCCGCCCCCATTGTATGTGCGGCACGTTCAATTTTTTGACCGTGCCGCACAATTGATTAAAAGCTGTCACACGTACTTACCCGTCCATACGACCTCGCTGTGGGCGGCGAACATCCACTTCCTGGAGTGGGAGGGATGTTCGGCGTCACAGCGACGTCACGCGGCAGCTGGCCAATAGAAGTAGAGGGGCGGAGATGAGCGGGACGTAAACATCCTGCCCACCTCCTTCCTTCGGCATTGTCATCGGGAGCCGCGGACGGAGGTAAGCTGTCGTTCAATGTTCCCGGGGTGTCACACACTGCGATGTGTGCTGCCTTGGGAACATTGCACAACCGCACGTTCAATCTTTGAGAAATGAACAACGTGCATGCGATGAACGGATTTTCGTTCAATCGCAATTGCACAGAGGTTTTACACGCTACAATCATACTTACGATGCCGGATGTGCGTCACTTACGACGTGACCCTGCCGACACATCGTAAGATTTAGTGTAGCGTGTAAAGCGCTCTTTAACCCCTTCAGCCCCGGGGCACTTTCCGTTTTTGCGTTTTTGTTTTTTGCTCCCCTTCTTCCGAGAGCCGTAACTTTTTTATTTTTCTGTCAATCTTGCCATATGAGGGCTTGTTTTTTGCGGGACAAGTTGTATTTTTAAATGAAACTATAAGTTTTACCATATGGTGTACTGGAAAGCAGCAAAAAAATTCCAAGTGTGGAAAAATTGCAAAAAAAGTGTGATGGCACAATAGTTTTTGGGATGTTTTATTCACGGTATTCACTATATGGCAAAACTGATGTGTGGGTATGATGCCTGAGGTCGGTGCGAGTTTGTAGACACCAAACATGTATAGATTTACTTGTATCTAAGGGGTTAAAAAAAATTCACAAGCTTGTCCAATAAAAGTGGTGTACGTTTTGCGCCATTTTCCGAAACTCGTAGAGTTCTCATTTTTTGGGATCTATGGCTGAGTGACAGCTTATTTTTTGCGTCTCGAGCTGATGTTTCTAATGGTAGCATTTTTGCGCAGATGCTACATTTTGATCGCCTGTTATTGCATTTTGCGTAAAACTTGTGGCGACCAAAAAACGTAATTTTGGCGTTTGTAATTTTTTTGCCACTACGCCGTTTAGCAATCAGATTAATTGATTTTATAATTTGATAGATCGGGCATTTCTGAACGCGGCGATACCAAATATGTGTATATTTATTTATTTTTTAACCCTTTAATTTTCAATGGGGGGAAAGGGGGGTGATTTGAACTTTTAGGTTTTTTGTTTTTTTTTTAATTTTTTAAAACTTTTTTTTACTTTTTTTTATTTTATTTTACTAGTCCCCCTAGGGGGCTATAGCGATCAGCAATCCGATTGCTGATCGCTATCTGCTGATCACAGCTATACAGCTGTAAACAGCAGAAATAGTCACTTTCTTTTTTCCTCTGCTCCATGCCGAGGAAAAATGAAAGTGAAACTTCGTAGCAGCAGGCGTCATCACATGACCCTGTGCTACGATGGCAACCACCGAACGTCACGTGATCACTCACGTGACGTCCGGAGGGGGCGGCGATAAGTAAAAAACATGGCCACGCGCATATAGATCTCGCTGCCAGACTTTGGCAGCGAGATCTAAGGGGTTAATGTTCCGGGTGGAATGCGATTCCACTCGGAACATGTAGGCACACATGTCAGCTGTTGAAAACAGCTGATATGTGTGCCGATCCACGCCGCCTGCCCGCGGCAGGGGGCGGGGCTTGCCGGGACACGATCCATGACGGAAAGATCCGTCTATGGTCGTGAAGGGGTTAAGGACCTATCCCACACAAGACCCGTTAGAAGACAACAGCGCAACCATACAGGGTAAAACCACCGCCAAGGCATAGAGACCCAAAGGGCCAGCATCTGTGGGCAAACAGGGCTCTTCCGACAACCAGCAAGCCGGGGAGCGGACTACCATTGCTTAGGCACAGGAGTCAAACTTTCATATAAAAAGGTGCAGGAGAAAGGCCATAACCACCAACCCGTTCAGGGAGAAGCTGCAGCCGGCTGCGGGCTCCATTCATCATCCCGTTTGGTTTACCAGAGACTCCAGTGTATTGTGTCACAGTGAGTACACCAGTGCCTTCGGGCCGCGCACCGCACAGCACCGCGCCAGCATACACCCGCACTTGCTCCCACGCCTCCGCACCTCCCTCGGGCCCCCGGGACCATCACTCTCCTACTCACGGAGGGGTCAACATCAAGCTGCGCAACACGGTCCCCGGGAGGCCTAGTTAACAGCAACGTGGTGTCAATCTATTCACCACAACCCGCGGGTGGCGTCAGGAACTTGTACCCCTTACAAACCATGGAACTCACCCCCCCAGACCCCTCCCCCCCTCCCCCACCAACTTCCTTGCAGAGCGACGTGACCCCCGGGTCCGTGAGGAGCTCGAGCCACGGATCCGAGCGGCTTGGCGGTTGCAGACGAGCCCGCGGGGGCGGTACACTTGCTCTCATCTGGAGGGATTGCAAGCTGAAGAGACATTCAGTCCTTATTGAATTAAACCAGAGTAAGGCGGGCTTTGCACACTACGACATCGCAGGTGCGATGTCTGTGGGGTCAAATTGAAAGTGATGCACATCCGGCATCGCATGCGACATCGCAGTGTGTAAAGCCTAGATGATACGATTAACGAGCGCAAAAGCGTCGTAATCGTATCATCGGTGCAGCGTCGGCGTAATCCATAATTACGCTGACGCGACGGTCCGATGTTGTTCCTCGCTCCTGCGGCAGCACACATCGCTGTGTGTGAAGCCGCAGGAGCGAGGAACATCTCCTACCGGCGTCACCGCGGCTTCCGTAGGATATGCGGAAGGAAGGAGGTGGGCGGGATGTTTACATCCCGCTCATCTCCGCCCCTCCGCTCCTATTGGCCGCTTGCCGTGTGACGTCGCAGTGACGCCGCACAACCCGGCGCCTTAATAAGGAGGCGGGTCGCCGGCCAGAGCGACGGTCGCAGGGCAGGTGAGTGCATGTGAAGCCGGCGTAGCGATAATTTTCGCTACGCCAGCTTTCACAAGATAGTCCCCGCCCCCGTCGCAGGTACAATATCGCGTGCGACATCGCAGCATCGGCTTGCGATGTCGCAACGTGCAAAGCCCGCCTAAGGGTATGTGCGCACGTTGCTTTTTACCTGCTTTTTACCTGCTTTTTTGCTGCTTTTTCTTCTGCGCTGTTTAATGCCAAAATGGATGTGTTCTTCTATTCAAGCAAAGTCTATGGGAATTTGGGTTTCTTGTTCACACTATGTTGTTCAAAATGCTGCCTTTTTGTGGCAGAACTTTGGTCAAAAACTCAGCTTTTCAAAGAAGCAACATGTCAATTGTTTTTGCCATTTGGGTTTTGCACTGCAAAGCTGAGTTTTTGACCAAAGTTCTGCCACAAAAAGGCAGCATTTTGAACAACATAGTGTGAACAAGAAACCCAAATTCCCATAGACTTTGCTTGAATAGAAGAACACATCCATTTTGGCATTAAACAGCGCAGAAGAAAAAGCAGCAAAAAAGCAGGTAAAAAGCAGGTAAAAAGCAACGTGCGCACATACCCTTAGTCTGTCTGCATTTTCTGTGGAGAGGCGTGAGCATTTATCAGTGATGATTGCCCCAGCAGAACTGAAAACATGCTGTGACATCACACTACCAGCCGGGCAGGCGAGCACCTCCAAGGCGTATAAAGAGAGGTTGGGCCAAGTGTTCAGCTTGGACACCCACTAATTAAAGGGAACTGAAGTGTGCCGCCCCTGTGCCAGCAGCCGGTTGCTGCTCGGGCCCGGACCTTCAGGGGTGGCGGCTCGAGGTTCTCCAGACCTGGGGGTCTTGCGGACACGCCGAATAAAATGGGGGACGTAGATGTACGGGCTAGGCCGTAATAAGTTTGTGACGCTACCCACGGTGTGTGGTGAGGTGGGACACCACCGCTGCTGTTACGGGGCACCCGGGGGAGATGTTGTGCAGCAAGTTATTAACCCCTCCGTGGGCAGGGATGGTGGCCCCGGGACCCGATGGCTCTAGTTCAGGGGAGATGACCGCAGAGGTTGCGGGTGTACTCACTTTTAGTAAAACACACAAGTGTCTGGTAAACCAAGGTAGGGGTGACCGGTGACGTGGCCGGTTGCGTTCGGGATCCCCCACCTGGCTGGTGGTCTCTATTCTTTTCCTGCACTGTTTAAGTAGAAAAGACTTCCCAGTTTGAAACGTAGGAGTCCACTCCCGGCTTTATGGCCTAAGGAGCCGTGCCCGCAGACGCTGGCCCGTGGGATCTATGGGCCTTGGCGTTGACCTCTTATCCCTAATCGGTGGGCTGTTGTCTTCTATGAGGGACTTTGGGTGGGACAGGACCTCTAGTCCTGGCCTCAATTGGTTAATTAACCAGTTCCACTTGTTTCTGGCTCCTGTCTTCAGGGTCCGAATACCCCCCTTTTGTGCTACGGTATCCGGGTCGGTTCCGCGTGTCGGTACCGGCGGGCTACAACCCTGGCCTGGTCTACCTCTGTTTCACTGAGCCATCTTCCCGTCTCCTGTTGACGGAGACCACCGCCTGCCTCCTAGCCAAGGCACCAGGGCTCCTACGCTGGTACCTGTCAGTTTGCTTCAGAGCTGATCTGCTTTTGTGTCGCCCAGGGATAAGGGGTACTCAGATCCGGGCCAAGGGGTCACTTTTGTAGGTGTACGGTGGCGTGACCGGGTCTGTGATCCCAGGCTCCACAGCAAAAAGGGGATTATGTATAGGGAAATTGTCTGTGACGCCACCCGTGGGTTGCGGTGAGGTAATGGAGCACCGCCGCTGCTGGTCACAGGATCCTGGGGATGGTAATGGGCAGCAAGGTGGTGATTTTTTTTCCCTCCACGGGTAGGGTGTTGATGTCCCGGGACCCCGGTGTGATGGATTGGGGAGTAACGGGTGCAGTCCACGGCTTGGACTGGGTGGTGCAGGAGTACTCACAGTATAAGGCAATAACTGACACGAGTCCAAGAATTAACCAAGTTGCTGGTAAGTGGTGCCCACGGATGCTGTGAGGATGGGTCCCACACCCGTGTGTGTAATTCGGGTGTTTTTTCTCCTGCCTAGTGTCTGTCTGCTCCGTACACAGGAAGCGGCTGGCCTATTCCTGAGGCCCTCACTGCCACTTCTCCCAGCCCCACACAGGGGCTGCTTCCAGAACTCTCTCCTCCTGCAGACTGACTGAAACTACACTCTGCTCTCACCAAGCTCCTCTCTCCCCCCTCCCATTTTCCTGAGGATTGGGCGAGTGGGGCCTGATTGGCTGGTGCGTGTTTGTGTGGAAACTCCCTAAGGGAGAGTGAGATCTGCACCAAAACATGGATGCAGACCTCTGTGACACCCTGGTTTTGCCAGGGCGGCACTCTTTCCCCGCCCCGGGCTGTCTACACCCCTGGGTGGGCGTGTCCCAACCACCTGGTCACGCCCACTGGTGTGTCTATCTGTCCCTAAGGGGGGTGACTAGGGCTTACTGGTTGGCTGTGTGTCTCCTAGTGAGGGAAGGTGTTATGCAGGGGCCTATTTGTGACTACCTGGTTTTGCCAGGGCGTCACACTCCCCCTTGGTTAAACACAGACCGTCCGCGGGCTGTCCGACCACCACCGGTTTATTTTTACTGCAAGAAAGTAAAAGAATAAAACATTTTACAAATATAACATATTTACATCTCAAGAATATTTGGATTTCTTCCCTTACGGGAGGCAGTTTGCTTAAACATTACACAACATGGATGCGACGGACCGAGTCCTTTCCACTTCACCGACTCAAAACAACCTAGCCCTGGTGCCACCACTAAAACGCAGGTTGGCACTCCTTGCCCAAGTCCAGACTAGCTCCGGGTGTTGCCCAAACGGGCCGGGTAAAAAGTTCCTTAACTTTTTAAAGTCCTTTCAAGGGCCCCACGTCCAGGGGACCCCTGACCCGGAGGTTAGTCACCGGTCTCATTGGTGACAGGGCATCGGCCTACTCTACCACAGGCCCGTCCTACAATCGGCCTCTCCAGAAACTGCGGTTTGGTGAAAAGGATGGTCTGGGGGCTATTTACAAGGCCCAAAAGTTTATGGGTTGGCCTGCAAGTTCTCAGCCATTGTCGTTTGTTTTAACCTTTTAACTGCAACGGGAAACATCAAAGGCCCACTGTCCCAATGGGGAACTGAACTTGTGGGTAGCTGGGAACCACTACCTAATCATCTTAATCTGGTTACAGCCTCTGTTGATTGGTGTTCATTCACACTCGTATTTACACAATGCACAGACACCACTCACTAGATTGCAGTCTCCCTGTACCTAAATGGTGGCTGGCCCAAGTTAGGGCGTGTGGACCTTCTGGGCCCTCTAGGTTCACATGGAACTGGTGGGGAGCTGGGAGTGCAGATCCCTCTTCCCCCAACGTCAGGTAAGGCTGGCAGAGATCTACGGGGTTGGGGTGTAGGTGCATCACTGGGCGCTGGTGTGGGTACACTACTGACAGGCTCTACTGCTTCGCTTTCCTCCACAGGTTGTGGGAACATAACGAGAACAATCACCACTCCATTCTGCATAGGCCAATCAGCTGGAAAATCACCCATCACGGTGTGGATCACATCTTTCTTTTGCTCCACGTTCGGTGTAGGAGGGTGGACCTCTTCCATCCCCCTTAGGGGTTCTGGGCCCTTTTTCAGGTGGTCCCTGAAAACCGTGGCCGTAGTTCTTCCTTGATCTTGACTGACAAGGTATGTTTTCTGGTCTTCTCATCCAGTGGGTTGGATAACGTAAGGGATTCTTTCCCACTGGTCGTCCAGCTTGTGCGTCCTTCTCTTCCTCTTCAGTACCACATCTCCGGGTCCAAAGGCAGCAGCCCGATCCCGCCTGTTAAAACACTGCTCTTGCTTCTCTCTGTTCTGGCGCAGGTTCTTCTCTACATATTCCTGAATCTGCTGATACTGCTTCTGGCGCTTGACGTCCCAGTTGGCAGTGGGGGAGATGGTTTAGGGTACTTCAACGTCCAATTCTAGGTCCACCGACAGCTTTCCAGGCCGGGCTCTCATCAAGGTGTGCACTTCGTGGACCCGCAGGGAATATTATTGTACATGTCCACTAGGTCGGGCAGTTTCTTGGCCCACAAGTTTCTCTCTTCCAGAGGCAAGGTCTTGAGGAGATTGTGAACCAAATGATTCTTTTTCTCACACATTCCGTTAGTCTGGGCATGGTAGGTCGTGGTCCTGATTTTCTTCCACCCGTATAAGTTGCAGAATTCTTGGAAAACCTCTGCCTCAAAGGCTGGGCACCGATCCGTAAGCACCTTCTCCGGGTACCCGTGCGGTCGGCAGAAGTACGCCTGGAAGACTCTTGCTGCAATGCGACCTATTAAATTCTTGACAGGGACTACCACCATAAACTGGGAATAGTTGTCTACGATGGTCAAGGCGTACCTACAGTGCTGGCCAAAAGTATTGGCACCCCTGCAATTCTGTCAGATAATACTGAGTTTCTTCTTGAAAATAATTGCAATCACAAATTCTTTGGTATTATCTACATTTAAATTGTCGTCAATGAAAAAAAAAAAAAATTGTCATAATGCCAACTTGGATATAATTCCACACCAAACATAAAAAAGGGGGTGGACAAAAGTATTGGCATGGTTTGAAAAATCATGTGATGCTTCTCTAATTTGTGTTAACAGCACCTGTAACTTACCTGTGGCACCTAACAGGTGTTGGCAATAACTAAATCACACTTGCAGCCAGTTGACATGGATTAACGTTGACTCAACCTCTGTCCTGTGTCCTTGTGTGTACCACATTGAGCATGGAGAAAAGAAAGAAGACCAAAGAACTGTCTGAGGATTTGAGAATCCAAATTGTGAGGAAGCATGAGCAATCTCAAGGCTACAAGTCCATCTCCAAAGACCTGAAGGTTCCTGTGTCTACGGTGCGCAGTGTCATCAAGAAGTTTAAAGCCCATGGCACTGTGGCTAACCTCCCTAGATGTGCAAGGAAAAGAAAAATTGACGAGAGATTTCAATGCAAGATTGTGCGGATGGTGGATAAAGAACCTCGACTAAAGCCAGCTTTACACCTTACAATTAGGTATGCGATCTCGTATGCGATGTGACACGCCCAGGTCGCATATGCGATTGAATGAGATTGCACGTAGGTCGTTAATTTGCTGTCACACGTGCGTTAGTAGTCTATGTTAAATTGATCAATTTTGTGTGCGATCCTTTAGATCATGTGTTCTGTGACGTATGCATTGGGCACCTTTTTTTTTATTTTATTTATTGACTTGCCAAGCGTGTGTAATGTGTAGGGATGCGTTTTTACTATGTCATCTGCCATTCAGCTCTGCTACATGGCCGCTGACAGCAGCCACAGACAGCCATGTAGCAGCGGTGAATGGTAGTTGACAGCAGACACAGAAAGAGCCGCACTGTCAGAATGAACTCGGGTGAACTTCACCCGACTTCATTGTCATGCTGCGGCTCTGTCTGTGTCGCGCCCTGATTAGCGGTCACCAGTGAAGGACTCACCGGTGACCGCTAATCTCCTGAGTAACTGAAGTTAGCAGCCCTCTCTCATACTCACCGATCCCCGATCACCGGCGCGGCACTGCACGGCGTTCACACTGCTCCGGCGGCTTTTACTGTTTTGAAAAAGCCGGCCGCCCATTAAACAATCTCGTATTCCCTGCTTTCCCCTCCCACCGGCGCCTATGATTGGTTACAGTGAGACACGCCCCCCACGCTGAGTGACAGGTGTCACACTGCACCCAATCACAGCAGCCGGTGGGCGTGTCTATACTGTGTAGTGAAATAAATAATTAAATAATTAAAAAAAACGGCGTGCGGTCCCCCCTAATTTTAAAACCAGCCAGATAAAGCCATACGGCTGAAGGCTGGTATTCTCCGGATGGGGAGCTCCACGTTATGGGGAGCCCCCCAGCCTAACAATATCAGCCAACAGCCGCCCAGAATTGCCGCATGCATTAGATGCGACAGTTCTGGGACTGTACCCGGCTCTTCCCGATTTGCCCTGGTGCGTTGGCAAATCGGGGTAATAAGGAGTTATTGGCAGCCCATAGCTGCCAATAAGTCCTAGATTAATCATGTCAGGCGTCTATGAGACACCTTCCATGATTAATCTGTAAATTACAGTAAATAAACACACACACATGAAAAAATCCTTTATTAGAAAAAAAAACACAAACATATACCCTGGTTCACCACTTTAATCAGCCCCAAAAAGCCCTCCATGTCCGGCGGAAGCCAGAATGCTCCAGCGTCGCTTCCAGCGCTGCTGCATGGAGGTGACCGGAGCTGCAGCAGACACCGCCGCTCCTGTCACCTCCACGCAGCAACTGAAGACAGCCGCGCGATCAGCTGAGCTGTCACTGAGGTTACCCGCTGTCACTGGATCCAGCGGTGGATGCAGCGGTGGCCGCGGGTAACCTCAGTGAAAGCTCAGCTGATCGCGCTACTCACCGCCGCTCCAGTCAGCTCCAGTCAGCAACTGAGGTGAGTAGCGCGATCAGCTGAGCTGTCACTGAGGTTACCCGCGGCCACCGCTGGATCCAGTGACAGCGGGTAACCTCAGTGACAGCTCAGCTGATCGCACGGCTGTCTTCATTTGCTGTGTGGAGGTGACCGGAGCGGCTGTTTCTGCTGCAGCTCCGGTCACCTCCATGCAGCAGAGCTGGAAGCGACGCTGGAGCATCCTGGATTACGCCGGACATGGAGGGCTTTTTGGGGCTGATTAAAGTGGTTAACCAGGGTATATGTTTGTGTTTTTTATTCCTAATAAATGATTTTTTTCGGTTGTGTGTGTTTATTTACTGTAATTTACAGATTAATCATGGAAGGTGTCTCATAGACGCTTAACATGATTAATCTAGGACTTATTGGCAGCTATGGGCTGCCAATAACTCCTTATTACCCCGATTTGCCAACGCACCAGGGCAAATCGAGAAGAGCCGGGTACAGTCCCAGAACTGTCGCATCTAATGCATGCGGCAATTCTGGGCGGCTGTTGGCTGATATTGTTAGGCTGGGGGGCTCCCCATAACGTGGAGCTCCCCATCCTGAGAATACCAGCCTTCAGCCGTATGGCTTTATCTGGCTGGTTTTAAAATTGGGGGGGACCGCACGCCGTTTTTTTTAATTATTTAACTATTTATTTCACTACACAGTATAGACACGCCCACCGGCTGCTGTGATTGGGTGCAGTGTGACACCTGTCACTCAGCGTGGGGGGCGTGTCTCACCGTAACCAATCATAGGCGCCGGTGGGCGGGGTAAGCAGGGAATACGAGATTGTTTAATGGGCGGCCGGCTTTTTCAAAACAGTAAAAGCCGCCAGAGCAGTGTGAACGCCGTGCAGCGCCGCGCCGGGGATCGGTGAGTATATGAGAGAGGGGGTGGGATAGACTGACATGGACAGAGATAGTGACGGACTGACAGAGATTAGTGAATGACAGACATTGTGAGGCGCTTCAGAACGCAGCTTTTCAGCTGCGCTCTGAAGCGGACCTTTTTTAAGCTGCGGTGCAGAGCGCACACCTGTGCACATAGCATCAGACATCAAAATCGTATGATGGATGTCACACGTTACAATTGACTAGTTTCGTACTACCAAACGTCCAATGTATGAGGAATAAACGACGTGTATGCGATCACCTCATTTTCGTTCAATCTTGATCGCATGTAGGTTTCACACGCAAATATGTCACGAACGATGCCGGATGTGCGTCACTTACAACTTGACCCCGACGACGGATTGAAAGATCTATTGAAGTGTGTAAAGCAGGCTTTACATCCAAGCAAGTTCAAGCTGCCCTGCAGTCCGAGGGTACAACAGTGTCAACCCGTACTATCCGTCAGCGTCTGAATGAAAAGGGACTGTATGGTAGGATACCCAGGAAGACCCCACTTCTTACCCCGAGACATAAAAAAACCAGGCTGGAGTTTACCAAAACTTACCTGAGAAAGCCTAAAACGTTTTAGAAGAATGTTCTCTGGTCAGATGAGACAAAAGTAGAGCTTTTTGGGAAAAGCCATCAACATGGTTTACAAGAAAAAAAAGAGGCATTCAAAGAAAAGAACACGGTCCCTACAGTCAAAAAAAAAAAAAAAAAAAAAAAAAAGACAGCCTGGCTCAGTCAAAAATGGCGGAGGTTCCCTGATGTTTTGGGGTTGCTTTGCTGCCTCTGGCACTGGACTGCTTGACCGTGTGCATGGCATTATGAAGTCTGAAGACTACGAACAAATTTTGCAGCATAATGTAGGGCCCAGTGTGAGAAAGCTGGGTCTCCCTCAGAGGTCATGGGTCTTCCAGCAGGACAATGACCCAAAACACACTTCAAAAAGCACTAGAAAATGGTTTGAGAGAAAGCACTGGAGACTACTAAAGTGGCCAGCAATGAGTCCAGACCTGAATCCCATAGAACACCTGTGGAGAGATCTCAAAATGGCGGTTTGGAGAAGGCACCCTTCAAATCTCAGGGACCCTGGAGCAGTTTGCCAAAGAATGGTCTAAAATTCCAGCAGAGCATTGTAAGAAACTCATTGATGGTTACCGGAAGCGGTTGTTCGCAGTTATTTTGGGTAAAGGTTGTGCAACCAAGTATTAGGCTAAGGGTGCCAATACTTTTTGTCTGGCCCACTTTTGGAGTTTTGTGTGAAATGATCAATGATTTGATTTTTATTTCATTCTCTTTTGTATTTTTTCATTGCAAGCAAATAAATGAAGATAATGATACCAAAGAATTTGTGATTGCAATCATTTTCAAGAAGAAACTGAGTATTATCTGACAGAATTGCAGGGGTTCCTAATACTTTTGGCCAGCACTGTATATGGACTAGGCCTGAGCTTCACATGATCCAAGGCAACCAGCTCCAATGGTTGGCGAGTAACAATTGGCTGCAGCGGGGCCTTTTGGCTGGTTTTCTCCTGTTTTCTCAATGCACAGGGACCACATTCTCTACACCAGGCCTCTACAGACTCTCGCATCCCGCTCCAGTAGAAGCGCTTCCTCAGCAGCATCTCCATCTTCTTCCAGCCGAAATGTCCGGCCCCATCATAAGCCTTCAGTACCATAGGTACGTATGCTTGTGGCACCACAAGCTGGCGGACTTTCTCGTGCGTCTTCAGGTTGATCAATCCCCGGTACAGCTTGCCTTGTTGCAAGTAGAGTCGTTCCCTCTCTTTCCATAACCGCTGCGCTTCAGAGGGGGCAGTATGCTCTATCCAAGGAGCATCTTAAGAAATCATAGTTTTGGCTATCCGGACTGCGGGTTCCTGATCTTGGGCTTCTCGCCACCCATGGCGGGGTAACTGGTCAAAGCTCGCCTGCTGCTGGCCAACATAAGGCCTTTCATCCCTTGGTTGGTGGAACGCGGGCAGCTCAATCTCTTCCAACCCATCTTCATCCACCTCTTCATTGGGTAGGTGTGGCATCAGGGACAAGGCATCCGCGTTGGTGTTCTTGCGGCAGGCTCTGTACTTAATGGTGAAGTCGTAGTTAGCCAGCCGGGCTACCCAGCGCTGTTCCAGGGCCCCCAGTTTCGCCGTGTCCAGATGTGTCAGAGGATTGTTGTCTGTATAGGCGGTGAATTTCGCAGACGCCAGGTAGTGTTTGAACCTCAGTTATTGCCCAGACGAGTGCCAGGAACTCCAACTTGAAAGAGCTGTAGTTCTCGGGATTTCTCTGTCAGTCGGAGCTTCCTGCGTGCATAGGCAATCAATTTTTCCCTGCCATCTTGCATCTGAGACAGAACAGCACCCAAGCCCACTTTGCTGGTGTCCGTGTAGAAAATGAACAGGAGGCCATAGTCGGGATAGGCCAGGATCTCTTTTCCAGTTAGGGCCGTCTTCAGTTGTTGGAAGGATTCCTTGTGCTTCTCACCTCAGGCACATTGGGGTCCGGGAATCTTGCCATTCTTAGTCTGTCCCACGAGGAGGTCCTGCATGGGAGAAGCCATCTTGGTGTATCCCTTGATGAAGCGACAGTAGTAGCCCACCAGGCCCAGGAACTGTCGCACCTCCCTAACCGTGGTGGGCTGCGGCCAACTCTAGATGGCAGTGATCTTCTCAGGGTCCGGGACCACACCTTCGGCACTCACCACATGTCCGAGGTACTGTACTCTGGGCTTTGTTAAAAATACGGTTTGACGTGACATATGCTAAGCCAGAATATTAATGATTGGAGCAAAATAGGTGCAAAAACATATTATGGATTTATTCAGATAAAAGTTGTAGTTAAAGTCATTTACAGAAAAGTTACTGTCTTGGCTTGAGTTAATAGATGGATAGACAAGTAGAGAAAAAAAGTGTGTTTATCTTACATCGCTGTCATGTTGAGATAAGCCGTCTCTCTATGGATCGTCTGGTGGCGTCTGGTGAGACCGTCCTTCTCCTTCCTATCTCCTCCTCATCTTCTCCTGACCCTTTGAAGTGTGGTCCTCTTTTATAATTCAAACCCCACCTCCTGATTCTACTTATCTCTTTACATGGTGTTAAAAGAAGTAACTATCCTTTTTAGTTAAGCATTATGTCATATCACGTATTCATAATTTTCTGCTAAATAAGTGTACTGCGCAGTAGAGACCTGTAAAACTAAACCACTTCGACATATATATAACTCTTTTGAAGCTCGCTGAACTCTGACCCTAGTGTAACAGAAAGAAGATTCTCAAAGCTAATTTCAGTTCTTAGCACAAATTCCAAACAGAATATAGCAGTATGCTGAAAGCTTTGACGAACAATAGCAGATGGCTTTGGTTCTACCATGTCAACCCTTGGTTAGCAGATTCAACATTCACAAAGTCACTCTTAAAGGGGATGGGCAAAATACACACATTATATGAATGCATATATTCAAGTTTATGAATCAAATCTCCATAAACTCACTATTTTACAGGCTTCAACAGGTGGCACTTAGAGGGCTTCAATTTCATCCCGTACTTGGAGAGGGCTTCAAACACTTCCACGAGGTGTTCTAGATGGGCCTCATACGTCTTGGAGTAGACGATAACGTCATCCAGGTACAACAGGACCGTCTCGAAGTTGCGATGTCCTAAGCAGCACTCCATGAGCCTCTGAAAGGTTCCCGGGGCATTACACAGCCCAATAGGCATGCTGTTGAACTTGCATGGCACCGCTCGGCTCCACCCACCTCGCACTGCGCACACATTACCTCGCTCTGCTCCATCCACCTTGCACTCCGCACACATGGCCCCGCTCTGCTCCACCCACCTCTCACTCCGCACACATGGCCCCGCTCGGCTCTACCACCTCGCACTCCGCACACATTAACTCGCTCGGCTTTACCACCTCGCACTCCGCACATATTATACCGCTCGGCTCTACCACCTCACACTCTGCACACATGGCCCCGCTTGGCTTACCTGCGGTAAGACCTGCCCTCCCGATGTCAGCGCTGTCACTGTCTTCCATGGCCGCCGCTTGTCACATTTCCTCTCGGGCTCTCGCGATACTTGGTTGTGAAGGCGGCGGTCATTGAATTCAGTGACAGCTCTGCTATCAGGAGTGCAGCGATCACCGCAGGTAATGTACCTCGCTATCCTCCTGATAGCAGCACTTGTCATGCCCTGCAGTGACTTGGGCTGACCTATTGATGTTAGCTCAGGTCAATGCATTGCTCTCCCAGCTAATATGGAACTTTCTGTTCTTCATTGACTGGGACATTGACTATGGTATGGATCGTCATGGGAACCTCTTGAATTACAGCAGACCTGGATTTGTTTTTCTTTGTAATTAATTGGTGAAAAAGGGAATGTTTTGGGGAGTGTTTTTTCAAGTAAAAATGTTTTGTCTTTTTTTTTTATTTATTAGTGACTGGGTTAGTTTTGTTGGGTATCTGATAGACTCCTGACATCACAAACCCCAGGGCTTGATGCCAGGTGACCTTACACATCTGGTATTAACCTTATATATTACTCCGTTTGCCACCGCACCAGGGCAACGGGATGAGCTGGAGCGAAGCACCAGAATTGCTATTTTTAGGCTTGGGAGAATCCAATAACCATGGACCTCCCTAGTCTGAGACTATCAGACCCCAGCTGTCCGCTTTACCTTGGCTGGTAATCCAATTTTGGGGGGACCACCACGTTTTTTTTTTTTAATTATTTTATTTAAAATAACAGCGTGGGGTGCCCTCAGTTTGGATTACCAGCCAAGGTGTAGCTGCCAGTTGTGGTCTGCAGGTTGCAGCAGTCTGCTTTACCCTAGCTGGCTACAAAAATAGGGGGAACTCCACATTTTATTTTTTTTTTTTTTAAATCTATTTATTTTTTTGGCTAAATTCAAGGCTAAGCACCCCTTAGTGCCATATGAAAGGCACCAAAGGGTGCAAAATTAAAAAATGCAGGAGAGTGGGACATTATGTGTCTTCTGCCATTATAATGACAGAAAAGACTAAGATGAAGTGTACAAGCAGAGGAAACTCACCAGAGCGCTCTACACTGTGAAAAGCAGTAGAAAATGGCACTGGAGTGAACATGTGACCGCCACACGTAGGTTGAAGCTATGGATCCTGGGTAAATTTATGTATTTTCCCTCCTTCAGTTTTTTTGCAGTACGCAAAAAACAGAAGGCACACGGATGACAAACGGATGACATATGGACCGTATACGGAACGGAAATGGATGCCACACAAATGCACCTGTGAAAAAACGGACCGCCCCCTAGCGTCAGCAAATCTCCGGGGCTTCAGGGGGTAGCGGAGACCCTGGAGATAATGATTCTGGCCGGTTTTTCCGGTAAGCGCTCACATGATCACCGGTATACACCGTATACCTATAATCACATTATAGTAAATGACAGCGCCGGTAAAAATTTACTTATCTCCCATCTGGCATGACAAACATGTCAGATGGGAGATAAATATCCTCCCCGGTCCCCTGATGTCGCCAAAGTGCCCTCCCCCTGATCCCCTCCCGGAAATCCAAGATGGCCGCGTGCACAGCAGCGCGCCAGCCGCATTCACTCTACTCCTCTGATTTCTGTTGCATGTGTCAGAAAACCTCTCCCCAGACCCTGCCAGGTCACCCCCTATAACCCCACCGCTGTTCCCCGGTGTTCCACAGTACCTGTGCAGCGTTGATCCCCTGAGGCCCCCTCCTTCACAATAGATGCTGCCGCATGCACAGAGCGGCTGTCAGTTCAGCTTCCTGTGTTCAGACACAGTGAGTGGTGGTAACCATGCATCTGTAAGCTACTGCAATGCCCTGCTCATGAGGTAAGGAACATAGTTGATCAGGAGAGCTATATTACATTTCCAAATGGAGGTATTTGATTTTATAGTTGCCCTGCTGAACGACTACCAAACATTACAGTCTGTTATACGCCATAAGAAAGCATGTCTAAATATCAAGCTTTGTAGTTTAGTGTTCATTCAGCTGGATAACTGGACTTAAAGGGATATTCCATCTCCAAGATCCTATCCCCAATATATAGTAGGTGGAATAGCAATAATATCAGAAAATACCAATATTTGGAAATGTAGAATAGTTCTCCTGATTAGGCATGCCCTTCCTTCATCAGCAGGGCATTGCAGCTTTGGTAGCAACAGTTACGACATGGACTCTGCTGCTGTGGACCCGGGGAGAGTGGGTGCAGATTTATTGCACCCACACTCCTCCCATGGAGGGCCTGCACTCCTAGAAAATGGGGGATATGTTCCCTGACCGTGTCCCCCCCCATATTCTAGATGGTCCAGAGTCATCGTGGGACCCCCTTATTTTTTTTCCTTACAAATTGGTGAAAGAGGGAATGTTTTGGGGAGGGTTTTTTCAAATACATTTTTTTGTCTATTTTTTTTGTTAGTACTGACAGTTTGTTATGTCGGGTATCTGATAGATGCCATGACATCACAAACTGCTGGGCTTGATGTCAGGTGACCTTACAGCTAGTATCAACCCCATTTATTACCCCGTTTGCCACCGCACCAGGGCACGGGATGAGCTGGGGTGAAGTGCCAGGATTGGCGCATCTAGTGGATGCGCCACTTCTGGGGTGCCTGCGGCCTGCTATTTTTAGACTGTGAAGGGCCAATAACTATGGACCTTCCGACCCTGAGAATACCAGACCACAGCTGTCCGCTTTACCTTGGCTTGTGATCCAATTTGGGGGGGACCCTACTTTTTTTTTAATTATTATTTATAAAATAATTCTAAAAAAAGAGCCTGGGGGGACCTCCACATTGGATCAACAATCACGGTAAAGCTGCCAGCTGTGGTTTTCAGGCTACAGCCATCTGCTTTACCCTAGCTGGCTATCAAAAATGAATGGGGGACCCAACGTCATTTTTTTTTTTAAATAAAAAAAATTAATGGGCTTCCCTGTATTTTGGTTGCCAGCCAAGGTAATGCCAGGCAGATGAGGGTGGCAACCTGTAGCTGTCTGCTTTATCTGCGCTCAGAATGAAAAATACCGCATTGCGCTATGTCTTTTTTTTTTTTAAAGATTTACTTTTACAGCACTGTGATGTCAGGCAATCAAAATACAGGGAAGCCCCTTTTTTTTTTTTTTTTTAGTTATTTAAGTAAATAATTAAACAAATATATATGGGCTCCCGCTGCATTTTTTTATTACTAGCTAAGGGTAATCCAAGCAGCTACTGGCTGATAACCCCCACTGCTTGGTGTTACCTTCACTGGCAATGGAAAATCCAGGGAAGCATTTTTTATTTTTTTTGCCAAAAAACTACAAAAAAAATGATGTGAGCTTCACCATGTTTTTGTATGCTAGCCAGGTACGGCTGCCCCCAACACCAAGCTGCCTATTTGTACCCGGCTGGGAACTACAAATATAGGGAAGCCCTTTTTTTTAATTATGTCATGAATTTCATGAAATAATTAAAAAAAAAAAAAAAAAAAAATGACGTGAGCTTCGCCCTATTTGTGTCCAGCCAGGTACAACTAGGCAGCTGGGGATTGGAATCCGCAGCACAGGTTAGCCCGAGCTTTCTGGGCACCCCTGCTGTGAATTGCAGTCCGCAGCCGCCCCAGAAAATGGCGCTTTAATAGAAGCGCAATCATCTGGCGCTGTATCCAACTCTTCCAGCTGCCCTGATGCCGGTGGCTCACTGGGTAATAATGAGTTAATACTAGCTTTGTTTTACGAGCTAATATTAAGTCAGAGCTTCTTAATGTCAGGCAAGTTTGACCCAGCCATTAAGAATCTCCAATGAAGGGTTAAAAAAAGACACCACACAGAGAAAAAATACTTTAATAGAAATAAATACACACACACACTTAGAGACTCCATGTTTATTACTCCCTCTTATCCCTCCATGATCCATGGTCTTCTTTCTTCTTTCTCCTTCAGCCCATGCAGCTCTGCTCCATCAGCAGCACTGCATGGGAGAAAGACGCTGCTGTTCCCCGTGCAGGCTTTTCACTCCGTGAGTGATCAGTGCTGCTGGCTGTTAGCAGTAACGTCACCGCTGACAGGTTACCATAGCAACGGTGCTCCGATCACGTGATTCCCGGTGTGCTGTTAGCGGTGACGTCACCGCTAACAGGCGAGTTGCTATGGCAACGGTGGTCTCCGTTATTGACAGACTGTGTCAGCCGGTCAATAACGGAATGGGGAAGCAGAACGGGGAGTCGACCGTGTGCCAGTGCATGTCACCGGTACACGGCGATACACAAATGTGCACCGTGTACCGGAGAGATGCAATGACAAGACCTATCATGATGTCAAAGCCATGTGACCAGTCTGTAGCCAATGCGATAATAGACACGTGACTGGTCACATGCTATTTTGATGTCACGATCGGTCCTGTCATCACTGCTGGTTACCGGGAGGACGCAGCGATTACAGATGGAAAAGCTGCGGGAGACAGAGTGCAGGACGGATCGCGGGGACAGGTAAGTGTTATGGCAATGTTTATTAACTGTATGTGTACATTTATAATGTGTTATATGTGTTTGTGATTGCCTCCCATTGTTTTCAATGGGGTTCGAGAGGTTCGTCAAACGGTTTGTTGAATGGGGCACCGTTCGACGAACTGAACCGACCTCAACTCTAGGGGGGTGGCTCATCTCTATTAGTGAGCAGTTAGAGAAAGGAATTGAAAGAGGAAGGAGGGGAGGGGAGGAATTGTAAGAAAGGTGTCGAGACAGACCACAGACTGTTGAGACACACAGAAGGTAGAAAAAACTCTGCAAAGACCTGAGCAGAAAGAACAGCCACTCAGAGGAGGAAAGTAGCTGGAGAGAGAGAGCAAGCTCCAAGGAAAGAGGGATCCTGTGGGGACTACATCCAGGGCTCACAGTACTTTGCACACACTGGTTGCAGATCCCAGAACAGACCAGGACTTCAAGCCATTAGTTAACTCTGTCAGGCGGGTGATTTTCAGGACTCATCTGCCACCACGAACGTCCGTGGCATCAGCAGTAAACAGGGGACAAGGACATATTCCCTTAAACAGTCCAAGCTGCTTGTGGCAGTACCCAGACAGCAGGAGGACCTTTAAGTGCTCCATGCCAGGGAGGACCCACATACACCAGAGTGCACAGGTGGAGAGTGGCACCAGGTTGGCTGGCACAGCCATTAGGACACGGGCGCACCTGGGATCCAGTACGTCCCCAGGGCGTGAATCCAGTGCATAAAAACCATCCATCTATCTGTCTGGACTGCTTCATTGCGCTGCACCTCCATGTTAACCCTTTCACTTACCCCTGGGGCAAAGTCTTGCTTGCGGAGGGCTGCAGTGGCGGCCCTATCATCCGTGGCCTCAAACTGCGAGTGGCGTAGTGACTTTATTTTATTTTTATTTTTCATTTAAAACTGGCCGACGGTGCTCCCGGATGTGGTACCCCTCGAGCCACAGACTGCCTGGATCCAAGCAGCCCGGCTGCCCCGGGGAGCAACATTTCCATATCATAGATAAATTGACCTCTGGTTGCCCCCATTTGTAGGTTATTTTCAAAGAGCCAGAATACGAAAGCAGATTTATTTTTTGGGGTTTTTTTTTCCCCTTAATTAAGTTCGATCGGTGTATAGCAGGTGATGCATTTGCTCACTCATGTAAATTCAGGCCAGTCTACGCCTTCCCTATGAACACCCTGCACCACACCCACCAGACACACCAGTGGGCGGCTTGAGCGGAATAGGGTCGCCCACCTAGGGGTCAGGAAGGGAGTGTCAGGGAGAGTTAGTGAAGTGTAGAAGTTGGTGAAGTAAGGAGTGAAGTGGAGGAAGGAGGGAGCGGTGGCTCCCAAGAGTAGCTGTTTAGGTTGCAAGCGGTATCTGGGCTTAGAGGAGTCGGACCTCCCGGTCGCAGTGGATTGAGGCGAGGTGCATAGGACCTGCTAAGAGGACGGTCAGCCGCCTGGTCCTATCTCCGGTCCGGGACCGAAGGAACGGCGGGGTATACGGACCCTAGTGTTATGATCCGGAACCATGGAAGACCACCACAAATCATTGGTAAAAGGTGACAAGAGCACTGGCAACTAATCTGGCCGCCATCCCCTCACTAACCATCAACACTAGAAGTAGCCGAGGGGTGAACTAACATCCTGTGCACCGCGAACCCAGACTGAGAACTAACTATCCTAAAGGAAGGAAAGATGAATAACTCTCTGCCTCAGAAAATAGACAAGAATACAAGAATACAAGAAGACAAGAATAGCAAGCCCCCCACATTCAAAGACTGCGGGGATATAGGAACAACACAATACACAGATAGATGACAGGATTAGCAAAAGGTGAGGCCCCCACTGACTAAAATAGGAAAGGACAGGAAAGGGGCTGATGGTGGCCAAAGTAAAAACCCTGCCAAATCCCAAATTCCTGATAGTACAAAAAGGCCCTCAGAACGCACGATCTTAACTCCGTCCTATACCACGTGCTCTTGTCATACCAATGAACAGAAAACAAGAATCATAACAAATTCAACAAGCCACAAACACATGGACCCAAAGGAGCTATACTCCAAACAGAACTGCAGGGAGTTTTCTAGCCAAGCAACTGAGGTGGAAAATCCCTGCATGCAAATAAACTGAAAACAACCACAGCAAATGACAAACCCAGACAAGAGCAAAAGAACCAAACAATAAATAAAGAGCAAGCACTTATCTGGGGTAGATGTGGTGTGGAGCAGAATGAAGCAGGCTGTTAATACAAAGAACTGACATCTGGCATAGCCTGATATCAGACCAGGATTTAAATAAGCAGAGAGTTGGCAAAGGAAATGCCCATTGCACAACACACCTGGTCCAAGTCCAAACCATTCCTGGCCACCAGAGGGAGCCTTCCAGCATCCAAAACATAACTAACATTCACAACACCCTAGGTTGGGGAGAAGCTTCAGGCAACCCAACAATTAACCTGTGGAGAGCGGCTCCTTTATGGACACTTCCCACTAGCTTCAGAATAGGGGCACTAGCACAACGAGTGGGAAAGGGTCTTCCACATAAGCAGCCCACAGGATCCCAAGCGTGAGCCCTGAGAGCAGGCTCTTAAACTTTGCTCAGAGGCGTATCTAGAGGGGAGCTTGCGGGGCATTTGCCCCGGGCGCAGCTGTCGGGGGGCGCTGTCGGGCTGCCTTATGCTGCGCAGTGAAAGTCTCCCCGTGGGCTGCGTTTGCCGCTCTGCAGTGGGAGCCGCTATTCTCTGAGCGCAGATGTCACACTGACAGCCGCACTCATAGAAACTGCAGCGCATGTCTCCCACTGCTCAATTGTCCTTGTGGAAGAAGGCAGAGAAGAAAAAGATGATCCGGCACTGATTCTTCATTAGGATAAAATTTCCGTAATCTTTATTAGAAATATTAAAAGCATTCTGAAGGCCGAGGTATAAGTCAATACATGGAAACTTTTCGGCTCCCACTGCTCAATTGTCCTTGTATCTGTCAAACGCGAGGACAATTAGAGCGGTGACGCCGGCGCTGACTTCCGGATCGACGGCTGTACTGTGATCAGGTCAGCTGATCACACTGCTGACCCGGAAGTCAGGCCCGCAACGCAGATAAGTGCTCCACTGTGGAGCTGAAGACACGGAGGGAAGAACATTATGGGGTGTGGGGGCGTGTATCTATGCACATGGAATGGGGGGATAGAGGGTGGGGAGAGGAAACAATTAGTGGACACATTATGAGGGGATAGAGGTTGGGGAGGGGGCAGTATCTGAAGACAGTATGGAGGAGAGAGGATGGGAATGGAGCAGTATCTCTATAGACACATGGGTGAGGGGGAACGATCTTTTGACAGTATGGTGGGAAGAAAGAGAGGGTGATGTATGGGGAGAGGGAGGATGCATGCAGGTGATGTATGGGGAGAGGGAGGATGCAAGGTGATGTATGGTGAGAGGGAGGATGTGGGGTGATGTATGGGGAGAGGGAGGATGCAAGGTGATGTATGGTGAGAGGGAGGATGCGGGGTGATGTATGGGGAGAGGGAGGATGCAAGGTGATGTATGGGGAGAGGGAGGATGCGGGGTGATGTATGGGGAGAGGGAGGATGCAAGGTGATGTATGGGGAGAGGGAGGATGCAAGGTGATGTATGGTGAGAGGGAGGATGCGGGGTGATGTATGGGTAGAGGGAGGATGCGGGGTGATGTATGGGGAGAGGGAGGATGCGGTGTGATGTATGGGGAGAGGGAAGATCTATGGGGAGCGGGAGGGTGCGGGGTGATGTATGGGGAGCGGGAGGGTGCGGGGTGATGTATGGGGAGAGGGAGGGTGCGGGGTGATGTATGGGGAGAGGGAGGGTGCGGGGTGATGTATGGGGAGAGGGAGGGTGCGGGGTGATGTATGGGGAGAGGGAGGGTGCGGGGTGATGTATGGGGAGAGGGAGGGTGCGGGGTGATGTATGGGGAGAGGGAGGGTGCGGGGTGATGTATGGGGAGAGGGAGGGTGCGGGGTGATGTATGGGGAGAGGGAGGGTGCGGGGTGATGTATGGGGAGAGGGAGTGTTGATGTATACAGACATGGTGTGGAGAGCAAATGGGAAAGAAATTTTGAGGACACAGAATAAAGAGTGACATGGTATGAGGAGCAAAAGGGCAGGATGGGGAGTGAGGTGGAAAAGTATATGGACATGCAGGAGGTAGTGAGGAAGACGGTAAGGGATGAGAAAAATGTGAGGGGGCACAGAATAGAGACTGGGTAGTGGCGGGACGTGGTATGGAGAGGGGGCAGAATTGTAGGACAGTGTGAGGCCATAGCGAGGAGGGGGGTGGGATGATGGGGCACAGTATAAAGACTGGGCAGTATAGGGTGATAGTGAGCAGAGTGTGAAGAGTAGTATAGAAAGGAGAGGGAGTGTGAGTCATATTTTGTGCAGAGAACACAGTGAGGGACCATTATTTATTCTGGGGCACAGCGTAGGGCAGATATTTTTAAATAGAAGTATTATAATCATTCTGCTATTTTTGGGGCATTGTGATGGGTTGTGCTTCAGAAGACCGGAGAAGATGGAAATCTGCAGAGATGAGATGTGAAAAGTCATCATAGCATCAGGACAAGGTGAATAGAAAGAAACAACTCAGAGGCAACATCATCTATAAGGTATCTGAATGTAAATGTTTTTTTGTGATACTGACTATGTCCCATCATTAGGCCTTTGTCCCACGTGTGCATTGCTTCTGATGTGAGCGCAGTGGGACCCCCACTGATTAGCTGTTCTTGGTGCAGGTGGCCGGAAATGGTTATTTCTGGATCTGCTCCGTCCTTTGATAGTGTCCGCGGCCGGGTACTGCACATCCGCCTCATTGATTTCAATAGTGGCAGCAGGTTACTATCAGAAGATGGAGCAGATCCATAACTGAGCACTTCCGGCCACCTGCCACCACCGACACGGCACTTAGAACAGGCGATTGGCGGGGGTGCCAGGTGCCGGCTCCCAACTAGACATTGGTGATCTATCCTAAGGAAAGTCCTTCAGTGTTAATGTAGTGGACAATGTCTTTAATAAAGTTTTGTGCCATCTGACAAGTTAAGGGTTACTATGTTTTTATTTATGTTGTTAGGAGCATTAAAGGGGTTGTCCAAGTTTGTGATGAACCTGCAGTCACTCTGTGTGTCAATATATGTGACTGCAGACTTCTGAATTCTCAGTGTGCACAGTGCACGCTATCAGGATTCTCTGGTGCCGGCAGTGAGAGTGGGAGGTTATGAAGCTGCAAGTATGCGCTTTGCATAGATATGGTCATGTGCTAAACAGACATGCTCAATGAAAATGAATTGACTGAGGCTGGACACATCAAACCAGAATGTGGCCAGAAGTATACAAATCTCATTCTTATGCTCACATGATTGTCCATTCTCATCACTGGCACCGGAGAATTCTAAAAGTGTGCAGAGTATGTGTCGCGGGCGGGGAGGAGGGTGTCGGCACACTACGCTCACCCCTTCTGCTCGGGTCCGGCAGCTGCTCTGTGGTGGCTCGAGCTGTGGGCCGGCTCCCGGGGTTTCTCGAGCGACACTCCTCGCCCGTGAGTGAAAAGGGGTTTGTGGTTGGGTGTGGGGATTGTTATAGTTCGTGACGCCACCCACGGTTGTGGTGATTTCACCACCGCTGCTCTGTACGGGGCTCCCGGGGATGGTGATGCGGAGCAGCCAGGTGTTGTGTTGCCCCTCCGTGGGTAGGGGTTGGTGATCCCGGGGCCCGGTGGAGGTTTGTGAGGTGCGGGACCTGGTGGGCGCAGGGACGCGGGGGCAGCGCTGTGCCTTGCGGCACTGTGGTACTCACTCAGCCTGAGACGTGGACACAGTTTGTACGGTAAACCAAACGGCTGGTAGGACGGTCCCACAGACGGCTGCACCTGCACTCCCGGTAGGTGACGGTGATGTCCCTCTTCCTTGCACCTATGTTTGACTTGTGGTAGCGGTGGATTCCCTCCAGTTACCCGCTCCCCGACTGCAATCTGGGCAGGAGGAGCTCTACACTTTGCCCGCAGGCGCTGGCCCTGAGAAACTGGTGCCGTGGCGGTGGCGGTGTCTCTCTGCTTCAGGTTGAGCTGTTGCCTTCAATCGGGACTTGGTTGTTGGGGGTTCTACGTCCCCTTCACTGACGGATTCGGCAAATTTGGCGACTCCTAGCCTTGCCGGGGTCCGAGAGGCCCCTGCCCTGGTGCTGACTGTCCTTCGGAACACTGCTCCAGACCACCGGGCACACAGCCAACGGGGTCCTTCCAGGAACTTCCAAACGGTCCCACTCCAGACAGTCACCGCCGTCGCTGACCTTGCTGATCTGGCCCTACACAAAGCTGGACCCTTCAGGCTTTCTTTCTTCACTGTCACTTTACTTGCTTTCCTCCTTTACTCCTTTCACTTTCACTTTCTTAACTCCTCTCCTCCCTGAGCTGAACTCTGTTGTTTACTCAAGCTCGTCCCTGAGCTAACTGCCTGGTTTTCCCGCCTCCAGAGTTGTGAGCTCCTCGGTGGGCGGAGCCAACCGCCTGGCCCACCCCCTGGTGTGCATCATCAGACTCCTGGAGGAAGGCAACAAGGATTTCTGGTTAGCTTTGATGTGCCTACCTGGAGTGTGGGGTGTGGTGGTGTGTGACCTGTGTCCCCTGGCTTGCCCAGGGCGACACATATGCATTTAAAGAATTAAGAAACCTGAAGTCACGAATAGTCACTGCAGATTTTCATCTCTAATCTGGACAATCCCCTTAATTACAAAATTAAGTAGTGTAGTATCCTCAGTTCTAACAACGTGTAATATACGCACTGTCACAATTCAGCTCTGCTCGCTGGTCACCACATGGCCACTCCACTCATGTGCTTTTCATACTTGCATGTGACAACTGGCTTTTCTTCATACGTTTCTCATTGATCATTGAGAGAAGTATTAAGAGAAGCTCGTTACCATATGAGTGTAAGTGTGAAATCACATATGAGTGCCAAACTGAATTCTTGCCCCGGGTGCAGGAAAGGCTCGATATACCTCTGCTTAGCCACAGTTGGGTTCGTGGCCCGGTAAGTTCCAAACTACCGGGCCACTTCAGTAATCTCAACTTTGTGCCAGGAGGCAGGTCACAGATCACCATGCAGCACTGCAGTGGACAGGACCCGGACGAGCTCCCCGAGAGAGGCAGGAGCATCTAGAGACTGTTTACCCTGTTGTCAGTGTCTGCTTATTGGCTGAGTGAGAACATGAGTGATCTCCTTGTCACGGCACCCAGTAGCACCATCCATAGCCCCGTGGCCTACCCCTACCCATGGAGGGTAATAACACCTTGCTGCCCCAATCCATCACCCCGGGTTCTCCCAACAACGGCAGCGGCGGCACCCCCAATTACTGCACCCCATGGGTGGCATCACGAACCATCATCCCCCTGTAAATATCCTCTTTACATTTAAGTGTGGCCCCTAAGCCCCCGGTTCCGGAGACCCTTGAGCCACGACCTGACACTAAGCCCCCCCACCCCGGCTCCGAGAGGTTCGATCCGTTGCTGGGGCGGCGCATATCCAGCAGAGAACCCGATCTCACAATACTGTATGTACTGTTTCATCTGAATCCACCCTTTTTACCAAAGTTATCATCAGAATTCCACATATTCCAGGACATAGTTCTCCCATCCTTTTGCAAAAATCCAAAGAATGATGAGGAGAAAGAATTCCACTCTCTGGACATGTGGAGAATCGTTATTCATTATCTCCAGCAAACGTAAACCTGGAGATCGGACAGTAATGTCTTTATTCAATATTTCATATAATGAAGGTAATAAAGCTTCCAAGAGTGCGAAGTGGATCTAAAAATGTATCTCTGAGGCTTACATAAGTCAGTTTCTATCTCCCCCAGATAACTTGAGAACACAGCCCAAGAGCCATGTCTGTTTACTGGGTTGAGAAAGTAATGGCTATGTAACCAAATCTGCAGGGTTGCACTTGGTTCTTTGTTCAATTATTTTGTAAATATTATAGGTTAGACTTAATGCATATTATTGATCTAGCTATTTGAGGGCAAGTCCTTCATGCAATCGTTCCACTTGCCCCTATTTTCTTGCAATATTTTGGTATTCCTCCTTTGTGCTGTTGTTGAGTGAGGGCAGGCAGTTCCCTCTCTATTAGAACCCTCCACGCCAGCCCTGTTAATTCCCACCCTTTTGTTATTGTATATTACTTTATTCCTTATTAAATAAAAATCTGTTGAACCTTTTTTTTGTTGTGGTCCTTTAGAAAAATTTAAACACAGAGGGTGCAGGGTGTCAATTTAACCTTTGTTTTCTGTCCCTATTAGAGTTTGGATGCCAACTCCTTTGTGCTGTCATGTCGCTTCCCTATAAATTGAATTTCTATTAAGTAGAATTAATTTTTTTTTTAATTTTTTTTTTTTTCCAGCTACATCCCACTTTGAATATCCATTCGTTTCTTACTTAGCTCGATAAGCAGACATATATTGAACTTTTTTTGCCATATTTAAATCTTTAATGTAGTACTAGCTTTTTTTCATGGCTATCCAATTAATTTGATTGTATTTAATGGCAAATTATGTTTCCTGATATAGTTTTTACAAGATTTATATTTGGTGTGATTTTGCCCTCTAGAGGCGACTGTGTATTTGTAATTGTATGTATGTATTTTTTCCAATGGTTTCTAATAATCTTTTTTTTGCATCTTTATATTTTGGGGATAATGAGTGTTTAATATAAAAATGACACCTAATACTATCAAAAAAGCATACAATATGACAAAATATTTGAATGGTATGTTAAACAGTCGAACTGTGTTAGTAGTTAACCACATATTTGTCAAAAAAATTCAACTTTTGTTCATGGTGTGCACAACCTTTGTTGACTGTGTGAAACTTCATTTTGATTTTTTCAATCCATGACATTCTAGCTGATATATTTTCACAGGGATGGCATAGAAACTTCTTGAAATGCTACAATGTAGTATAGTTTGTATACTTTTTATGGTGGTACACTGCTCCAATAAATTCCAAATTTGTCATCCTGCAGGCTTCAGTGTCCTCAGTATGAGTACAAACTCTCCATCCCCACTTGAATGAAATGCAATATTATGGAGGACAGTCCGGAAGAGCACCACTGCTGCCAAACAGAAACAGCTAGACTCCATTTTGCAAAAATGTATGTGAGTAAACCATAATCCTCCTGTGAAAATGTGTTTTGGACAGATGAGATGAAGATGGATATTTTTGGTAAAGTACTAGTGATGGGTAGTGCTGCACTTTTTGGTTATCTGGTTAGCGTGTCCAAAAAGTTCCGGATATTAAGTGGATTCCTATTAAATGTTGTTCATCTCCGATGAACAAATATTTAAGATTATATTAACGGCACCAAAACCCTGCTCACCCGCTGATAACCTTGCCCACTCCAAATTGGCCAATTAAATTGTTGCGTGAGTAGGGTTTTGGTAATTTGCCTGTGGTTTTGTCCTCTGAACACTGCATATTTACGCCTGCCCAGGGAGAGCCATTGAGATAATTTAGTGGTTCTCACTGGGGTGCCGGCTCCTATCAGTCTCATCTGGGAGACAACTTTGTGTTGGATTGTTTGTGATGGACATGACACATCACTATAAGGTACATCATTCTACGGTTTAATGAAATCTTAATGAGGGCTGCTAAAACAAAACATACAATACTTAGTCCAATATGGTGTAGGGGTCAAACGTGGTGTGCGTTTTGTTTTTCTTCCTCTGTCACTGATTGTTTTACCGTGGAAGACCTCATAAAATCTGCAAATCTACCTAAGTAGATTTGTTCATAATGTGTTGTCCAGTGTTAGAAAGCTTAGTTGCTTCCTGGGTCATTGTTTTTCCAGCAGGACAATGAGTTAAAACATACTTTAATAAGACCCCAGAAATGGCCATAAAGGCCTCTTTACACACTGCAACATCGCAAACGACATCGCTGTAACGTCACCGGTTTTGTGACGTAATAGCGACCTCCCCAGTGACACTGCAGTGTGTGACACGCATCAGCGACCTGGCCCCTGCTGTGAGGTTGCTGATCACTACACATCTCTCAGGACCATTCTTTGGTCCTTTGTTTCCCGCTGTGCAGCATGATCGCTAGAAAGTCTCAGTGTGTAAAGGGGCCTTTACAGCGACTTTGTTAGCGACTTCCCTTTCAAAAAGTTGCTTTACAACGTCCCCAATGACTAGCTAGGTCGTTCTGCAGGTCCGGATCGCTGTTGCGTCGTTTTCCAGGTTTGCCTGTTTGGCAGCTCACCAGAGACTTTGTAGCGATCCCGGCTAGGTTGGGATCGCTGGTGGGATCGCTAGAAAGTCTCAGTGTGTAAAGGGGCCTTAAAGGAAGTGCTGGCTATAGTTATGCAGTGGCCATCAATTAGTCTGGATTTCAATTCCATTTAACAGCTATGGAGAGAGAGATCTTAAAACTCCTGTACTGAGGAGGTAGATGCTTCTCAAGTATGAGATATGGCACAGATGTCCAAAGAAGATTTAAAAATTCCAATTGTCCGGTGTAAGACTCTTATTGATGGCTACAGGAAGCAGTTGAGTGGAATTATTTGTTATAAAATTGGAAACCAAGTGTGCGATTGATTTGTTTTTTTTTTTTCTGCCAACAATTTACAATGCCTTATCTTGTGTAAAATTATGATCATGTTTCCTTTGTTTGGCTTTTATTAATTTTTTTGCTACATTGCACAAAGTAAATATAGGGGCATGTATATTTTTTTTCATTATGATCTACATGCCATTGTGGTTAATTTTGTTTTACTTATAGAATCATAGGTATCTACCATTTTTTTTCTTAATGTGTATTATTTGTCCCCAGTAGTGATGAGCGAGTACTAAAAAGCTCGGGTGCTCGAGGCTCGGGCCGAGCATCCCAAGATACTCGTGTACTCGGCCCGAGCACCGAGCCCAATGTTATCCTATGGGAGACCCGAGTATTTTTGTGAAATGACCCCCGGCAGCATGTAGAAACCCTAAAAATGGCACAAAAGTCTCAGAGTGCTCAAATGACATGGCAACAGCATGGGGAAGACCCCTTGAAGCATTTATCACTCAAAAGTCACAGCTGTGAACAATTTTGTCCGCGTTTTACGCCATTTTTACGGACTCACCAGAAAACCTTCAAAAATGACACCAAAATGAATTTTCATGGCGGAAATGTTAAGGGCACATACCCAATAGTGAGATAGAGCTAATGTATGTTACTTTTTGAGATTAATACATGAAAGATTTTACGTAAAACATTGTGTGGCACTCCGATGTCCCTGAGAAGAGACGTACATAAAGGCCTCTGAGTCTAATGTGCCCATTTTGAGGAAGTGAGTCTTTGTAGTATTTTCCTTTGCCAGGGCAGTCCAAAATTGTGAGGTTCACCAATGCCCCTGCATACAGACGTGCATGAGGGCCTGTAAACCTGAAGTGCCCATTGTAAGGAAGTGGGTCTATTGTAGTATAGCCCTTAGGCAGGGCAGCCAAAAATTGGGAGGCTCCACGTTGTCCCTGGATAGAGACGTGCATGAGGGCCTGTAAGCCTGAAGTGCCTATTGTAAGGAAGTGGGTCTATTGTAGTATAGCCCTTTGGCAGGGCAGCCAAAAATTGGGAGGCTCCACGTTGTCCCTGGATAGAGACGTGCATGAGGGCCTGTAAACCTGAAGTGCCTATTGTAAGGAAGTGGGTCTATTGTAGTATAGCCCTTTGGCAGGGCAGCCAAAAATTGGGAGGCTCCACGTTGTCCCTGGATAGAGACGTGCATGAGGGCCTCAAAACATTGTTCCCATTGCAAAGGAGCGGGTCTCCTGTCGTTGAAATGTCCATTCTGCAAAGAATGGGCGAAAAAATTTACCACTGGGGGTATACCTGAAACAAAGGCCTAACTATTGTAACGGTCATCATGGTGGCGCATGAGGAGAAGGAGGAGCAGTCCAGCGATTATCCAAAGTCCAGAAGTGTGTACCCATGGGTGAGTGGAGGTACATGGCAAATTCCCGTTACAAACTTTAAATTCCGCTCTCATTTGCTGGTGGTGTGGTGAAGTCTGGCCCAATCCAACCCTTGTTCATCTTGATCAGAGTCAGCCTGTCAGCATTTTCAGTTGACAGGCGGGTGCGTTTATCTGTAATGATTCCACCTGCGGCACTAAAAACACGCTCTGACAAAACGCTAGCGGCAGGGCAGGCCAGGACTTCCAAGGCGTAGAGAGCCAATTCATGCCATGTGTCCACCTTGGATACCCAATAATTGTAAGGCACAGAGGAATGTCTGAGTACAGTTGTTCGATCTGCAAGGTACTCCTTGAGCATCTGGGCAAACTTAGGATTTCTTGTGGCACTACCCCGCACCTCAGGGGCTGTGGTACGTGAGGGGCTGAGAAAACTGTCCCACATCTTAAAGACTGTTCCCCTACCTTTGGCGGATTGGACTTGTGCCTCTCTCGGCTGTACGCCTTGGTTGTCCACTGATTCCTGACCTATGCCGCTAGCGTTTTGTGAGGGGAATGCTTTGCCTACTTCCGTGACTATGGCCTTCCGGAACTGCTGCATTTTGGTTGACCTCTCCGCCTCGGGAATAAGAGACATAAAGTTCTCCTTGTAGCGTGGGTCTAACAGTGTTACCAACCAGTAATGATTGTCGGCCAAGATGTTCTTAACGCGAGGGTCACGAGACAGGCAGCTTACCATAAAGTCAGCCATGTGCGCCAGACTCTTAACAGCCAGGACTTCAGTAGTTCAGTAGCCTGACCAACACGATGACTGAACATGCTGTCCTCCTCCTCCTCCTCCTCCTCCTCCTCCTCCTCCTCCTCCTCATCTACCCTGTCCTCTGGCCAGCCACGCTGAACCGAGGATATGACTGGTGTGCATGTCATATCCTCAATTTGGCCGGAGAGTTGCTCCATGTCTTCATCCTCCTCCTCGTCATAGTCCTCCACTGCACGCTGTGATGAGACGAGGCTGGGCTGTGTGTTATCACCCACACCCACTACTGTTTCTTGCTGCAACTCATCGCGCTCCGCCTGCAATGCATCATGTTTGTTTTTGAGCAGAGACCGTTTTAGAAGGCAGAGTAGCGGTATGGTGACGCTAATAATGGCGTCATCACCACTCACCATCTTGGTGGCGTCCTCAAAGTTTTGGAGGATGGTACATAGGTCGGACATCCATCTCCACTCCTCAGGTGTTATGTGTGGAGTTTGACCCATTTCCCGACGGCTTAGGTGATGCAGGTACTCAACAACTGCCCTCTTCTGCTCACATATCCTGACCAACATGTGCAGAGTTGAATTCCAACGCGTGGGGACATCACACACCAGTCTGTGAGCCGGAAGATGCAAACGGCGCTGAAAGCCGGCAAGGCCGGCTGAAGCAGTAGGTGACTTTCGAAAATGTGCAGACAGGCGGGAACTTTTACCAGCAGATCAGACAGCTCTGGGTATGACTTTAGAAACCGCTGAACCACGAGGTTGAGCACATGGGCCACGCATGGAACATGTGTCAGCTGGCCTCGCCTCAAAGCCGCCACCAGGTTCCGGCCATTGTCACACACGACCTTTCCTGGCTTTAGGTTCAGAGGTGTGAGCCAGTGATCTGCCTGCTGTTTCAGAGCTGTCCACACCTCTTCTGCATTGTGGGGTTTGTCACCTATGCAGATTAGCTTCAGCACAGCCTGTTGCCGCTTCGCCGAGGCAGTGCTGCAGTGCTTCCAGCTTGGGACTGGTGTGGAGGGTAAAGTGGATGAGGATGCGCAGGAGGAAGAGGCTGAAGAGCATGACATTCCGGAGCTGTAGAGTGTGGGTGAAACCCTGACTGAGGTAGGGCCTGCAAACCTTGGTGTGGGAAGGACGTGTTCCGTCCCTCGCTCAGACTGGGTCCCAGCTTCCACAATATTAACCCAGTGTGCCGTCAACGAGATGTAGCGGCCTTGCCCACAAGCACTTGTCCACGTGTCTGTGGTTAGGTGGACTTTGGGTGAAACAGCGTTGTTCAGGGCACGTGTGATGTTTTGTGACACGTGGTTATGCAACGCGGGGACAGCACACCGGGAGAAATAGTGGCGGCTGGGGACCGAGTAACGTGGGACAGCTGCCGCCATCAGGTCGCGGAATGCTTCTGTCTCCACCAGCCTAAAAGGCAACATTTCCAGCGCAAGCAGTCGCGAAATGTTAGCATTTAGAACTGTGGCATGTGGGGCGTTGGCAGTGTATTTGCACCTGCGTTCAAAGGTTTGCTGAATGGATAACTGAACGCTGCGCTGGGACAAGGATGTGCTTGATGATGGTGTTATTTCTGCGTAGGCAACTGCAGGTGCAGGACCGGAGGAGGCTTGTTCGCAGGCAGCATGGACAGGGGATTGGCTCGCATGCACAACCAGCGAAGACGTAGCAGTGACATCAGCAAGCACTGCTCCTAGACTCTGTTGTACTTCCCACAAAGTCGGGTGCTTGGCTGACATGTGCCTGATCATGCTGGTGGTGGTCAGGCTGCTAGTTTTGGTACCCCTGCTGATGCTGGCACGGCAGGTGTTGCAAATGGCCTTTTTAGAATCATCTGGAGCCAACTTAAAAAACTGCCAGACTCGGGAAGACCTAACATTTGTACAGGCACCTTGTGTCGTGTTGTTCCGGGGAACGGTTGCCTGACTTCTGCCTGGAGCCACCACCCTGCTTCTTACTGCCTGTTGTGATGCTACGCCTCCCTCCCCCTGTGCACTGCTGTCCTCGCTCTGCATATCCTCCTGCCAGGTTGGGTCAGTTACTGGATCATCCACCACGTCGTCTTCCTCTTCCGCACCCTGCTCCTCCTCCTGACTTCCTGACAATTGTGTCTCATCATCTTCCACCCCTTGTTGAGACACGTTGCCAACTTCGTGAGAACGTGGCTGCTCAAATATTTGGGCATCTGTACATACGATTTCCTCATGACCCACTTCAACATGAGCTGGTGAGAGGCCAGAATGTGCGAATGGAAACGTGAACAGCTCTTCCGAGTGTCCAAGTGTGGGATCAGTAATGTCCGAGGACGTGTACTCAGCCTTGTGGTAGGAAGGAGGATCAGGTTCTGAAATGTGCGGTGCAGTATCACGGCTACTGACACTTGACCGCTATCCAACTAACAACCTGTTGACACTGGTCTTGGTTCAAGAGCGGTGTACTGCTGCGGTCCCCAAGAATTTGGGACAGGACGTGCGAGCGACTAGATGTGGCCCTTTGTTGTGGCGAAATTAGAGCTTGCCCACGACCTCGGCCTCTGCCTGCACCACCATCACGTCCACTTCCTTGTTCCTTGCCAACGCCCTTGCGCATTTTGCAATGCTTTGCTGACGTGTATTCACTAGACTTGTGTGTTATATCCAAGTTTGTGCAAATCGTGCACCTGTACGCTGCCACCGACAGGCACACACGTGCGGTTTTTAAATGCAAGCACGGACGCACTAAGAACCTAACAGGTTTTTAGGAGCGACAATTACTGAGAAGTCTGACACTATCAGCCACTGCTGACTGACGTGTATTATACACTACACTTGTGCGTTATATAATAGTTTGTGCAAAACGTGCACCTGTACGCTGCCACCGACAGGCACACACGTGCGGTTTTTAAATGCAAGCACGGACGCAATAAGAACCTAACAGGTTTTTAGGAGCGACAATTACTGAGAAGTCTGACACTATCTGGACTGTTTTAGACTGTGTACACCAGCCCCAGATATGATGAAGGCTGGTATACGGTCACCACTAGGAATGGCTATATACCCTGCCTGGCTGGCTGCCTGCCTGCCTGCCTGTCTGCCTGTATACTGCTACAATAGTCCTGACAAGGACTCTTCTGGTCACTAGCCTGTATTCCGACCTGGCTATACCCTGCCTGTATATAGCAACAATAGTCCTGAGAAGGACTCTGCTACTGTACTCCGACCTGGCTATACCCTGCCTGCCTGTATAGAACTACAATAGTCCTGAGAAGGACTTCTGGTCACACTGTTTGCAGCCCTGCTACGGAAATAACTATAAAGGGCCGCAAACCTTTCCCTGAAGCAGCAACCCTCTCCCTGCACTGACTGTCTGGATGGCTGTGAGCAGAGCACAGCACGCCCGCCGGTATAAAGGCTCGGTCACGCTGTGCGGGCCGGCCAATCACTGCAATTCCACAACTAACAGGGCTGTGGAATTGCAGTGGTCTGCCAGCCAATCCCTGCATGAGGGCTGGCTCTCAAAAGAGCGCCAACATGCAGAGATGAAGACCACGAGTACAGCACGAGTATCGCGAGATTACTCGGTCCCCGCCGAGTAGCCCGAGTACAGTGATACTCGTGCGAGTACCGAGTAGTAACAAGCATACTCGCTCATCACTAGTCCCCAGTTATCTAATTAATGTGATTGTTTTGAATGAGAACTTCTTTGAACTGTGTCTTTTAGATTCATAATCTATTTATTGTGTGATAATGCCCCCTAGAGGATACTTAGTAGATTACTGCATTGTCCTTATTATAAAATTGTAAAAGTTGACCTGGTTGTTAAAAATGTAACTGATTTAAGCTGTAAATGTGACTATCATCCATTTGTACATGATTTGTAGATCATTACCCTACATTAACGATTTATTTTATTAAATTTTTAATTAGCTAAAAAGCAACCAGTTCGTTTGGTAGCTTGCTTTTCCCTGTGATTGTCTCAACAACTCGTGTTCAGTTTCTCCAATTGTTAACCACTTGTAAAGTTTTAAAATTTTCTTTTAAGAAAACATCCATTAAATCTGTATGTTTGTACTTTTTATCCAATGGTTTTAATTTCCAGTCATCCCTTATTTTAATGTAATTTTCAAATCTTTTAATAAAATTAACCATTTCTTCACCCTTGGAAAATGTGGTTTGGTTCTTTTCTATTGAAATCATCACTTAGTCCATTGGTTGGTTTTCTCCAACTGTTGTAATGTAGTTTTGCATTGTGTTGCATTGCTTTCATACTCATGCGAAAACAAAAGAGCTGGACAAGTAAAAGGAGGAGGAGACACAGATATAGGAGTATCTGCAAGTGAACATCGATGATATTACTGTGCAACTTGAGCCTTGCTACTTTTTGTCTTCCAATCTGGAAAAATGGCCTGAGCTCGCCACTTACGCCTTGGAGATCTTGTCATGTCCCACAGCCAGCGTTCTCTCGTAACGTGTCTTCAGTGCTGCTGGTTGTGTGCTGACAGATAAGCGCATGCATCTGTCCAGTGACAATGTGAACAGACTAACATTCAAGAAGATGAACAAATCATGGAGCTGCAAGGACTTTTCTACCTCTTTGTCATCCTGTGTAGATGAAAGGCTTGTGGCTTTTTGATTGTGCTTCATGCAAATAAACATTTTAAGTTTGCAACGGGGGGACATTTTATGTCACTTAAGTAGTGTGGCCAAATTTTTGGAACCCATGGAGACTCTTGGAGTCCCCTTGCTGTGTTTTACATAATTTGAGAAGGGCATGACATGCCTAAGAGGTTGACTTTCTGCATCTGCAAGCTATTGGCTACAGAAAAGCTGCCTTTCCGCCGGTGGACACAGAGGATTTTAGATACCTTATATCCATTGCAGTGCCCCAAGAGCAGATGGCCAGTCGCCACTACTTCTCCAAGCAAGGAGTGCCTGCACTACACCCGCATGTCACACACAACATCACCGCTGCCTTGAGAAACTCTGTGTGTGACAGGGTGCATTTCAACACAGATACTTGTCCCAGTCAGCATGCATAAGTGCGTTACATGTCGCTGACTGGACACTGGCTAACTATGGTGAGATGGAGAAGGGTCTGCTGTACAAGTCTTGACATCCCCACGAGTTGTGTGTCTTGGTCATCCACCTCCGCTCAAATACTGTCTGGTAAGGCCACCCACGTTGTAACTGTGCAAAAGGAATCCCGTACACCTCCTTACTATCCTGGCAGCAGATCTCAACGGGATCAGGCTGTCAACTTTGAAATGTATTTGAAATGTGAGTCACACCGCTGAGGAGTTGTGGACGGTTAGCTCTGGAGTCTGAGTTTCATCAATGGTTGTCTCCACTCAACCAGCAGCCAAGGAAGGCCGTGTGCGACAATGATGCAAACCTTGTTGCGGCCCTTCGCCGGGACAATGTGACACACGTGCCTTGTATGGCTCACGTGTTCCACCTGGTTATCCAGCAGTTTTTAAAACAATACCATGGCATAGACGGGCTGTAAGGGATAGGCTAGAGGGAAGCCACTCACCAAGCAGGACCCCCTAGAACCCTGAAACCCTTTAACCCCTATACAGGGATTTGGAATTACACAGGGCCCAAGGTGATCAATACCTGTGGAAGGCTGCAGTCCTAGAGAGTAGTAGTAAAGGCAGGGTCAAAGAATGAATTGAGGAACATGAACATAATTGGACGGCAAGGACGTAATCAGAAAACAAGCAGAGGTCAAATGCGTATTGGTCAATGAGGTACATAAATAGCAGGCAGGATATGTCGTCAGGAAACAAGCGGTAGTCAGCACACAAAATTACAGAACTGGGCGGAACAGGAACCAGAAGTTCAGAGCAGTCTGGCAGTGGTCAGCAGACAGGAGGGGCATAAAAAAGGGTGTGGTGTCTTCCCATTGGTTGTAGCTGAATGATGGTACTACAGCTGTGAGATACCCACCACCTACAGTCAGCCAGTGGTACTGTAGATCTCAAGGTAACCCAGCCCTGTGGATGAGTCGAACCTGCGCCCACCGGCGCTGCTGGCATCGACTCCTCTCCCATCACCAGCACTATCTACGAAAGGAACACTGTGTCACCTGGTGATCTGAGTAAAAGTTGCTGGAGCGGACTCCGGTGGTGACGCAACAGCCGTGTGCGACAATAATGCAAACCTGGGTGCGGCCCTTTGCCAAAGAAATGTGACACACATGCCTTGTATGGCTCACGTGTTGAACCTGGTTGTCCAGCAATTTTTAAACCACTATCCCGGCCTACATGGCCTTCTGCAGAGGGCACGCTCGCTATGTGCTTACTTCCACCATTCACACCCAGCAGCTAGCTGAATGACTTGCATCGCTCCTGAATTTTTTCTGTCTGACGGTTCACCGCCTGAAATGTGATATGCTGACACGCCGGAATTTGAATCTGCACATGTTGCAGCGTCTGTGGCAGCACCGCCGAGCCGTGCTGCAATACGTTATGACGTATAGCCTGGTCTAACTAGATCCAGAGGTGGGGAAGATCACGCTGCTGGAGTGTTCTCCGATCAAGGACCTATGCACCCTTCTTCACAGTTTAGAAATGTCAACGAAGATGTTTAGCGCTGATGATTCCATTTTCAGCATGACAATTCAGGTCCTCTACATGCTGGAGCACACTCTAAACATAATTTGGAGTCATGTGGTGTGACAAGAGGAAGGACAGGAGGAGTCATATGCGGAAGGGATAACAAGATCTACAAGGTCCAGACGGTCAGCAGCACCAAGGCGGCAGTCATGGCAAGGTGGGGGAGAGTGATTTTTAAGCGCACATGGTAGCAAACAAAATGTTGAGGAAGGTGCAGGAGCCCAGGAAAAAATAGATGATGAACTGGCGATGGACATGGATGACTCAGCAGATGAGGGAGACCTTGATCACATTTCTGTTGTGCGAGGTTGGGGGTAGGTTATGTGCACCCAACACTTAGATTTGGTAACAAAACACACAGCTGTTCTGATTAGGCCGACTATATAGACAATAAGGGCTGGTTCACACTAAGCGACAGCGACAACGAGGTTGCTGTTACGTCACCATTTTCTGTGACGTAACAGCGACCTTGTAAGTCGCTGTTATGATCGCTGCTTAGCTGTCAAACGCAGCAGACGAAGCAGCGATCATAACCGCGAGAGCAGGGAGCCGCGCACACTGCTTAGCGCTGGCTCCTTGCTCTCCTAGCTACAGTACACATCGGGTTAATTAACCTGATGTGTACTGCAGCTACATGTGCAGAGAGCCGGAGCTGGCAGCACAGGCAGCGTGAGAGCTGCGGAGGCTGGTAACTAAGGTAAATATCGGGTAACCACCTTGTTTACCCTGGTTTCAGCTTACCGCAGGCTGCCAGATGCTCCTGCTCCCTGCTCGCTTCATTTCGTCGCGCTCTCGCTGTCACACACAGCGATCTGTGTGTCACAGCGGGAGAGCGCCTTTGAAGAAAACGAACCAGGCAGGGCTGTGTGTAACGAGCATCGATCTCGCAGCAGGGGCCAGATCGCTGCTCAGTGTCACACACAGCGAGATCGCTAATGAGGTCACTGTTGCGTCACCAAAACTGTGCCGTAGCAGCGATTTTGGTAGCGATCTCGCTATGTGTGAAGCACCCCTAAGACTTGCTGCCTCTGCTGTCATTTTGTCAGTTAATTACAATCCTAGAGGGACAGTGACACATGTTTGCATTGACTCTTGCTTTACAAGATTACCAGGACTGTTTCTGTGTTGCTGAGCTGTGTGGTTTGCCTTACCACTTTTTTTTATCATCAGCCTTATCTGTGAGGCTTCAGCAATCAAGGGTATTCAGGTGGTTTTAAGGCTTTTGTTTGTTTAGGTAGATAATTTGTAAGCTCTTGTGATGCGCCACTTGTATGTTGTGTTTTTGTACATACAAACACACACACACACACACACACACACACACACACACACACACACTACTCCTGCTTTAGGGATTACCAGTTAGTTGGCAACTGTTTAGACAGTCCCTTTGTTAGGTAGTTTGGTGAGAAGGGGGTATAAATTGCCATTATGAGTGGTGCAGCATAGGGTGTAGGCTTTTAGTGTTGTGAATAATTATTATTATTTATTATAGCGCAATTTATTCCATGGCGCTTTACAATTGTAATCGGGTATACGTACAACAATCATTAACAGTACAAAACAGACTGGTATAGGAGGAGAGAGGACCCTTTCCGCGAAGGCTCAGTCTACAGTGAATGTGTGATGGTACGATAGGTGAGGACAGAGCTGGTTGCGCAGTGGTCTACTGGACTGAGTGCTGTTGTAGGTTTGTTGGAAGAGGTGGGTCTTTAGGTTCCTCTTGAATCTTTCCACGGTAGGGGAGAGTCTGATGTGCTGAGGTAGAGTGTTCCAGAGTATGGGGGATGCATGGGAGAAATCTTGTACGCGATTGTGGAAAGAGGAGAAAAGAGAGAAGGAGATCTTGTGAGGATCTGAGGTTGCGTGCAGGTAGGTACCGGGAGACTAGGTCACAGATGTATGGAGGAGACAGTTTGTGCATGGCTTTGTATGTCATGGTTAATGTTTTGAACTGGATTCGTTGGGTGATGGGAAGCCAGTGAAGGGATTGGCAGAGTGGCGAGGCTGGGGAGTAGCGAGTGGAGAGGTGGATTAAGCGGGCCGCAGAGTTTAGGATAGATTGGAGGGGTGCAAGAGTGTTGGAAGGGAGGCCAGAGAGCAGGAGGTTGCAGTAGTCGAGGCGGGAGATGATGAGGGCATGGCATGCACTAATGTTTTTGCCGATTCTTGGTTAAGGAAAGCGCGTATCCGGGAGGTGTTTTTGAGTTGTAATCGGCATGAGTTGAAGAGGGCTTGGATGTGTGGCTTGCAGGATAGAGCAGAGTCGAGGGTCACTCCAAGGCAACGAGCTTGTGAGACTGGGGAGAGTAAGCAACCATCGAGTTTGATGGAAAGGGGAGGAGGAGGAGGCTCTGGCTCTGGCTCTGGCTCTGGCTCTGGCTCTGTTTTTGTCCATGTTAAGTTTTAGGAATCGCGCAGAGAAGGATGAAATAGCAGACAGACATTGTGGAATTTTGGTTAGTAGAGAGGTAATGTCAGGTCCAGAGAGGTAGATCTGTGTGTCATCGGCATAGAGATGATACTGTAAGCCGTGGGACTCTATGAGCTGTCCCAGACCGAAGGTGTAGATGGAGAACAGCAGGGGTCCAAGAACTGAGCCTTGGGGGACACCGACAGGGGGCGAGATGAGAAGGTGGTGTGAGAATGGGAGACGCTGAAAGTTCGGTCGGTTAGGTATGAGGAGATCCAAGATAGGGCTAAGTGTGTGATGCCCAGAGATGAGAGAATCTGTAGTAGGAGGGAATGGTTTACTGTGTCGAAGGCAGAGGACAGGTCCAGGAGGAGGAGGATAGAGTAGTGTCTCTTGGCTTTGGCGGTTAGTAGGTCATTAGTGACTTTAGTAAGGCAGTTTCAGTGGAATGATGCGGTCGGAAGCCAGATTGTAGCTGGTCACAGGGAGCAGGAGGAGAGGTGTGAGGACAGTTCAAGATGGACATGTTGTTCTACTAGTTTTGAGGCATAGGGGAGAATGGATATGGGGCGATAGTTTGACAGAGGATGGGTCAAGGGAGGGCTTTTTGAGGATGGGTGTAATAGAGGCATGTTTAAAGCATGAAGGCAATACACCAGTTATTAGTGATAGGTTGAAGAGATGGCTTAGGGCTGGGATGAGGACTGCGGTGATGTTGGGGATGAGGTGCGATGGGAGCGGGTCCAGTGCACAGGTTGTTGTGATCTTGAGAGTAGAGTGGAAAGATTGTTTTCTGGCATGGTAGAGAAGCTGGATTTGGAGGAAGAAGGCTGATTAGCTATGATGAGGGGCTGTGTTGATTGTGGGCAAAAGCTTGCTCTGATGGCGTCAATCTTCTGCTTGAAGAAAGAGGCAAAGTCTTCAGCTGAGAGAGGAGAGGGAGGTGGTGCTGGAGGATGGAGGAGAGAATTAAGTCTTGAATAGCTGTTTAGGGTTGTGAGAGAGAGGATACGAGTGATGAGAAGTAGGTTTGTTTTGCAGCAGTGAGTGTGGACTTGAAAGTGGTCAGGGACTCTTTATATGCAATGAAGTGCTCAGTGGAATGAGACCTCTTCCATCTGCGCTCAGCAATTCTGGAAGCCCGTATCAGTTCTTTAGTCTGCCTTGTGTGCCACGGTTGCCTGTTGATTGATTGTGCGGGTTTTAGTGTGTGTGAGGGGGGCAGCTGATTCGAGAGCTGCAGAGATTGTAGTGTTTTGCATAAAGTTAACAACAAAGGTCTGAAAACAATATTCACTGTTAATAAAATTCAAAACAACATTTGAGGAACAAAGATTGTCCACAAAAAAAGTGATTTCAATAAGTTTTCTTTCTGAAATAATTCATAAAAATATGCATATCAATGTTAAAATCAATAATAATAATGGTAATGATGCTTCAACATGAGGGACGATATGTAAGCCGAAAATAAATTAATAACTATAAGACGTGCACCAAAGTATATACAAAGCCGTACTGTTTATCAAATTTAGGTTAGATCACATAAAAGTGTATTCCAGATTTTTCATGTAAAAGATAAGTATTCCTCTTAAAACCTTCATGCGTTCAAAAAATAAAAAATTCTTTTAATTGATTTCAATTATGTAAATAAATATTGTCTTATAGTTCTTAATTTATTTTCTGCTTACATATCGTCCCTTATGTTGAAGCATCCTTACCATTATTATTATTGATTTTAACGTTGATATGCATATTTTTATGAATTATTTCAGAAATAAAACTTATTGAAATCACTATTTTTTTGTGGACAATCTTTGTTCCTCAAATGTTTTGTGTTGTATAAAGTTGCAGCAGCATCTGCATCGTGTAGAAATGCAATGTCTATGAGACAGAGAAGGGACTGAGAAAGGGCATGTAAATCAACGTGTTTTATATTTCTGCGAGCGTGTTAAAGTTTGTGGAGGGAGGCTTGTGTACTTGTGGCGCCCTGGACCAGCCAGGGGCCACAGAGAACAACACCAACACACCCTACACTCCCGGTCAGGCACACCGAAGTCAGACTAAAACCCTTGTTGCCTTCCTCCAGGGGCTGATGTCCACACCCAGGGGGTGGGCCAGGCGGTTGGTCCCGCCCACCGAGGAGTTCACAGTCCTAGAGGCGGAAAAAGCAGACAGGGAAGGGAAGGGAAGGGACTAGCTGAGCAGACTAAAGTTGGTCCGGGTGTGTGGCCCGGACGGTTGGCAGACGGTGGTGACCGTCTGAAGGAGTGGCCTATTGGAGCCTACCGTAAAGACCGTGGACGGGCGGTGGCCCGGCGTTACTGGACCGGTACGCAAAGAGAAGCCAGCACCATCTGGCAGGGGCTTACGGACCCGGCAAGGCTAGTAGTCGCCGTGAATTTGCCAAATTCGTTAGCGAAGGGAACCTCCTGGGTTTCCCAGCAGCCAAGTCCCGACAGAAGGCAACAGTGCAACCGAGAGAGGGAAACACAGTCACCGCCAAGGCTAAAGTTCCCAGGGCCAGAGCCTGCGGGCAAAAGGGGCTCCTCCAGCCCATATCCAAGCCGGGGAGCGGGTTACCAGTGGGAACCCATTGGAACTGTTTACAGTACATAGGTGCAGGGAAAGGCAGTCACCACCAACCTGCCAGGATAAAAAACACCGCAGCCATCTGTGGGACCCGTCCATCCAGCCGTGTGTTTTACCGAGAACTGTGTCCTCATCATTGGCTGAGTGAGTACCACCGTGCCGTGCGGCACAGCGCTGCCCCCGCGACCCTGCACCTCGCCAGGCCCCGTAACCTGCCTGCCATCCATCCCTACCCCATCACCGGGCCCCGGGACAACCAACTCCCTACCCACGGAGGGGAGAAATAACAACAAAGCTGCTCCCTCTCACCGCTCCCGTGATCCCTGTCCAGAGCAGCGGTGGAGTCACCAATATCACCACAACCATGGGTCGCGTCATGGACAATAACCAAATCCCCACCATCCAATCCCCATCCCCTTTTCACTCACGGTCACGGGCGAGGAGCGCCGCTCGAGTCCCTGGGATCTGGCCTACCGCTCGAGCCACCACCGAGCAGTGGCAGCCGCGGCCGGACCCGAGCAGTGGGAGAGCGCAGCGTCCTCTCCTCCGCCCGCGACATACTTGGAGAAGAGAGGGAAGAGAATGTGAGTAGGTTGTGGTCATACAGGGGGGAGAGGTGAGTTAGAGAGGTTCGATGGGGAACAGAGGTGAGTGAAGATGAGGTCCAGGGTGTGGCCATCTTTGTGAGTAGCTGCAGAAGACTATTGTGTGAAGCCGAAGGAGGAAGCGAGTGTTAGAATTTTGGAGACAGATGAGTGGGAAGTGTCAATGGGGATATTGAAATCACCCATGATGATGGTGGGGATGTTAACTGCAACAGGCAGTGTGAGTGGCAGGTCGTCAGTTGTTGTGGACGTGGAAACAGCTGCTGGTGTTTGAGCTGTTTCAGACATCGAGAGCTCCACCTTTGGATGAAGGCAACATCATATCTACTCCTGCACTTTTCTCACAGATTGGCTGTACTACCTGCAGTTTAAAATTGCGTACCAGAAATGGACAGATGGTGTACAATGCAGAGGTGGTATAGCAAAATTGTCAGCAGACGAAGCCTCACGTAATATCCCAGACAATAAAAATATGCCCCTAAAACTGGCAGCACTTTTTGCAATTAAAATTGCATATCAAAAATGGACAGGTGGCGTATTATGCATGGGTTGTGTAGGTTGCTTGTCAGCATAGGAACTCTCACGTAATATCCCTGACAATGAAACTAAGCCCCAAGGATTTGCCTGAGCTGAGTTAGACACACTGTGATAAAACCGTGCACAGCGCTGCCACTGACCCTAGCAAAAATGGCTATGAAGTGCTGTAATGTAGCCTTGAAAAGGGCTGAAATTAAAAGTAGTCCCTCATCCCTAAACTGATGTGTAGATTGCACTATATAAGTGTATAGTGCCCACAGCAGTGGGAGTGGGAGCGTTGACTGTCACCTACCCGCAGCATAGAGATAATGTTCAGAGAGATAATGGTGGTGGCGAAGGGGAAAATGGCCGAGTCTTATAGGGCAAGGAGATGTTACATTTTCTTTGAAAAATCCACTTTGCTGTGTGTCTGTGTGTCTGTGTGTCTGTGTGTCTGTGTGTCTGTGTGTCTGTGTGTCTGTGTGTCTGTGTGTCTGTGTGTCTGTGTGTCTGTCTGTCTGTCTGTCTGTGTGTCTGTGTGTCTGTCTGTCTGTGTGTCTGTCTGTCTGTCTGTCTCTGTGATTGGCTGACAGCCTGGCCCGCCGCGCCCTATTGTACGCGTGGTTATGAAAACAAAAAAATTAGCGATTGCCATTCTTTGGATCAGCAGCACTGATCCAAACAAACCTAGTTAGTCACCCCCTGCACACTATACGCTGAATTTTGATTAAATTCTTAACAGTGACTGACACTATTACAGTGAAAAGCCAAATAGTAACTAGCTACGCTTTTGTTGATCAAACTGTTATCGAATGGTAGGGCTACTTTCACTCATCCGGCTTGAGCTCTGCGGCTCAATCCGGCTGTGAAACCTATGCAATGGATGTGGTGAAAACACCGCATCCTTTGCATAAGTTTTTCCTTTGCGGCCCGTCCGGTTTTTGCCGCTTGCGGCATGCTACTGAGCATGCGCAGTGGCAAAAAACGCATGCGGTGGCCGGATGCGGTTATTGCCGCATCGTGCCTCATTCGGCCGCCATAGGCATGCATGCATTGAAAAATGCGCCGCATCGGCCGAATGCGGCTGTCGCTATGCGTTTTTTTTTTTTTCCGCACGAAAAAACGTGCCAGGCAACGTTCCATCCGGCCGCCGCATCGGCTAAATCTGCCGCATGTGGCAAAAACCTGACGGAACGCAAGGCCATGCGGCCCAATGCGGCACTAATTAAAGTCTATGCAGGAAAATCGCAACCGGCAGCAAAAAAAAAACGGTTGCGATTTTCCTGCAAAGTGCCGGATTGTGCTGCATAGCAAAAACTGGACGTGTGAAAGCAGCCTAACTCGAACAGGTCAACTTGAAGCAAATTGTTCGAGTTCGTCACCGCCCAAAACCACTCGCATTTTGAAATTGGCGAATGGTTCTAATCGAACATCACTCAACTCTATTTAGAATGGAAAAGATTTTGCTCTTTTTGTTGAATGGAGCCATGCAATAAAACCTTTTGTTGGTCGCCATTTATCAGACACAGACAGCTGGCTCTCTTCTGTGAATGACTTGAGGCAGTATAAGAGTGAGAGCCACTAAATTCTCTTAAAGTGGTGGTTCCTTTTCATCACTGCACTGACTACATTATTACATTGATAAAAGTGATCTATGTCAAATACCTTGTGTTGCCAACAGTGCCTATGAGCAGTGCTATTGCGTTCTGCTCACTCATCACTTGACCCCTGTCAGTGCAAAGTATGGGGTGTCTGTTCTGGCAAAGGAGAAGCTATGTGGGGGGACACTAATCTCCTTAAGGAGACTTTGCAAGGCAGTAGCTGCCACGCACATCTGAGAAATAATCTGATATTAAATTTAAAAGAACTGCAATGAAAATTATGAGTCTTTTTATTTGTACATAGCTGTCAACAAAGCACTGTTCAAAATTAACTTTTTAGATTCATTTTCATAAATTTATTTGCATAAATTTTAATTTTTTTTATATATTCATTTCACATGTCTCTGTAATGCAATTGATCATTGTAAAATGCATGTTATGTAACCTTGAAAAACTACATTTAACAGAGGCTTTTGACTCTGAAATCCTACATACTATGTAGATAATACATAGACGCTAGCTTTTGCATCCGTCGTCGTCGCCGCCAGAAAAAAAATTCTGGTTATCGCTTCTCGGCCTTTTGGCTAAGATCAAGTGTAGTATCTGTTCTTATCAGTTTAATATCTGATACGTCCCCTATCTGGGGACCATATATTAAATGGATTTTTAGAACAGGGAGATGGAAAAAGAGCTTGCTCTGTCCACTCCACGCATTGACCTGGTATTGCAGTACCTCCAGGAACGGTGCACCCCTTCTTAACCCAGTTTCCAAAAGCAGAACTCAATTCACCTGATTCATATTAGCCCGATTTAATGAATTGGAAGAAAGCATACGTCTTCATATGCACCTCAATTTGGCCCATTCACTTTTCACACTTCCTCCTTTTGTTTTTTATCTTTCACACTTTTGACTTTCTTTATTCATCCAAATAGCAAACTCATCACCACTCAACCTGACCAACTCGGCTATGTCCCCGTGCTGCAGTTCTCTGTCTTATCTAGATCATTTGCAATTGAATGGAATAGATCCCTTTTGGACAAAGTGGATTCACCTGCTGCTGCAGTGACCACAGGTGTGATAACATCTAGAATTGGCATCTGGTGCGATCTCTCCGCTTCCACTCCAAAGAAAGTTACCTGTTTATTCCTATCATGCATTGGTTTTTGGGGTTTTCTTTGAGTAATGATGATCTCTTTAGTAGTCTGTTGGCGCCCTCTCCTGGAGGAATAGTTTGCTTGCTCTTGGACATTCTAAAAGAGAGGTCATGATAGACATTGAGCTTCTGAGCTCAATTGGGGACAGTCATGGGTGATGAATGTTTGCAACCTACTGCGAAGCCTCATACCGCAATATAAGGAACGTCAAATACTAAGAAAGGGCGGCCCATGAAAGAATTACTACTTTCAATAAGTACACTTAAACGGCTAATTGGGAATAGAAAAACTGTAAAAAGCCCTCTGAGAAAGCCCCCCTCTAACCTTTGATAGTAAGCTTTTCTGTAGTCTGCCTGTTGATGTATTTTCCGTTTGAACTGTGCACAACATGAAGAGACGGAACACTGGCGGCTTGTCACAATGCCCCCCGATGACATCACAATAGCGCTGCTGCCTAGAAAACAAGCTGCGCAGAAGAAGTTGTTCTTTGGGTGGGAGGGTGGGCTAGTGGAAGGAGGGGGCAATCTCTTTTTTTCCCGGGTGGTAGGGGGATGACAGGAGAAGGGAAGCGGGTGGTGAGAAAGGTACAGAGGGCAGGGTTTGGGGGCTGGGAAGGAAAGGGAAAAGATTAGGGTTTGGGGATGATGAAAGGGCTTTCTACGGGTAAGGATGGCAAAGGGTAGCAGTGACGGAAAGTCAGGCAACCTGTCCTGTCCGTCTTTTTGTATCGTGAATTGGAAAGACTGCAAGGGGGAGGGGAGTTGCTTGCGCCCTAAAGGAGGAGTTATTCAGATTCATTGCAGTGGGCGGCGGCTGCAAAACGCACCATTCTTCTTGTTTTGGCTCTGCAAAGCAGCCTTTTCAAGGGTTGGCTTGGGTGACAAAATGTCTTGTGTAGGCGTGGGTTTGTCTCCCTCTCGCTCTCTCTCCCTAAGATGTGTCCGGCATAGGCCAGGGTGCCACTCGAGGCCCAAACCAATTCTGGTTATCGCTTCTCGGCCTTTTGGCTAAGATCAAGTGTAGTGTTGTTTGAAGAGGTGGTTTAAGCTCCAGGCCACCTTAGTACAATGATACAATGCACACTGGAAGGTTGCGCTTGCTAGTACTCTGGGTGGATAGTATATTCATCTAGAGGAAAACATGGCCCTACCAGGATCGAGGCTATTAGACTGAGTAAGGGTGGGGGGCTATGGTACAACGTGCCCCAGGACTGACGACCCTGGAGTGAGTCTGAGCTTGCTGGCTTGGGACCCCGGCAAGCCTTGGGCTCTGTAGCACACCGTACCTTGCCTTTTCATACTTTTTGAGCATATTACCCTATCCCGGCCTTCTGGCTAGGAAGGGAAATTTTTACAATCCCGGTCGGAGGTCTGGTCAGCTTTGGGCTGAGAAACTAACACCCGGTTGGAGGTCTGGGTCAGCTTCGGCTGAGAAACCAACACCCGGTTGGAGGTCCGGTTAGCCTTGGGCTGAGAAACCAACACCGGTTGACGGTCCGGGCAGTTTCGGCTGCGAAACCAACAACTAGTAGCTCTCTACTCCACTTGGGTAAGATGCCTGGGTGGACGCTGGGAGCAACGACAAGGCTCAACCAGGCTTCGGCTTGGGGGAGCACCGAAGATCCCTGACCCTTGCTGTGGCCTTCTGGCTCGGAGGGACGGGGTTGATTTTTGGGGACCCTCTCCTCACGGTGGGGTCCACACGAATCCTAGCCTTTGCACTGTTTTTGGTGTGACTTCGGTCATGCATTTTTTGTGGTGCTTTGGAAAGCTTCATTAAATCAAAAAATCTGTTCTTATCAGTTTAATATCTGATACGTCCCCTATCTGGGGACCATATATTAAATGGATTTTTAGAACAGGGAGATGGAAAAAGAGCTTGCTCTGTCCACTCCACGCATTGACCTGGTATTGCAGTACCTCCAGGAACGGTGCACCCCTTCTTAACCCAGTTTCCAAAAGCAGAACTCAATTCACCTGATTCATATTAGCCCGATTTAATGAATTGGAAGAAAGCATACGTCTTCATATGCACCTCAATTTGGCCCATTCACTTTTCACACTTCCTCCTTTTGTTTTTTATCTTTCACACTTTTGACTTTCTTTATTCATCCAAATAGCAAACTCATCACCACTCAACCTGACCAACTCGGCTATGTCCCCGTGCTGCAGTTCTCTGTCTTATCTAGATCATTTGCAATTGAATGGAATAGATCCCTTTTGGACAAAGTGGATTCACCTGCTGCTGCAGTGACCACAGGTGTGATAACATCTAGAATTGGCATCTGGTGCGATCTCTCCGCTTCCACTCCAAAGAAAGTTACCTGTTTATTCCTATCATGCATTGGTTTTTGGGGTTTTCTTTGAGTAATGATGATCTCTTTAGTAGTCTGTTGGCGCCCTCTCCTGGAGGAATAGTTTGCTTGCTCTTGGACATTCTAAAAGAGAGGTCATGATAGACATTGAGCTTCTGAGCTCAATTGGGGACAGTCATGGGTGATGAATGTTTGCAACCTACTGCGAAGCCTCATACCGCAATATAAGGAACGTCAAATACTAAGAAAGGGCGGCCCATGAAAGAATTACTACTTTCAATAAGTACACTTAAACGGCTAATTGGGAATAGAAAAACTGTAAAAAGCCCTCTGAGAAAGCCCCCCTCTAACCTTTGATAGTAAGCTTTTCTGTAGTCTGCCTGTTGATGTATTTTCCGTTTGAACTGTGCACAACATGAAGAGACGGAACACTGGCGGCTTGTCACAATGCCCCCCGATGACATCACAATAGCGCTGCTGCCTAGAAAACAAGCTGCGCAGAAGAAGTTGTTCTTTGGGTGGGAGGGTGGGCTAGTGGAAGGAGGGGGCAATCTCTTTTTTTCCCGGGTGGTAGGGGGATGACAGGAGAAGGGAAGCGGGTGGTGAGAAAGGTACAGAGGGCAGGGTTTGGGGGCTGGGAAGGAAAGGGAAAAGATTAGGGTTTGGGGATGATGAAAGGGCTTTCTACGGGTAAGGATGGCAAAGGGTAGCAGTGACGGAAAGTCAGGCAACCTGTCCTGTCCGTCTTTTTGTATCGTGAATTGGAAAGACTGCAAGGGGGAGGGGAGTTGCTTGCGCCCTAAAGGAGGAGTTATTCAGATTCATTGCAGTGGGCGGCGGCTGCAAAACGCACCATTCTTCTTGTTTTGGCTCTGCAAAGCAGCCTTTTCAAGGGTTGGCTTGGGTGACAAAATGTCTTGTGTAGGCGTGGGTTTGTCTCCCTCTCGCTCTCTCTCCCTAAGATGTGTCCGGCATAGGCCAGGGTGCCACTCGAGGCCCAAACCAATTCTGGTTATCGCTTCTCGGCCTTTTGGCTAAGATCAAGTGTAGTATCTGTTCTTATCAGTTTAATATCTGATACGTCCCCTATCTGGGGACCATATATTAAATGGATTTTTAGAACAGGGAGATGGAAAAAGAGCTTGCTCTGTCCACTCCACGCATTGACCTGGTATTGCAGTACCTCCAGGAACGGTGCACCCCTTCTTAACCCAGTTTCCAAAAGCAGAACTCAATTCACCTGATTCATATTAGCCCGATTTAATGAATTGGAAGAAAGCATACGTCTTCATATGCACCTCAATTTGGCCCATTCACTTTTCACACTTCCTCCTTTTGTTTTTTATCTTTCACACTTTTGACTTTCTTTATTCATCCAAATAGCAAACTCATCACCACTCAACCTGACCAACTCGGCTATGTCCCCGTGCTGCAGTTCTCTGTCTTATCTAGATCATTTGCAATTGAATGGAATAGATCCCTTTTGGACAAAGTGGATTCACCTGCTGCTGCAGTGACCACAGGTGTGATAACATCTAGAATTGGCATCTGGTGCGATCTCTCCGCTTCCACTCCAAAGAAAGTTACCTGTTTATTCCTATCATGCATTGGTTTTTGGGGTTTTCTTTGAGTAATGATGATCTCTTTAGTAGTCTGTTGGCGCCCTCTCCTGGAGGAATAGTTTGCTTGCTCTTGGACATTCTAAAAGAGAGGTCATGATAGACATTGAGCTTCTGAGCTCAATTGGGGACAGTCATGGGTGATGAATGTTTGCAACCTACTGCGAAGCCTCATACCGCAATATAAGGAACGTCAAATACTAAGAAAGGGCGGCCCATGAAAGAATTACTACTTTCAATAAGTACACTTAAACGGCTAATTGGGAATAGAAAAACTGTAAAAAGCCCTCTGAGAAAGCCCCCCTCTAACCTTTGATAGTAAGCTTTTCTGTAGTCTGCCTGTTGATGTATTTTCCGTTTGAACTGTGCACAACATGAAGAGACGGAACACTGGCGGCTTGTCACAATGCCCCCCGATGACATCACAATAGCGCTGCTGCCTAGAAAACAAGCTGCGCAGAAGAAGTTGTTCTTTGGGTGGGAGGGTGGGCTAGTGGAAGGAGGGGGCAATCTCTTTTTTTCCCGGGTGGTAGGGGGATGACAGGAGAAGGGAAGCGGGTGGTGAGAAAGGTACAGAGGGCAGGGTTTGGGGGCTGGGAAGGAAAGGGAAAAGATTAGGGTTTGGGGATGATGAAAGGGCTTTCTACGGGTAAGGATGGCAAAGGGTAGCAGTGACGGAAAGTCAGGCAACCTGTCCTGTCCGTCTTTTTGTATCGTGAATTGGAAAGACTGCAAGGGGGAGGGGAGTTGCTTGCGCCCTAAAGGAGGAGTTATTCAGATTCATTGCAGTGGGCGGCGGCTGCAAAACGCACCATTCTTCTTGTTTTGGCTCTGCAAAGCAGCCTTTTCAAGGGTTGGCTTGGGTGACAAAATGTCTTGTGTAGGCGTGGGTTTGTCTCCCTCTCGCTCTCTCTCCCTAAGATGTGTCCGGCATAGGCCAGGGTGCCACTCGAGGCCCAAACCAATTCTGGTTATCGCTTCTCGGCCTTTTGGCTAAGATCAAGTGTAGTATCTGTTCTTATCAGTTTAATATCTGATACGTCCCCTATCTGGGGACCATATATTAAATGGATTTTTAGAACAGGGAGATGGAAAAAGAGCTTGCTCTGTCCACTCCACGCATTGACCTGGTATTGCAGTACCTCCAGGAACGGTGCACCCCTTCTTAACCCAGTTTCCAAAAGCAGAACTCAATTCACCTGATTCATATTAGCCCGATTTAATGAATTGGAAGAAAGCATACGTCTTCATATGCACCTCAATTTGGCCCATTCACTTTTCACACTTCCTCCTTTTGTTTTTTATCTTTCACACTTTTGACTTTCTTTATTCATCCAAATAGCAAACTCATCACCACTCAACCTGACCAACTCGGCTATGTCCCCGTGCTGCAGTTCTCTGTCTTATCTAGATCATTTGCAATTGAATGGAATAGATCCCTTTTGGACAAAGTGGATTCACCTGCTGCTGCAGTGACCACAGGTGTGATAACATCTAGAATTGGCATCTGGTGCGATCTCTCCGCTTCCACTCCAAAGAAAGTTACCTGTTTATTCCTATCATGCATTGGTTTTTGGGGTTTTCTTTGAGTAATGATGATCTCTTTAGTAGTCTGTTGGCGCCCTCTCCTGGAGGAATAGTTTGCTTGCTCTTGGACATTCTAAAAGAGAGGTCATGATAGACATTGAGCTTCTGAGCTCAATTGGGGACAGTCATGGGTGATGAATGTTTGCAACCTACTGCGAAGCCTCATACCGCAATATAAGGAACGTCAAATACTAAGAAAGGGCGGCCCATGAAAGAATTACTACTTTCAATAAGTACACTTAAACGGCTAATTGGGAATAGAAAAACTGTAAAAAGCCCTCTGAGAAAGCCCCCCTCTAACCTTTGATAGTAAGCTTTTCTGTAGTCTGCCTGTTGATGTATTTTCCGTTTGAACTGTGCACAACATGAAGAGACGGAACACTGGCGGCTTGTCACAATGCCCCCCGATGACATCACAATAGCGCTGCTGCCTAGAAAACAAGCTGCGCAGAAGAAGTTGTTCTTTGGGTGGGAGGGTGGGCTAGTGGAAGGAGGGGGCAATCTCTTTTTTTCCCGGGTGGTAGGGGGATGACAGGAGAAGGGAAGCGGGTGGTGAGAAAGGTACAGAGGGCAGGGTTTGGGGGCTGGGAAGGAAAGGGAAAAGATTAGGGTTTGGGGATGATGAAAGGGCTTTCTACGGGTAAGGATGGCAAAGGGTAGCAGTGACGGAAAGTCAGGCAACCTGTCCTGTCCGTCTTTTTGTATCGTGAATTGGAAAGACTGCAAGGGGGAGGGGAGTTGCTTGCGCCCTAAAGGAGGAGTTATTCAGATTCATTGCAGTGGGCGGCGGCTGCAAAACGCACCATTCTTCTTGTTTTGGCTCTGCAAAGCAGCCTTTTCAAGGGTTGGCTTGGGTGACAAAATGTCTTGTGTAGGCGTGGGTTTGTCTCCCTCTCGCTCTCTCTCCCTAAGATGTGTCCGGCATAGGCCAGGGTGCCACTCGAGGCCCAAACCAATTCTGGTTATCGCTTCTCGGCCTTTTGGCTAAGATCAAGTGTAGTATCTGTTCTTATCAGTTTAATATCTGATACGTCCCCTATCTGGGGACCATATATTAAATGGATTTTTAGAACAGGGAGATGGAAAAAGAGCTTGCTCTGTCCACTCCACGCATTGACCTGGTATTGCAGTACCTCCAGGAACGGTGCACCCCTTCTTAACCCAGTTTCCAAAAGCAGAACTCAATTCACCTGATTCATATTAGCCCGATTTAATGAATTGGAAGAAAGCATACGTCTTCATATGCACCTCAATTTGGCCCATTCACTTTTCACACTTCCTCCTTTTGTTTTTTATCTTTCACACTTTTGACTTTCTTTATTCATCCAAATAGCAAACTCATCACCACTCAACCTGACCAACTCGGCTATGTCCCCGTGCTGCAGTTCTCTGTCTTATCTAGATCATTTGCAATTGAATGGAATAGATCCCTTTTGGACAAAGTGGATTCACCTGCTGCTGCAGTGACCACAGGTGTGATAACATCTAGAATTGGCATCTGGTGCGATCTCTCCGCTTCCACTCCAAAGAAAGTTACCTGTTTATTCCTATCATGCATTGGTTTTTGGGGTTTTCTTTGAGTAATGATGATCTCTTTAGTAGTCTGTTGGCGCCCTCTCCTGGAGGAATAGTTTGCTTGCTCTTGGACATTCTAAAAGAGAGGTCATGATAGACATTGAGCTTCTGAGCTCAATTGGGGACAGTCATGGGTGATGAATGTTTGCAACCTACTGCGAAGCCTCATACCGCAATATAAGGAACGTCAAATACTAAGAAAGGGCGGCCCATGAAAGAATTACTACTTTCAATAAGTACACTTAAACGGCTAATTGGGAATAGAAAAACTGTAAAAAGCCCTCTGAGAAAGCCCCCCTCTAACCTTTGATAGTAAGCTTTTCTGTAGTCTGCCTGTTGATGTATTTTCCGTTTGAACTGTGCACAACATGAAGAGACGGAACACTGGCGGCTTGTCACAATGCCCCCCGATGACATCACAATAGCGCTGCTGCCTAGAAAACAAGCTGCGCAGAAGAAGTTGTTCTTTGGGTGGGAGGGTGGGCTAGTGGAAGGAGGGGGCAATCTCTTTTTTTCCCGGGTGGTAGGGGGATGACAGGAGAAGGGAAGCGGGTGGTGAGAAAGGTACAGAGGGCAGGGTTTGGGGGCTGGGAAGGAAAGGGAAAAGATTAGGGTTTGGGGATGATGAAAGGGCTTTCTACGGGTAAGGATGGCAAAGGGTAGCAGTGACGGAAAGTCAGGCAACCTGTCCTGTCCGTCTTTTTGTATCGTGAATTGGAAAGACTGCAAGGGGGAGGGGAGTTGCTTGCGCCCTAAAGGAGGAGTTATTCAGATTCATTGCAGTGGGCGGCGGCTGCAAAACGCACCATTCTTCTTGTTTTGGCTCTGCAAAGCAGCCTTTTCAAGGGTTGGCTTGGGTGACAAAATGTCTTGTGTAGGCGTGGGTTTGTCTCCCTCTCGCTCTCTCTCCCTAAGATGTGTCCGGCATAGGCCAGGGTGCCACTCGAGGCCCAAACCAATTCTGGTTATCGCTTCTCGGCCTTTTGGCTAAGATCAAGTGTAGTATCTGTTCTTATCAGTTTAATATCTGATACGTCCCCTATCTGGGGACCATATATTAAATGGATTTTTAGAACAGGGAGATGGAAAAAGAGCTTGCTCTGTCCACTCCACGCATTGACCTGGTATTGCAGTACCTCCAGGAACGGTGCACCCCTTCTTAACCCAGTTTCCAAAAGCAGAACTCAATTCACCTGATTCATATTAGCCCGATTTAATGAATTGGAAGAAAGCATACGTCTTCATATGCACCTCAATTTGGCCCATTCACTTTTCACACTTCCTCCTTTTGTTTTTTATCTTTCACACTTTTGACTTTCTTTATTCATCCAAATAGCAAACTCATCACCACTCAACCTGACCAACTCGGCTATGTCCCCGTGCTGCAGTTCTCTGTCTTATCTAGATCATTTGCAATTGAATGGAATAGATCCCTTTTGGACAAAGTGGATTCACCTGCTGCTGCAGTGACCACAGGTGTGATAACATCTAGAATTGGCATCTGGTGCGATCTCTCCGCTTCCACTCCAAAGAAAGTTACCTGTTTATTCCTATCATGCATTGGTTTTTGGGGTTTTCTTTGAGTAATGATGATCTCTTTAGTAGTCTGTTGGCGCCCTCTCCTGGAGGAATAGTTTGCTTGCTCTTGGACATTCTAAAAGAGAGGTCATGATAGACATTGAGCTTCTGAGCTCAATTGGGGACAGTCATGGGTGATGAATGTTTGCAACCTACTGCGAAGCCTCATACCGCAATATAAGGAACGTCAAATACTAAGAAAGGGCGGCCCATGAAAGAATTACTACTTTCAATAAGTACACTTAAACGGCTAATTGGGAATAGAAAAACTGTAAAAAGCCCTCTGAGAAAGCCCCCCTCTAACCTTTGATAGTAAGCTTTTCTGTAGTCTGCCTGTTGATGTATTTTCCGTTTGAACTGTGCACAACATGAAGAGACGGAACACTGGCGGCTTGTCACAATGCCCCCCGATGACATCACAATAGCGCTGCTGCCTAGAAAACAAGCTGCGCAGAAGAAGTTGTTCTTTGGGTGGGAGGGTGGGCTAGTGGAAGGAGGGGGCAATCTCTTTTTTTCCCGGGTGGTAGGGGGATGACAGGAGAAGGGAAGCGGGTGGTGAGAAAGGTACAGAGGGCAGGGTTTGGGGGCTGGGAAGGAAAGGGAAAAGATTAGGGTTTGGGGATGATGAAAGGGCTTTCTACGGGTAAGGATGGCAAAGGGTAGCAGTGACGGAAAGTCAGGCAACCTGTCCTGTCCGTCTTTTTGTATCGTGAATTGGAAAGACTGCAAGGGGGAGGGGAGTTGCTTGCGCCCTAAAGGAGGAGTTATTCAGATTCATTGCAGTGGGCGGCGGCTGCAAAACGCACCATTCTTCTTGTTTTGGCTCTGCAAAGCAGCCTTTTCAAGGGTTGGCTTGGGTGACAAAATGTCTTGTGTAGGCGTGGGTTTGTCTCCCTCTCGCTCTCTCTCCCTAAGATGTGTCCGGCATAGGCCAGGGTGCCACTCGAGGCCCAAACCAATTCTGGTTATCGCTTCTCGGCCTTTTGGCTAAGATCAAGTGTAGTATCTGTTCTTATCAGTTTAATATCTGATACGTCCCCTATCTGGGGACCATATATTAAATGGATTTTTAGAACAGGGAGATGGAAAAAGAGCTTGCTCTGTCCACTCCACGCATTGACCTGGTATTGCAGTACCTCCAGGAACGGTGCACCCCTTCTTAACCCAGTTTCCAAAAGCAGAACTCAATTCACCTGATTCATATTAGCCCGATTTAATGAATTGGAAGAAAGCATACGTCTTCATATGCACCTCAATTTGGCCCATTCACTTTTCACACTTCCTCCTTTTGTTTTTTATCTTTCACACTTTTGACTTTCTTTATTCATCCAAATAGCAAACTCATCACCACTCAACCTGACCAACTCGGCTATGTCCCCGTGCTGCAGTTCTCTGTCTTATCTAGATCATTTGCAATTGAATGGAATAGATCCCTTTTGGACAAAGTGGATTCACCTGCTGCTGCAGTGACCACAGGTGTGATAACATCTAGAATTGGCATCTGGTGCGATCTCTCCGCTTCCACTCCAAAGAAAGTTACCTGTTTATTCCTATCATGCATTGGTTTTTGGGGTTTTCTTTGAGTAATGATGATCTCTTTAGTAGTCTGTTGGCGCCCTCTCCTGGAGGAATAGTTTGCTTGCTCTTGGACATTCTAAAAGAGAGGTCATGATAGACATTGAGCTTCTGAGCTCAATTGGGGACAGTCATGGGTGATGAATGTTTGCAACCTACTGCGAAGCCTCATACCGCAATATAAGGAACGTCAAATACTAAGAAAGGGCGGCCCATGAAAGAATTACTACTTTCAATAAGTACACTTAAACGGCTAATTGGGAATAGAAAAACTGTAAAAAGCCCTCTGAGAAAGCCCCCCTCTAACCTTTGATAGTAAGCTTTTCTGTAGTCTGCCTGTTGATGTATTTTCCGTTTGAACTGTGCACAACATGAAGAGACGGAACACTGGCGGCTTGTCACAATGCCCCCCGATGACATCACAATAGCGCTGCTGCCTAGAAAACAAGCTGCGCAGAAGAAGTTGTTCTTTGGGTGGGAGGGTGGGCTAGTGGAAGGAGGGGGCAATCTCTTTTTTTCCCGGGTGGTAGGGGGATGACAGGAGAAGGGAAGCGGGTGGTGAGAAAGGTACAGAGGGCAGGGTTTGGGGGCTGGGAAGGAAAGGGAAAAGATTAGGGTTTGGGGATGATGAAAGGGCTTTCTACGGGTAAGGATGGCAAAGGGTAGCAGTGACGGAAAGTCAGGCAACCTGTCCTGTCCGTCTTTTTGTATCGTGAATTGGAAAGACTGCAAGGGGGAGGGGAGTTGCTTGCGCCCTAAAGGAGGAGTTATTCAGATTCATTGCAGTGGGCGGCGGCTGCAAAACGCACCATTCTTCTTGTTTTGGCTCTGCAAAGCAGCCTTTTCAAGGGTTGGCTTGGGTGACAAAATGTCTTGTGTAGGCGTGGGTTTGTCTCCCTCTCGCTCTCTCTCCCTAAGATGTGTCCGGCATAGGCCAGGGTGCCACTCGAGGCCCAAACCAATTCTGGTTATCGCTTCTCGGCCTTTTGGCTAAGATCAAGTGTAGTATCTGTTCTTATCAGTTTAATATCTGATACGTCCCCTATCTGGGGACCATATATTAAATGGATTTTTAGAACAGGGAGATGGAAAAAGAGCTTGCTCTGTCCACTCCACGCATTGACCTGGTATTGCAGTACCTCCAGGAACGGTGCACCCCTTCTTAACCCAGTTTCCAAAAGCAGAACTCAATTCACCTGATTCATATTAGCCCGATTTAATGAATTGGAAGAAAGCATACGTCTTCATATGCACCTCAATTTGGCCCATTCACTTTTCACACTTCCTCCTTTTGTTTTTTATCTTTCACACTTTTGACTTTCTTTATTCATCCAAATAGCAAACTCATCACCACTCAACCTGACCAACTCGGCTATGTCCCCGTGCTGCAGTTCTCTGTCTTATCTAGATCATTTGCAATTGAATGGAATAGATCCCTTTTGGACAAAGTGGATTCACCTGCTGCTGCAGTGACCACAGGTGTGATAACATCTAGAATTGGCATCTGGTGCGATCTCTCCGCTTCCACTCCAAAGAAAGTTACCTGTTTATTCCTATCATGCATTGGTTTTTGGGGTTTTCTTTGAGTAATGATGATCTCTTTAGTAGTCTGTTGGCGCCCTCTCCTGGAGGAATAGTTTGCTTGCTCTTGGACATTCTAAAAGAGAGGTCATGATAGACATTGAGCTTCTGAGCTCAATTGGGGACAGTCATGGGTGATGAATGTTTGCAACCTACTGCGAAGCCTCATACCGCAATATAAGGAACGTCAAATACTAAGAAAGGGCGGCCCATGAAAGAATTACTACTTTCAATAAGTACACTTAAACGGCTAATTGGGAATAGAAAAACTGTAAAAAGCCCTCTGAGAAAGCCCCCCTCTAACCTTTGATAGTAAGCTTTTCTGTAGTCTGCCTGTTGATGTATTTTCCGTTTGAACTGTGCACAACATGAAGAGACGGAACACTGGCGGCTTGTCACAATGCCCCCCGATGACATCACAATAGCGCTGCTGCCTAGAAAACAAGCTGCGCAGAAGAAGTTGTTCTTTGGGTGGGAGGGTGGGCTAGTGGAAGGAGGGGGCAATCTCTTTTTTTCCCGGGTGGTAGGGGGATGACAGGAGAAGGGAAGCGGGTGGTGAGAAAGGTACAGAGGGCAGGGTTTGGGGGCTGGGAAGGAAAGGGAAAAGATTAGGGTTTGGGGATGATGAAAGGGCTTTCTACGGGTAAGGATGGCAAAGGGTAGCAGTGACGGAAAGTCAGGCAACCTGTCCTGTCCGTCTTTTTGTATCGTGAATTGGAAAGACTGCAAGGGGGAGGGGAGTTGCTTGCGCCCTAAAGGAGGAGTTATTCAGATTCATTGCAGTGGGCGGCGGCTGCAAAACGCACCATTCTTCTTGTTTTGGCTCTGCAAAGCAGCCTTTTCAAGGGTTGGCTTGGGTGACAAAATGTCTTGTGTAGGCGTGGGTTTGTCTCCCTCTCGCTCTCTCTCCCTAAGATGTGTCCGGCATAGGCCAGGGTGCCACTCGAGGCCCAAACCAATTCTGGTTATCGCTTCTCGGCCTTTTGGCTAAGATCAAGTGTAGTATCTGTTCTTATCAGTTTAATATCTGATACGTCCCCTATCTGGGGACCATATATTAAATGGATTTTTAGAACAGGGAGATGGAAAAAGAGCTTGCTCTGTCCACTCCACGCATTGACCTGGTATTGCAGTACCTCCAGGAACGGTGCACCCCTTCTTAACCCAGTTTCCAAAAGCAGAACTCAATTCACCTGATTCATATTAGCCCGATTTAATGAATTGGAAGAAAGCATACGTCTTCATATGCACCTCAATTTGGCCCATTCACTTTTCACACTTCCTCCTTTTGTTTTTTATCTTTCACACTTTTGACTTTCTTTATTCATCCAAATAGCAAACTCATCACCACTCAACCTGACCAACTCGGCTATGTCCCCGTGCTGCAGTTCTCTGTCTTATCTAGATCATTTGCAATTGAATGGAATAGATCCCTTTTGGACAAAGTGGATTCACCTGCTGCTGCAGTGACCACAGGTGTGATAACATCTAGAATTGGCATCTGGTGCGATCTCTCCGCTTCCACTCCAAAGAAAGTTACCTGTTTATTCCTATCATGCATTGGTTTTTGGGGTTTTCTTTGAGTAATGATGATCTCTTTAGTAGTCTGTTGGCGCCCTCTCCTGGAGGAATAGTTTGCTTGCTCTTGGACATTCTAAAAGAGAGGTCATGATAGACATTGAGCTTCTGAGCTCAATTGGGGACAGTCATGGGTGATGAATGTTTGCAACCTACTGCGAAGCCTCATACCGCAATATAAGGAACGTCAAATACTAAGAAAGGGCGGCCCATGAAAGAATTACTACTTTCAATAAGTACACTTAAACGGCTAATTGGGAATAGAAAAACTGTAAAAAGCCCTCTGAGAAAGCCCCCCTCTAACCTTTGATAGTAAGCTTTTCTGTAGTCTGCCTGTTGATGTATTTTCCGTTTGAACTGTGCACAACATGAAGAGACGGAACACTGGCGGCTTGTCACAATGCCCCCCGATGACATCACAATAGCGCTGCTGCCTAGAAAACAAGCTGCGCAGAAGAAGTTGTTCTTTGGGTGGGAGGGTGGGCTAGTGGAAGGAGGGGGCAATCTCTTTTTTTCCCGGGTGGTAGGGGGATGACAGGAGAAGGGAAGCGGGTGGTGAGAAAGGTACAGAGGGCAGGGTTTGGGGGCTGGGAAGGAAAGGGAAAAGATTAGGGTTTGGGGATGATGAAAGGGCTTTCTACGGGTAAGGATGGCAAAGGGTAGCAGTGACGGAAAGTCAGGCAACCTGTCCTGTCCGTCTTTTTGTATCGTGAATTGGAAAGACTGCAAGGGGGAGGGGAGTTGCTTGCGCCCTAAAGGAGGAGTTATTCAGATTCATTGCAGTGGGCGGCGGCTGCAAAACGCACCATTCTTCTTGTTTTGGCTCTGCAAAGCAGCCTTTTCAAGGGTTGGCTTGGGTGACAAAATGTCTTGTGTAGGCGTGGGTTTGTCTCCCTCTCGCTCTCTCTCCCTAAGATGTGTCCGGCATAGGCCAGGGTGCCACTCGAGGCCCAAACCAATTCTGGTTATCGCTTCTCGGCCTTTTGGCTAAGATCAAGTGTAGTATCTGTTCTTATCAGTTTAATATCTGATACGTCCCCTATCTGGGGACCATATATTAAATGGATTTTTAGAACAGGGAGATGGAAAAAGAGCTTGCTCTGTCCACTCCACGCATTGACCTGGTATTGCAGTACCTCCAGGAACGGTGCACCCCTTCTTAACCCAGTTTCCAAAAGCAGAACTCAATTCACCTGATTCATATTAGCCCGATTTAATGAATTGGAAGAAAGCATACGTCTTCATATGCACCTCAATTTGGCCCATTCACTTTTCACACTTCCTCCTTTTGTTTTTTATCTTTCACACTTTTGACTTTCTTTATTCATCCAAATAGCAAACTCATCACCACTCAACCTGACCAACTCGGCTATGTCCCCGTGCTGCAGTTCTCTGTCTTATCTAGATCATTTGCAATTGAATGGAATAGATCCCTTTTGGACAAAGTGGATTCACCTGCTGCTGCAGTGACCACAGGTGTGATAACATCTAGAATTGGCATCTGGTGCGATCTCTCCGCTTCCACTCCAAAGAAAGTTACCTGTTTATTCCTATCATGCATTGGTTTTTGGGGTTTTCTTTGAGTAATGATGATCTCTTTAGTAGTCTGTTGGCGCCCTCTCCTGGAGGAATAGTTTGCTTGCTCTTGGACATTCTAAAAGAGAGGTCATGATAGACATTGAGCTTCTGAGCTCAATTGGGGACAGTCATGGGTGATGAATGTTTGCAACCTACTGCGAAGCCTCATACCGCAATATAAGGAACGTCAAATACTAAGAAAGGGCGGCCCATGAAAGAATTACTACTTTCAATAAGTACACTTAAACGGCTAATTGGGAATAGAAAAACTGTAAAAAGCCCTCTGAGAAAGCCCCCCTCTAACCTTTGATAGTAAGCTTTTCTGTAGTCTGCCTGTTGATGTATTTTCCGTTTGAACTGTGCACAACATGAAGAGACGGAACACTGGCGGCTTGTCACAATGCCCCCCGATGACATCACAATAGCGCTGCTGCCTAGAAAACAAGCTGCGCAGAAGAAGTTGTTCTTTGGGTGGGAGGGTGGGCTAGTGGAAGGAGGGGGCAATCTCTTTTTTTCCCGGGTGGTAGGGGGATGACAGGAGAAGGGAAGCGGGTGGTGAGAAAGGTACAGAGGGCAGGGTTTGGGGGCTGGGAAGGAAAGGGAAAAGATTAGGGTTTGGGGATGATGAAAGGGCTTTCTACGGGTAAGGATGGCAAAGGGTAGCAGTGACGGAAAGTCAGGCAACCTGTCCTGTCCGTCTTTTTGTATCGTGAATTGGAAAGACTGCAAGGGGGAGGGGAGTTGCTTGCGCCCTAAAGGAGGAGTTATTCAGATTCATTGCAGTGGGCGGCGGCTGCAAAACGCACCATTCTTCTTGTTTTGGCTCTGCAAAGCAGCCTTTTCAAGGGTTGGCTTGGGTGACAAAATGTCTTGTGTAGGCGTGGGTTTGTCTCCCTCTCGCTCTCTCTCCCTAAGATGTGTCCGGCATAGGCCAGGGTGCCACTCGAGGCCCAAACCAATTCTGGTTATCGCTTCTCGGCCTTTTGGCTAAGATCAAGTGTAGTATCTGTTCTTATCAGTTTAATATCTGATACGTCCCCTATCTGGGGACCATATATTAAATGGATTTTTAGAACAGGGAGATGGAAAAAGAGCTTGCTCTGTCCACTCCACGCATTGACCTGGTATTGCAGTACCTCCAGGAACGGTGCACCCCTTCTTAACCCAGTTTCCAAAAGCAGAACTCAATTCACCTGATTCATATTAGCCCGATTTAATGAATTGGAAGAAAGCATACGTCTTCATATGCACCTCAATTTGGCCCATTCACTTTTCACACTTCCTCCTTTTGTTTTTTATCTTTCACACTTTTGACTTTCTTTATTCATCCAAATAGCAAACTCATCACCACTCAACCTGACCAACTCGGCTATGTCCCCGTGCTGCAGTTCTCTGTCTTATCTAGATCATTTGCAATTGAATGGAATAGATCCCTTTTGGACAAAGTGGATTCACCTGCTGCTGCAGTGACCACAGGTGTGATAACATCTAGAATTGGCATCTGGTGCGATCTCTCCGCTTCCACTCCAAAGAAAGTTACCTGTTTATTCCTATCATGCATTGGTTTTTGGGGTTTTCTTTGAGTAATGATGATCTCTTTAGTAGTCTGTTGGCGCCCTCTCCTGGAGGAATAGTTTGCTTGCTCTTGGACATTCTAAAAGAGAGGTCATGATAGACATTGAGCTTCTGAGCTCAATTGGGGACAGTCATGGGTGATGAATGTTTGCAACCTACTGCGAAGCCTCATACCGCAATATAAGGAACGTCAAATACTAAGAAAGGGCGGCCCATGAAAGAATTACTACTTTCAATAAGTACACTTAAACGGCTAATTGGGAATAGAAAAACTGTAAAAAGCCCTCTGAGAAAGCCCCCCTCTAACCTTTGATAGTAAGCTTTTCTGTAGTCTGCCTGTTGATGTATTTTCCGTTTGAACTGTGCACAACATGAAGAGACGGAACACTGGCGGCTTGTCACAATGCCCCCCGATGACATCACAATAGCGCTGCTGCCTAGAAAACAAGCTGCGCAGAAGAAGTTGTTCTTTGGGTGGGAGGGTGGGCTAGTGGAAGGAGGGGGCAATCTCTTTTTTTCCCGGGTGGTAGGGGGATGACAGGAGAAGGGAAGCGGGTGGTGAGAAAGGTACAGAGGGCAGGGTTTGGGGGCTGGGAAGGAAAGGGAAAAGATTAGGGTTTGGGGATGATGAAAGGGCTTTCTACGGGTAAGGATGGCAAAGGGTAGCAGTGACGGAAAGTCAGGCAACCTGTCCTGTCCGTCTTTTTGTATCGTGAATTGGAAAGACTGCAAGGGGGAGGGGAGTTGCTTGCGCCCTAAAGGAGGAGTTATTCAGATTCATTGCAGTGGGCGGCGGCTGCAAAACGCACCATTCTTCTTGTTTTGGCTCTGCAAAGCAGCCTTTTCAAGGGTTGGCTTGGGTGACAAAATGTCTTGTGTAGGCGTGGGTTTGTCTCCCTCTCGCTCTCTCTCCCTAAGATGTGTCCGGCATAGGCCAGGGTGCCACTCGAGGCCCAAACCAATTCTGGTTATCGCTTCTCGGCCTTTTGGCTAAGATCAAGTGTAGTATCTGTGAGGCTCGGCAGATGCAATGCACACTGGAAGGTTGCGCTTGCTAGTACTCTTAATGTATAGTATATTCATCTAGAGGAAAACATGGCCCTACCAGGATCGAGGCTATTAGACTGAGTAAGTGTGGGGGCTATGGTGCAATGTGCCCCAGGACTGACGACCCTGGAGTGAGTCTGAGCTTGCTGGCTTGGGACCCCGGCGAGCCTTGGGCTCTGTAGCACACCGTACCTTGCCCTTTCATACTTTCTGAGCATATTGCTCTATCCCGGCCTTCTGGCTAGGAAGGAAAATTTTTATAATCATGGTCGGAGGTCCGTTCAGCTTTGGGCTGAGAAACCAACACCCGGTTGGAGGTCCGGGTCAGCTTCGGCTGAGAAACCAACACCCGGTTGGAGGTCTGGGTCAGCTTCGGCTGAGAAACCAACACCCGGTTGGAGGTCCGGGTCAGCTTCGGCTGAGAAACCAACACCCGGTTGGAGGTCCGGTTAGCCTTGGGCTGAGAAACCAACACCGGTTGACGGTCCGGGCAGTTTCGGCTGCGAAACCAACAACTAGTAGCTCTCTACTCCACTTGGGTAAGATGCCTGGGTGGACGCTGGGAGCAACGACAAGGCTCAACCAGGCTTCGGCTTGGGGGAGCACCGAAGATCCCTGACCCTTGCTGTGGCCTTCTGGCTCGGAGGGACGGGGTTGATTTTTGGGGACCCTCTCCTCACGGAGGGGTCCACACGAATCCTAGCCTTTGCACTGTTTTTGGTGTGACTTCGGTCATGCATTTTTTGCGGTGCTTTGGAAAGCTTCATTAAATCAAAATCTGTTCTTATCAGTTTAATATCTGATACGTCCCCTATCTGGGGACCATATATTAAATGGATTTTTAGAACAGGGAGATGGAAAAAGAGCTTGCTCTGTCCACTCCACGCATTGACCTGGTATTGCAGTACCTCCAGGAACGGTGCACCCCTTCTTAACCCAGTTTCCAAAAGCAGAACTCAATTCACCTGATTCATATTAGCCCGATTTAATGAATTGGAAGAAAGCATACGTCTTCATATGCACCTCAATTTGGCCCATTCACTTTTCACACTTCCTCCTTTTGTTTTTTATCTTTCACACTTTTGACTTTCTTTATTCATCCAAATAGCAAACTCATCACCACTCAACCTGACCAACTCGGCTATGTCCCCGTGCTGCAGTTCTCTGTCTTATCTAGATCATTTGCAATTGAATGGAATAGATCCCTTTTGGACAAAGTGGATTCACCTGCTGCTGCAGTGACCACAGGTGTGATAACATCTAGAATTGGCATCTGGTGCGATCTCTCCGCTTCCACTCCAAAGAAAGTTACCTGTTTATTCCTATCATGCATTGGTTTTTGGGGTTTTCTTTGAGTAATGATGATCTCTTTAGTAGTCTGTTGGCGCCCTCTCCTGGAGGAATAGTTTGCTTGCTCTTGGACATTCTAAAAGAGAGGTCATGATAGACATTGAGCTTCTGAGCTCAATTGGGGACAGTCATGGGTGATGAATGTTTGCAACCTACTGCGAAGCCTCATACCGCAATATAAGGAACGTCAAATACTAAGAAAGGGCGGCCCATGAAAGAATTACTACTTTCAATAAGTACACTTAAACGGCTAATTGGGAATAGAAAAACTGTAAAAAGCCCTCTGAGAAAGCCCCCCTCTAACCTTTGATAGTAAGCTTTTCTGTAGTCTGCCTGTTGATGTATTTTCCGTTTGAACTGTGCACAACATGAAGAGACGGAACACTGGCGGCTTGTCACAATGCCCCCCGATGACATCACAATAGCGCTGCTGCCTAGAAAACAAGCTGCGCAGAAGAAGTTGTTCTTTGGGTGGGAGGGTGGGCTAGTGGAAGGAGGGGGCAATCTCTTTTTTTCCCGGGTGGTAGGGGGATGACAGGAGAAGGGAAGCGGGTGGTGAGAAAGGTACAGAGGGCAGGGTTTGGGGGCTGGGAAGGAAAGGGAAAAGATTAGGGTTTGGGGATGATGAAAGGGCTTTCTACGGGTAAGGATGGCAAAGGGTAGCAGTGACGGAAAGTCAGGCAACCTGTCCTGTCCGTCTTTTTGTATCGTGAATTGGAAAGACTGCAAGGGGGAGGGGAGTTGCTTGCGCCCTAAAGGAGGAGTTATTCAGATTCATTGCAGTGGGCGGCGGCTGCAAAACGCACCATTCTTCTTGTTTTGGCTCTGCAAAGCAGCCTTTTCAAGGGTTGGCTTGGGTGACAAAATGTCTTGTGTAGGCGTGGGTTTGTCTCCCTCTCGCTCTCTCTCCCTAAGATGTGTCCGGCATAGGCCAGGGTGCCACTCGAGGCCCAAACCAATTCTGGTTATCGCTTCTCGGCCTTTTGGCTAAGATCAAGTGTAGTATCTGTTCTTATCAGTTTAATATCTGATACGTCCCCTATCTGGGGACCATATATTAAATGGATTTTTAGAACAGGGAGATGGAAAAAGAGCTTGCTCTGTCCACTCCACGCATTGACCTGGTATTGCAGTACCTCCAGGAACGGTGCACCCCTTCTTAACCCAGTTTCCAAAAGCAGAACTCAATTCACCTGATTCATATTAGCCCGATTTAATGAATTGGAAGAAAGCATACGTCTTCATATGCACCTCAATTTGGCCCATTCACTTTTCACACTTCCTCCTTTTGTTTTTTATCTTTCACACTTTTGACTTTCTTTATTCATCCAAATAGCAAACTCATCACCACTCAACCTGACCAACTCGGCTATGTCCCCGTGCTGCAGTTCTCTGTCTTATCTAGATCATTTGCAATTGAATGGAATAGATCCCTTTTGGACAAAGTGGATTCACCTGCTGCTGCAGTGACCACAGGTGTGATAACATCTAGAATTGGCATCTGGTGCGATCTCTCCGCTTCCACTCCAAAGAAAGTTACCTGTTTATTCCTATCATGCATTGGTTTTTGGGGTTTTCTTTGAGTAATGATGATCTCTTTAGTAGTCTGTTGGCGCCCTCTCCTGGAGGAATAGTTTGCTTGCTCTTGGACATTCTAAAAGAGAGGTCATGATAGACATTGAGCTTCTGAGCTCAATTGGGGACAGTCATGGGTGATGAATGTTTGCAACCTACTGCGAAGCCTCATACCGCAATATAAGGAACGTCAAATACTAAGAAAGGGCGGCCCATGAAAGAATTACTACTTTCAATAAGTACACTTAAACGGCTAATTGGGAATAGAAAAACTGTAAAAAGCCCTCTGAGAAAGCCCCCCTCTAACCTTTGATAGTAAGCTTTTCTGTAGTCTGCCTGTTGATGTATTTTCCGTTTGAACTGTGCACAACATGAAGAGACGGAACACTGGCGGCTTGTCACAATGCCCCCCGATGACATCACAATAGCGCTGCTGCCTAGAAAACAAGCTGCGCAGAAGAAGTTGTTCTTTGGGTGGGAGGGTGGGCTAGTGGAAGGAGGGGGCAATCTCTTTTTTTCCCGGGTGGTAGGGGGATGACAGGAGAAGGGAAGCGGGTGGTGAGAAAGGTACAGAGGGCAGGGTTTGGGGGCTGGGAAGGAAAGGGAAAAGATTAGGGTTTGGGGATGATGAAAGGGCTTTCTACGGGTAAGGATGGCAAAGGGTAGCAGTGACGGAAAGTCAGGCAACCTGTCCTGTCCGTCTTTTTGTATCGTGAATTGGAAAGACTGCAAGGGGGAGGGGAGTTGCTTGCGCCCTAAAGGAGGAGTTATTCAGATTCATTGCAGTGGGCGGCGGCTGCAAAACGCACCATTCTTCTTGTTTTGGCTCTGCAAAGCAGCCTTTTCAAGGGTTGGCTTGGGTGACAAAATGTCTTGTGTAGGCGTGGGTTTGTCTCCCTCTCGCTCTCTCTCCCTAAGATGTGTCCGGCATAGGCCAGGGTGCCACTCGAGGCCCAAACCAATTCTGGTTATCGCTTCTCGGCCTTTTGGCTAAGATCAAGTGTAGTATCGTTCGAAAAGGTGGTTTAAGGCTCCGGCCACCTTAGTACAATGATGCAATGCACGCTGGAAGGTTGCGCTTGTTAGTACTTTGGGAGGATAGTATATCCATCTAGAGGAAACCATGGCCCTACCAGGATCAAGGCTATTAGACTGAGTAAGTGTGGGGGTTATGGTGCAATGTGCCCCAGGAATGGACACCCTGGAGGGAGTCTGAACTTGCTAGGTTGGGACCCTGGTAAGCCTCAGACTCTGTCGCACGCCGCGCCTTGCCTATTCATACTTTCCAAGCATATTGCCCTATCCCGGTCTTCTGGCTAAGAAGGGAAATTTTTATAATCCCGGTCGGAGGTCCGGTCAGCTTTGGGCTGAGAAACCAACACCCGGTTGGAGGTCCGGGTCAGCTTTGGCTGAGAAACCAACACCCGGTTGGAGGTCCGGTTAGCCTTGGGCTGAGAAACCAACACCCGGTTGGAGGTCCGGTCAGCCTTGGGCTGAGAAACCAACACCCGGTTGGAGGTCCGGTCAGCCTTGGGCTGAAAAACCAACACCGGTTGACGGTCCGGGCAGTCTCGGCTGCGAAACCAACGACTAGTAGCTCCCTACTCCACTTGGGTAAGATGCCTCGGTGGACGCTGGGAGCAACAACAAGGCTCAACCAGGCTTCGGCTTGGGGGAGCACCGAAGATCCCTGACCCTCTCTGTGGCCTTCTGGCTCGGAGGGACGGGGTTGATTTTTGGGGATCCTCTTCTCACGGAGGGGTCCACACGAATCCTAGCCTTTGCACTGTTTTTGGTGTGACTTCGGTCATGCATTTTTGCGGTGCTTTGGAAAGCTTCATTAAATCAAAAAAATCTGTTCTTATCAGTTTAATATCTGATACGTCCCCTATCTGGGGACCATATATTAAATGGATTTTTAGAACAGGGAGATGGAAAAAGAGCTTGCTCTGTCCACTCCACGCATTGACCTGGTATTGCAGTACCTCCAGGAACGGTGCACCCCTTCTTAACCCAGTTTCCAAAAGCAGAACTCAATTCACCTGATTCATATTAGCCCGATTTAATGAATTGGAAGAAAGCATACGTCTTCATATGCACCTCAATTTGGCCCATTCACTTTTCACACTTCCTCCTTTTGTTTTTTATCTTTCACACTTTTGACTTTCTTTATTCATCCAAATAGCAAACTCATCACCACTCAACCTGACCAACTCGGCTATGTCCCCGTGCTGCAGTTCTCTGTCTTATCTAGATCATTTGCAATTGAATGGAATAGATCCCTTTTGGACAAAGTGGATTCACCTGCTGCTGCAGTGACCACAGGTGTGATAACATCTAGAATTGGCATCTGGTGCGATCTCTCCGCTTCCACTCCAAAGAAAGTTACCTGTTTATTCCTATCATGCATTGGTTTTTGGGGTTTTCTTTGAGTAATGATGATCTCTTTAGTAGTCTGTTGGCGCCCTCTCCTGGAGGAATAGTTTGCTTGCTCTTGGACATTCTAAAAGAGAGGTCATGATAGACATTGAGCTTCTGAGCTCAATTGGGGACAGTCATGGGTGATGAATGTTTGCAACCTACTGCGAAGCCTCATACCGCAATATAAGGAACGTCAAATACTAAGAAAGGGCGGCCCATGAAAGAATTACTACTTTCAATAAGTACACTTAAACGGCTAATTGGGAATAGAAAAACTGTAAAAAGCCCTCTGAGAAAGCCCCCCTCTAACCTTTGATAGTAAGCTTTTCTGTAGTCTGCCTGTTGATGTATTTTCCGTTTGAACTGTGCACAACATGAAGAGACGGAACACTGGCGGCTTGTCACAATGCCCCCCGATGACATCACAATAGCGCTGCTGCCTAGAAAACAAGCTGCGCAGAAGAAGTTGTTCTTTGGGTGGGAGGGTGGGCTAGTGGAAGGAGGGGGCAATCTCTTTTTTTCCCGGGTGGTAGGGGGATGACAGGAGAAGGGAAGCGGGTGGTGAGAAAGGTACAGAGGGCAGGGTTTGGGGGCTGGGAAGGAAAGGGAAAAGATTAGGGTTTGGGGATGATGAAAGGGCTTTCTACGGGTAAGGATGGCAAAGGGTAGCAGTGACGGAAAGTCAGGCAACCTGTCCTGTCCGTCTTTTTGTATCGTGAATTGGAAAGACTGCAAGGGGGAGGGGAGTTGCTTGCGCCCTAAAGGAGGAGTTATTCAGATTCATTGCAGTGGGCGGCGGCTGCAAAACGCACCATTCTTCTTGTTTTGGCTCTGCAAAGCAGCCTTTTCAAGGGTTGGCTTGGGTGACAAAATGTCTTGTGTAGGCGTGGGTTTGTCTCCCTCTCGCTCTCTCTCCCTAAGATGTGTCCGGCATAGGCCAGGGTGCCACTCGAGGCCCAAACCAATTCTGGTTATCGCTTCTCGGCCTTTTGGCTAAGATCAAGTGTAGTATCGTTCGAAAAGGTGGTTTAAGGCTCCTGCCACCTTAGTACAATGATGCAATGCACACTGGAAGGTTGCGCTTGTTAGTACTTTGGGAGGATAGTATATCCATCTAGAGGAAACCATGGCCCTACCAGGATCGAGGCTATTAGACTGAGTAAGTGTGGGGGCTATGGTGCAATGTGCCCCAGGATTGACGACCCTGGAGTGAGTCTGAGCTTGCTGGCTTGGGACCCCGGCGAGCCTTGGGCTCTGTAGCACACCGTACCTTGCCCTTTCATACTTTCTGAGCATATTGCTCTATCCCGGCCTTCTGGCTAGGAAGGGAAATTTTTATAATCATGGTCGGAGGTCCGTTCAGCTTTGGGCTGAGAAACCAACACCCGGTTGGAGGTCCGGGTCAGCTTTGGCTGAGAAACCAACACCCGGTTGGAGGTCCGGGTCAGCTTCGGCTGAGAAACCAACACCCGGTTGGAGGTCCGGGTCAGCTTCGGCTGAGAAACCAACACCCGGTTGGAGGTCCGGGTCAGCTTCGGCTGAGAAACCAACACCCGGTTGGAGGTCCGGTTAGCCTTGGGCTGAGAAACCAACACCGGTTGACGGTCCGGGCAGTTTCGGCTGCGAAACCAACAACTAGTAGCTCTCTACTCCACTTGGGTAAGATGCCTGGGTGGACGCTGGGAGCAACGACAAGGCTCAACCAGGCTTCGGCTTGGGGGAGCACCGAAGATCCCTGACCCTTGCTGTGGCCTTCTGGCTCGGAGGGACGGGGTTGATTTTTGGGGACCCTCTCCTCACGGAGGGGTCCACACGAATCCTAGCCTTTGCACTGTTTTTGGTGTGACTTCGGTCATGCATTTTTTGCGGTGCTTTGGAAAGCTTCATTAAATCAAAAAATCTGTTCTTATCAGTTTAATATCTGATACGTCCCCTATCTGGGGACCATATATTAAATGGATTTTTAGAACAGGGAGATGGAAAAAGAGCTTGCTCTGTCCACTCCACGCATTGACCTGGTATTGCAGTACCTCCAGGAACGGTGCACCCCTTCTTAACCCAGTTTCCAAAAGCAGAACTCAATTCACCTGATTCATATTAGCCCGATTTAATGAATTGGAAGAAAGCATACGTCTTCATATGCACCTCAATTTGGCCCATTCACTTTTCACACTTCCTCCTTTTGTTTTTTATCTTTCACACTTTTGACTTTCTTTATTCATCCAAATAGCAAACTCATCACCACTCAACCTGACCAACTCGGCTATGTCCCCGTGCTGCAGTTCTCTGTCTTATCTAGATCATTTGCAATTGAATGGAATAGATCCCTTTTGGACAAAGTGGATTCACCTGCTGCTGCAGTGACCACAGGTGTGATAACATCTAGAATTGGCATCTGGTGCGATCTCTCCGCTTCCACTCCAAAGAAAGTTACCTGTTTATTCCTATCATGCATTGGTTTTTGGGGTTTTCTTTGAGTAATGATGATCTCTTTAGTAGTCTGTTGGCGCCCTCTCCTGGAGGAATAGTTTGCTTGCTCTTGGACATTCTAAAAGAGAGGTCATGATAGACATTGAGCTTCTGAGCTCAATTGGGGACAGTCATGGGTGATGAATGTTTGCAACCTACTGCGAAGCCTCATACCGCAATATAAGGAACGTCAAATACTAAGAAAGGGCGGCCCATGAAAGAATTACTACTTTCAATAAGTACACTTAAACGGCTAATTGGGAATAGAAAAACTGTAAAAAGCCCTCTGAGAAAGCCCCCCTCTAACCTTTGATAGTAAGCTTTTCTGTAGTCTGCCTGTTGATGTATTTTCCGTTTGAACTGTGCACAACATGAAGAGACGGAACACTGGCGGCTTGTCACAATGCCCCCCGATGACATCACAATAGCGCTGCTGCCTAGAAAACAAGCTGCGCAGAAGAAGTTGTTCTTTGGGTGGGAGGGTGGGCTAGTGGAAGGAGGGGGCAATCTCTTTTTTTCCCGGGTGGTAGGGGGATGACAGGAGAAGGGAAGCGGGTGGTGAGAAAGGTACAGAGGGCAGGGTTTGGGGGCTGGGAAGGAAAGGGAAAAGATTAGGGTTTGGGGATGATGAAAGGGCTTTCTACGGGTAAGGATGGCAAAGGGTAGCAGTGACGGAAAGTCAGGCAACCTGTCCTGTCCGTCTTTTTGTATCGTGAATTGGAAAGACTGCAAGGGGGAGGGGAGTTGCTTGCGCCCTAAAGGAGGAGTTATTCAGATTCATTGCAGTGGGCGGCGGCTGCAAAACGCACCATTCTTCTTGTTTTGGCTCTGCAAAGCAGCCTTTTCAAGGGTTGGCTTGGGTGACAAAATGTCTTGTGTAGGCGTGGGTTTGTCTCCCTCTCGCTCTCTCTCCCTAAGATGTGTCCGGCATAGGCCAGGGTGCCACTCGAGGCCCAAACCAATTCTGGTTATCGCTTCTCGGCCTTTTGGCTAAGATCAAGTGTAGTGTTGTTCGAAGAGGTGGTTTAAGCTCCAGGCCACCTTAGTACAATGATACAATGCACACTGGAAGGTTGCGCTTGCTAGTACTCTGGGTGGATAGTATATTCATCAAGAGGAAAACATGGCCCTACCAGGATCGAGGCTATTAGACGGAGTAAGGGTGGGGGGCTATGGTACAACGTGCCCCAGGACTGACGACCCTGGAGTGAGTCTGAGCTTGCTGGCTTGGGACCCCGGCAAGCCTTGGGCTCTGTAGCACACCGTACCTTGCCTTTTCATACTTTTTGAGCATATTACCCTATCCTGGCCTTCTGGCTAGGAAGGGAAATTTTTATAATCCCGGTCGGAGGTCTGGTCAGCTTTGGGCTGAGAAACTAACACCCGGTTGGAGGTCCGGGTCAGCTTCGGCTGAGAAACCAACACCCGGTTGGAGGTCTGGGTCAGCTTCGGCTGAGAAACCAACACCCGGTTGGAGGTCCGGTTAGCCTTGGGCTGAGAAACCAACACCGGTTGACGGTCCGGGCAGTTTCGGCTGCGAAACCAACAACTAGTAGCTCTCTACTCCACTTGGGTAAGATGCCTGGGTGGACGCTGGGAGCAACAACAAGGCTCAACCAGGCTTCGGCTTGGGGGAGCACCGAAGATCCCTGACCCTTGCTGTGGCCTTCTGGCTCGGAGGGACGGGGTTGATTTTTGGGGACCCTCTCCTCACGGTGGGGTCCACACGAATCCTAGCCTTTGCACTGTTTTTGGTGTGACTTCGGTCATGCATTTTTTGTGGTGCTTTGGAAAGCTTCATTAAATCAAAAATCTGTTCTTATCAGAACAAACTGAGCTAGCTACACTTGACGAGATACGATCAGGGAGACGAGCTCCAAAGCCCAGCCGAGACCGGAAGAGGGAGATCGGACGGAAGAAGAGCTTGGCAGAAAGAAGCAAGAAGACGAAGGCTCGGAGAAGACTTGGGGAGACCAGAGGAACTTCGAGGAGGAACACAGCGGGAGAAGACACCCGGAGAAGAATCCAAGATCCAGCTCCGGGAACTCAAGCAGGAACCAGCCATGGCAAGCAAGCCAGAGAAGGCAGCCAAGAAGGCTCAGGACCCAGGGACCTCCAGGAAGGCTCATCCAGAGGCTTCTTCGGCCCAAGAGGCCCCTACCTCCGACGCCAGCCAGCCGGAGGGAGCCCGGACGCCGCCTGAAAAGGCTCCAACCCTGGAGCCTTGGATGCGGCAGACGGTCGCCCTGAAGCTAAAGGCGGTGGATGGTAGGTTGCCGGACATGTCCAGCGACGTGTTCTGCAAGAAGATGATTCTGGATCAGGGCTTCTCCAGGGCGGAAACCCTGAGTGTCCAGACCTTCATGACTGGCATTTTTCTGGTAACCTTTGCCACGGTGAATGCCTGCAGGAGATACTGGGAGGCGATGAACGCAGCGATGCCGGACTCCCCTTTTCATTCTTTTTTAGGATCCTGTCCTATACAGAGGGATGAGAAGAGGATCACGGTCTCCATGCGGAACCCGCACACCCCAGGAAGAGACATCTCCACGTTCCTGGGACGTCTCTGCACAGTGGTGAGGGAGCCATCCCACATCCTTAACGGCAACGGATTCTGGACGGGTAAGTGGTCAGTAACCGTTCGACTCTACAGGGAACCAGCATCCGAGGATGGTCTCCAGCACCTGCCCCCGACATTCTCTCTGGGAAACTCCTTTGGTCTCATCTACTACCCGGACATGCCACACAACTGCAGGAAATGTGGCGGGAAAGGGCATTCGATGAAGACCTGCAAGGAGGACGCCTGCAGGGTTTGCCGGGTGACAGGACACAGCTCCAAGGACTGCCCAAAGAAGAAGACTTGCAACCTATGTGGACAGGCGGACCACCTTTACAAGGACTGCCCGCAGCGGGAGAAATCCTGGGCAAGGGTTGCCGCGGCGACCCAGTATCGGGTAGTCACAGCTTCGTCGACCAAGGCAGCTACGACCAAGGCCACAGAGGCCAAGGACAAGGCGGCCAAGAACCCGGCGACCGTGGCTCCAGCCGATGCCCCAGCAGCCACGGAGTCCAGGGAAAAGAAGGGTAAGAAAACTGTTGCCCCCTCCCTGGTCCCCCCCCCTGTCACCCCTGTCCAAACCCCTCCCCCCCCGGCCAACCCTACTGAGGATTCCACTACCTCCACCTCATTTCCCTACTCCTCAGTTGGCCTCCTCACCCCCCCCCCAAAGCCCACTCTCCCTCCCCAGACCATGAGAGCAGAGGGCCTCAGCACTCTTGCACTTTTCACCGAGGAGGATTTTCCAGCTCTTGTCTCCTCAGGTACAGGCCAAAGGAAAAGGAAGGTGGAAGATAGTCCTGTCGCAGAACCTTCCAAGCTGTTCATTGTGGACCTTAACCCACCCCAGGAAGAGGAGGATGGCCTCCTCCCAGAACCGGACGTGTTGGAGCAGATGGTGGAGTCCCTTGTGGCCGAAGAAGAAATGGAGGAGTCGGAAGCCACTGAGGCACCATCCCTGCTTGATCAGCTAGCAGAAGAGGGTCTGCTGGAGATACCCTTACCAGCAGGTGCCAAAGAGGAAGAACCGCCCGACCGGAGTGGTAACTAAGGCACACCGCCTGCTCTAACTTTCTCTTTCCTCCAATGACTGCTAACATTAACATCTTTTCCATTAATGTTAGGAGCATCAGAGACAAGTTCCGACGTCAGACAATTTTTGCGTTCCTTAACACTCAGTCTAGTGATGTATTTTTCCTGCAGGAATGCTCCCTTCCCTCCTCTAGGTCCTTCAACCATCTGGCCAGGGAGTGGACCCATGGCCCATCCTACTGGTCTGGCGGGGGCGACTGTAGGTCCGCGGGGGTCGCCGTGCTGATCAGGGGAAGCGCCTTCACATTGGACTCTGTTCAGGAAATCGTCTGCGGCAGGTTACTGCTCGTGGATGGCACCTGGGCGGGAGAACCTGTCAGGTTCATCAATGTGTATGCTTCTCCTGTGAAGAGCGATCGACTGGAGCTCCTCCAAGCCCTGCGCCCTCAGCTCGCTACCGCCAGGACGGTAGTGATGGCCGGGGATTTCAACTGCCCGATTGAGGAGGATGGACGCAGTTCTGGAACGGCTGCCAAGTTGGACGTCACATCCAAACTGCTCATTGAGATGGTGACCGAAGCCTCTCTTGTGGACGTTGTTGGCTCCATCGGACACGGATCCGTGAACTATTCATGGTGCCGATCCGATGGCTCGCTGCGTTCCAGGATTGACTTTGTGTTTACCTCTCGGGCGGTTGGGCGGAGTGGGCACTCGATGGTCCCCTGCTTCTTCTCTGACCACAGAGCCATTCACTTTCAAGGTGTGCTGGGCCATGGCTTCCCCATTGGCCCGGGCTCCTGGAAGCTGAACTGCTCTCTGCTGGAAAAGGGTGAGATTCTGGAGGAGCTTAGAGCTGCCTACTCCACGTGGCGGGCCTACAAGGCGGGCTTCCAGTCTGTTTCTGACTGGTGGGAATACGTTAAACTCGAGTTCCGTTTCTTCTTTCAGGCAAAGAGTCAACAACAGGCGTGTCTGAAGAGGAGGGACTTCAGGAGACTCCAGCGTGAGCTGCGTTCCCTGCAGGACCTTCTTCGATGCGGCTGGGACGTGAGAGAGGAGCTGGAGGAGACTAAGAGGAGCCTGAAAAGGCACTTCGAGGAGGAGTCCGAGCGAATTGTCTTCCGTTCCAAAGTGGAGAACCTGGAGAAGGGTGAGAAATGTAACTCGTTCTTTTTCAGGAAACTCCACGCCGGTCACACGCCCATGAATGAACTACGAGACGAGAGTGGAAACATGCGACGCGGGAAAGAGAACGTGATGAAGGTCGTCAGCGACTTCTACAGCGAACTCTACGCCCGCAAGACTACTGACCCCGAGGCCGCCGATAAGTTCCTGTCAGGTATCACTAACCATCTTGACCCTGCAGACGCGGCGGCCATGGATGCTCCTCTGACAGTGGACGAGCTGCTCTCGGCCGCCAAATCCTTTAGTTCTGGCAGGACACCGGGCAGTGACGGCCTCCCAGCAGAGCTCTATGTAGTGCTGGGAGACCTAATCTGTCCGGACCTGTTAGGGCTGTATGAGGAGATGGTGGTGGAGGGCAGAATGCCTCCATCTCTGAGGGAAGGAATGGTCACGATCCTGTACAAGCGTAAAGGAGAGAGGTGCGACCTGAAGAATTGGCGTCCCATCACCCTTCTGAACGTCGACTACAAGATCCTGGCCAAGACGATGGCAACGAGATTGAAGACTGTTATCGGACGGATCATCCACCCGGATCAGACCTGCGGCATCCCCGGACGTCGCATCGCAGACAGCCTGGCTCTCATGCGGGACACGGTCGAGTACATCAAAGCCCGCCGGGTGCACGCAGCCCTGATCTCGTTGGATCAGGAAAAGGCCTTCGACCGTGTTTCCCATGAGTTCCTGGGCAAAGCTCTGCACAGGTTAGGTTTGGGTAACATGTTTTGCTTGTATGTCCAACTAATGTATTTTGATATTCACAGCTCGGTGTTGGTGAACGGCTGGAAGACTGACCCCTTCCCGGTCCTCTCAGGGGTCAGACAAGGCTGTCCTCTGTCACCTCTTCTTTTTGTTTGTGTTATAGAACTCTTTGCAGAGGCTATCCGGCGGAATGGAGAGATCAGAGGGATCACCGCACCAGGACCAGAACGCTTCGAGGTCAAGTGCTCGCTCTACATGGACGACGTGACCGTCTTCTGCGCGGACCGGCGCTCAGTCGACACCCTCGTCCAGGCCTGTGAGACCTTCGGACGGGCTTCGGGAGCCAAAGTCAACTGCGGGAAGTCGGAAGCCATGCTCTTCGGGGACTGGCAGCCGGCCTCTTCCGCCCCCTTCCCTTTCAGCATCCAGCCGGATTTCATCAAGGTTCTTGGAGTCTGGTTCGGGAAGGAAGGAGCAGCCCTCAAGTCCTGGGAGGAACGCTTGACCAAGATCACCCAACGGATCGGTCTGTGGAGCCTCAGACGCCTCACCTGTGAGGGCAAAGCACTGGTCCTGCGTAACGAGGTACTGCCCGTGCTGCAGTACACGGCCCAGGCCTGGCCCCCCCTTGCCACCGTGTGCAGGGCCATTACCAGGACGGTGTTTCGTTTTGTCTGGGGATCCAAGATGGACAGAGTAAAGCGGAGCATCATGTACAAGGATCCTCGCAAGGGTGGGAAGGGCGTACCCGATATCCCCACCCTCCTGCGATCCTCCTTCGTATGTGACTGCGTTCGCCGAACTCTGCGAGTCAAGAGAGGTTCCGCGGGTGGGTCCATGTCTCGCTTCTTCCTGCTCCCCCTTTGGAGACGGTTAGGCTGGGACAAGTGGGACAGCTCCTTCCCCTACAACTGGACGGCGCCATGGTTCTACGGAGACGTGGTTCGGTTTGTGAGGGAACACCAACTGGAGGGACTCAAGCCTGATTTGTGGAAGCCAAAGACTATCCACAAACTCATCAGAGCCAAGGACGAAATGGAGAACATTCCAGGACTTCATCACGACACACTGGAGACTGTTTGGACAAACGTGTCATCGGCTGGATTGACCAACGGGCACAAGGACTTGTCATGGATGGCGATACAGGGCGGACTGCCCGTCCGGTCATTCATGCACGCCCGGAACCTGTGCAAAACCCGGTACTGCCCAAGGTGCCCCTTCGTGGAGGAAACATCGCTGCACGCCTTTTGGGACTGCCGTTTCGCACAGCGCCTGTTGGTTGCCCTGGAGGATGACCTGAGGAACTCCGTCCCCAGAGGGAGCCTATCGTACCATTCCGTACTTTATGGACTCTTCCCTGGGACTCACACCGTTGGAGCCATCCAGGAGGCTTGGCGCCTTATGAACTGCTTTAAGGACGCTATTTGGGTCGCCAGGAACCGGCTCATCTTGAAGAGGGAGAGGATGTCTATCCAGGATTGCCGCAGGCTGATCCACAGCCTGCTCAGAGACTATTCCATCATGGACAGTCCGGACGACAGCGCCGAGGAGGAGGTTTAGACCTCTTCCATGCCCCCTCCCTCCTTTTCCCGTTATGTGCGTGTTTCAATAAAGCTTCGGGCCTGTGATTTCCCCACCCTATCCCCCTTTTCCCCTACCCCCATCCCCCAATCGCCGGTTCGTCGTTATTTATTGTCTAACTTTTTTCTTTCAGCTTGAGTGTTCTGGATAAGCATAGGAGTGTGATGTATAGTTTAGTGCGTCGTACTCTATGGCTATGTAAGAAGGATTGTATAGTTCTGTGTGTACGGGGCTGCGGCACTGTACACGGTTTGTTACCTTTTTGTGAGTAGTGCATGATAATAAAGATGCTGTTAAATCAAAAATCTGTTCTTATCAGTTTAATATCTGATACGTCCCCTATCTGGGGACCATATATTAAATGGATTTTTAGAACAGGGAGATGGAAAAAGAGCTTGCTCTGTCCACTCCACGCATTGACCTGGTATTGCAGTACCTCCAGGAACGGTGCACCCCTTCTTAACCCAGTTTCCAAAAGCAGAACTCAATTCACCTGATTCATATTAGCCCGATTTAATGAATTGGAAGAAAGCATACGTCTTCATATGCACCTCAATTTGGCCCATTCACTTTTCACACTTCCTCCTTTTGTTTTTTATCTTTCACACTTTTGACTTTCTTTATTCATCCAAATAGCAAACTCATCACCACTCAACCTGACCAACTCGGCTATGTCCCCGTGCTGCAGTTCTCTGTCTTATCTAGATCATTTGCAATTGAATGGAATAGATCCCTTTTGGACAAAGTGGATTCACCTGCTGCTGCAGTGACCACAGGTGTGATAACATCTAGAATTGGCATCTGGTGCGATCTCTCCGCTTCCACTCCAAAGAAAGTTACCTGTTTATTCCTATCATGCATTGGTTTTTGGGGTTTTCTTTGAGTAATGATGATCTCTTTAGTAGTCTGTTGGCGCCCTCTCCTGGAGGAATAGTTTGCTTGCTCTTGGACATTCTAAAAGAGAGGTCATGATAGACATTGAGCTTCTGAGCTCAATTGGGGACAGTCATGGGTGATGAATGTTTGCAACCTACTGCGAAGCCTCATACCGCAATATAAGGAACGTCAAATACTAAGAAAGGGCGGCCCATGAAAGAATTACTACTTTCAATAAGTACACTTAAACGGCTAATTGGGAATAGAAAAACTGTAAAAAGCCCTCTGAGAAAGCCCCCCTCTAACCTTTGATAGTAAGCTTTTCTGTAGTCTGCCTGTTGATGTATTTTCCGTTTGAACTGTGCACAACATGAAGAGACGGAACACTGGCGGCTTGTCACAATGCCCCCCGATGACATCACAATAGCGCTGCTGCCTAGAAAACAAGCTGCGCAGAAGAAGTTGTTCTTTGGGTGGGAGGGTGGGCTAGTGGAAGGAGGGGGCAATCTCTTTTTTTCCCGGGTGGTAGGGGGATGACAGGAGAAGGGAAGCGGGTGGTGAGAAAGGTACAGAGGGCAGGGTTTGGGGGCTGGGAAGGAAAGGGAAAAGATTAGGGTTTGGGGATGATGAAAGGGCTTTCTACGGGTAAGGATGGCAAAGGGTAGCAGTGACGGAAAGTCAGGCAACCTGTCCTGTCCGTCTTTTTGTATCGTGAATTGGAAAGACTGCAAGGGGGAGGGGAGTTGCTTGCGCCCTAAAGGAGGAGTTATTCAGATTCATTGCAGTGGGCGGCGGCTGCAAAACGCACCATTCTTCTTGTTTTGGCTCTGCAAAGCAGCCTTTTCAAGGGTTGGCTTGGGTGACAAAATGTCTTGTGTAGGCGTGGGTTTGTCTCCCTCTCGCTCTCTCTCCCTAAGATGTGTCCGGCATAGGCCAGGGTGCCACTCGAGGCCCAAACCAATTCTGGTTATCGCTTCTCGGCCTTTTGGCTAAGATCAAGTGTAGTATCTGTTCTTATCAGTTTAATATCTGATACGTCCCCTATCTGGGGACCATATATTAAATGGATTTTTAGAACAGGGAGATGGAAAAAGAGCTTGCTCTGTCCACTCCACGCATTGACCTGGTATTGCAGTACCTCCAGGAACGGTGCACCCCTTCTTAACCCAGTTTCCAAAAGCAGAACTCAATTCACCTGATTCATATTAGCCCGATTTAATGAATTGGAAGAAAGCATACGTCTTCATATGCACCTCAATTTGGCCCATTCACTTTTCACACTTCCTCCTTTTGTTTTTTATCTTTCACACTTTTGACTTTCTTTATTCATCCAAATAGCAAACTCATCACCACTCAACCTGACCAACTCGGCTATGTCCCCGTGCTGCAGTTCTCTGTCTTATCTAGATCATTTGCAATTGAATGGAATAGATCCCTTTTGGACAAAGTGGATTCACCTGCTGCTGCAGTGACCACAGGTGTGATAACATCTAGAATTGGCATCTGGTGCGATCTCTCCGCTTCCACTCCAAAGAAAGTTACCTGTTTATTCCTATCATGCATTGGTTTTTGGGGTTTTCTTTGAGTAATGATGATCTCTTTAGTAGTCTGTTGGCGCCCTCTCCTGGAGGAATAGTTTGCTTGCTCTTGGACATTCTAAAAGAGAGGTCATGATAGACATTGAGCTTCTGAGCTCAATTGGGGACAGTCATGGGTGATGAATGTTTGCAACCTACTGCGAAGCCTCATACCGCAATATAAGGAACGTCAAATACTAAGAAAGGGCGGCCCATGAAAGAATTACTACTTTCAATAAGTACACTTAAACGGCTAATTGGGAATAGAAAAACTGTAAAAAGCCCTCTGAGAAAGCCCCCCTCTAACCTTTGATAGTAAGCTTTTCTGTAGTCTGCCTGTTGATGTATTTTCCGTTTGAACTGTGCACAACATGAAGAGACGGAACACTGGCGGCTTGTCACAATGCCCCCCGATGACATCACAATAGCGCTGCTGCCTAGAAAACAAGCTGCGCAGAAGAAGTTGTTCTTTGGGTGGGAGGGTGGGCTAGTGGAAGGAGGGGGCAATCTCTTTTTTTCCCGGGTGGTAGGGGGATGACAGGAGAAGGGAAGCGGGTGGTGAGAAAGGTACAGAGGGCAGGGTTTGGGGGCTGGGAAGGAAAGGGAAAAGATTAGGGTTTGGGGATGATGAAAGGGCTTTCTACGGGTAAGGATGGCAAAGGGTAGCAGTGACGGAAAGTCAGGCAACCTGTCCTGTCCGTCTTTTTGTATCGTGAATTGGAAAGACTGCAAGGGGGAGGGGAGTTGCTTGCGCCCTAAAGGAGGAGTTATTCAGATTCATTGCAGTGGGCGGCGGCTGCAAAACGCACCATTCTTCTTGTTTTGGCTCTGCAAAGCAGCCTTTTCAAGGGTTGGCTTGGGTGACAAAATGTCTTGTGTAGGCGTGGGTTTGTCTCCCTCTCGCTCTCTCTCCCTAAGATGTGTCCGGCATAGGCCAGGGTGCCACTCGAGGCCCAAACCAATTCTGGTTATCGCTTCTCGGCCTTTTGGCTAAGATCAAGTGTAGTATCTGTTCTTATCAGTTTAATATCTGATACGTCCCCTATCTGGGGACCATATATTAAATGGATTTTTAGAACAGGGAGATGGAAAAAGAGCTTGCTCTGTCCACTCCACGCATTGACCTGGTATTGCAGTACCTCCAGGAACGGTGCACCCCTTCTTAACCCAGTTTCCAAAAGCAGAACTCAATTCACCTGATTCATATTAGCCCGATTTAATGAATTGGAAGAAAGCATACGTCTTCATATGCACCTCAATTTGGCCCATTCACTTTTCACACTTCCTCCTTTTGTTTTTTATCTTTCACACTTTTGACTTTCTTTATTCATCCAAATAGCAAACTCATCACCACTCAACCTGACCAACTCGGCTATGTCCCCGTGCTGCAGTTCTCTGTCTTATCTAGATCATTTGCAATTGAATGGAATAGATCCCTTTTGGACAAAGTGGATTCACCTGCTGCTGCAGTGACCACAGGTGTGATAACATCTAGAATTGGCATCTGGTGCGATCTCTCCGCTTCCACTCCAAAGAAAGTTACCTGTTTATTCCTATCATGCATTGGTTTTTGGGGTTTTCTTTGAGTAATGATGATCTCTTTAGTAGTCTGTTGGCGCCCTCTCCTGGAGGAATAGTTTGCTTGCTCTTGGACATTCTAAAAGAGAGGTCATGATAGACATTGAGCTTCTGAGCTCAATTGGGGACAGTCATGGGTGATGAATGTTTGCAACCTACTGCGAAGCCTCATACCGCAATATAAGGAACGTCAAATACTAAGAAAGGGCGGCCCATGAAAGAATTACTACTTTCAATAAGTACACTTAAACGGCTAATTGGGAATAGAAAAACTGTAAAAAGCCCTCTGAGAAAGCCCCCCTCTAACCTTTGATAGTAAGCTTTTCTGTAGTCTGCCTGTTGATGTATTTTCCGTTTGAACTGTGCACAACATGAAGAGACGGAACACTGGCGGCTTGTCACAATGCCCCCCGATGACATCACAATAGCGCTGCTGCCTAGAAAACAAGCTGCGCAGAAGAAGTTGTTCTTTGGGTGGGAGGGTGGGCTAGTGGAAGGAGGGGGCAATCTCTTTTTTTCCCGGGTGGTAGGGGGATGACAGGAGAAGGGAAGCGGGTGGTGAGAAAGGTACAGAGGGCAGGGTTTGGGGGCTGGGAAGGAAAGGGAAAAGATTAGGGTTTGGGGATGATGAAAGGGCTTTCTACGGGTAAGGATGGCAAAGGGTAGCAGTGACGGAAAGTCAGGCAACCTGTCCTGTCCGTCTTTTTGTATCGTGAATTGGAAAGACTGCAAGGGGGAGGGGAGTTGCTTGCGCCCTAAAGGAGGAGTTATTCAGATTCATTGCAGTGGGCGGCGGCTGCAAAACGCACCATTCTTCTTGTTTTGGCTCTGCAAAGCAGCCTTTTCAAGGGTTGGCTTGGGTGACAAAATGTCTTGTGTAGGCGTGGGTTTGTCTCCCTCTCGCTCTCTCTCCCTAAGATGTGTCCGGCATAGGCCAGGGTGCCACTCGAGGCCCAAACCAATTCTGGTTATCGCTTCTCGGCCTTTTGGCTAAGATCAAGTGTAGTATCTGTTCTTATCAGTTTAATATCTGATACGTCCCCTATCTGGGGACCATATATTAAATGGATTTTTAGAACAGGGAGATGGAAAAAGAGCTTGCTCTGTCCACTCCACGCATTGACCTGGTATTGCAGTACCTCCAGGAACGGTGCACCCCTTCTTAACCCAGTTTCCAAAAGCAGAACTCAATTCACCTGATTCATATTAGCCCGATTTAATGAATTGGAAGAAAGCATACGTCTTCATATGCACCTCAATTTGGCCCATTCACTTTTCACACTTCCTCCTTTTGTTTTTTATCTTTCACACTTTTGACTTTCTTTATTCATCCAAATAGCAAACTCATCACCACTCAACCTGACCAACTCGGCTATGTCCCCGTGCTGCAGTTCTCTGTCTTATCTAGATCATTTGCAATTGAATGGAATAGATCCCTTTTGGACAAAGTGGATTCACCTGCTGCTGCAGTGACCACAGGTGTGATAACATCTAGAATTGGCATCTGGTGCGATCTCTCCGCTTCCACTCCAAAGAAAGTTACCTGTTTATTCCTATCATGCATTGGTTTTTGGGGTTTTCTTTGAGTAATGATGATCTCTTTAGTAGTCTGTTGGCGCCCTCTCCTGGAGGAATAGTTTGCTTGCTCTTGGACATTCTAAAAGAGAGGTCATGATAGACATTGAGCTTCTGAGCTCAATTGGGGACAGTCATGGGTGATGAATGTTTGCAACCTACTGCGAAGCCTCATACCGCAATATAAGGAACGTCAAATACTAAGAAAGGGCGGCCCATGAAAGAATTACTACTTTCAATAAGTACACTTAAACGGCTAATTGGGAATAGAAAAACTGTAAAAAGCCCTCTGAGAAAGCCCCCCTCTAACCTTTGATAGTAAGCTTTTCTGTAGTCTGCCTGTTGATGTATTTTCCGTTTGAACTGTGCACAACATGAAGAGACGGAACACTGGCGGCTTGTCACAATGCCCCCCGATGACATCACAATAGCGCTGCTGCCTAGAAAACAAGCTGCGCAGAAGAAGTTGTTCTTTGGGTGGGAGGGTGGGCTAGTGGAAGGAGGGGGCAATCTCTTTTTTTCCCGGGTGGTAGGGGGATGACAGGAGAAGGGAAGCGGGTGGTGAGAAAGGTACAGAGGGCAGGGTTTGGGGGCTGGGAAGGAAAGGGAAAAGATTAGGGTTTGGGGATGATGAAAGGGCTTTCTACGGGTAAGGATGGCAAAGGGTAGCAGTGACGGAAAGTCAGGCAACCTGTCCTGTCCGTCTTTTTGTATCGTGAATTGGAAAGACTGCAAGGGGGAGGGGAGTTGCTTGCGCCCTAAAGGAGGAGTTATTCAGATTCATTGCAGTGGGCGGCGGCTGCAAAACGCACCATTCTTCTTGTTTTGGCTCTGCAAAGCAGCCTTTTCAAGGGTTGGCTTGGGTGACAAAATGTCTTGTGTAGGCGTGGGTTTGTCTCCCTCTCGCTCTCTCTCCCTAAGATGTGTCCGGCATAGGCCAGGGTGCCACTCGAGGCCCAAACCAATTCTGGTTATCGCTTCTCGGCCTTTTGGCTAAGATCAAGTGTAGTATCTGTTCTTATCAGAACAAACTGAGCTAGCTACACTTGACGAGATACGATCAGGGAGACAAGCTCCGAAGCCCAGCTGAGACCGAAAGAGGGAGATCGGACGGAAGAAGAGCTTGGCAGAAAGAAGCAAGAAGACGAAGGCTCGGAGAAGACTTGGGGAGACCAGAGGAACTTCGAGGAGGAACACAGCGGGAGAAGACACCCGGAGAAGAATCCAAGATCCAGCTCCGGGAACTCAAGCAGGAACCAGCCATGGCAAGCAAGCCAGAGAAGGCAGCCAAGAAGGCTCAGGACCCAGGGACCTCCAGGAAGGCTCATCCAGAGGCTTCTTCGGCCCAAGAGGCCCCTACCTCCGACGCCAGCCAGCCGGAGGGAGCCCGGACGCCGCCTGAAAAGGCTCCAACCCTGGAGCCTTGGATGCGGCAGACGGTCGCCCTGAAGCTGAAGGCGGTGGATGGTAGGTTGCCGGACATGTCCAGCGACGTGTTCTGCAAGAAGATGATTCTGGATCAGGGCTTCTCCAGGGCGGAAACCCTGAGTGTCCAGACCTTCATGACTGGCATTTTTCTGGTAACCTTTGCCACGGTGAATGCCTGCAGGAGATACTGGGAGGCGATGAACGCAGCGATGCCGGACTCCCCTTTTCATTCTTTTTTAGGATCCTGTCCTATACAGAGGGATGAGAAGAGGATCACGGTCTCCATGCGGAACCCGCACACCCCAGGAAGAGACATCTCCACGTTCCTGGGACGTCTCTGCACAGTGGTGAGGGAGCCATCCCACATCCTTAACGGCAACGGATTCTGGACGGGTAAGTGGTCAGTAACCGTTCGACTCCACAGGGAACCAGCATCCGAGGATGGTCTCCAGCACCTGCCCCCGACATTCTCTCTGGGAAACTCCTTTGGTCTCATCTACTACCCGGACATGCCACACAACTGCAGGAAATGTGGCGGGAAAGGGCATTCGATGAAGACCTGCAAGGAGGACGCCTGCAGGGTTTGCCGGGTGACAGGACACAGCTCCAAGGACTGCCCAAAGAAGAAGACTTGCAACCTATGTGGACAGGCGGACCACCTTTACAAGGACTGCCCACAGCGGGAGAAATCCTGGGCAAGGGTTGCCGCGGCGACCCAGTATCGGGTAGTCACAGCTTCGTCGACCAAGGCAGCTACGACCAAGGCCACAGAGGCCAAGGACAAGGCGGCCAAGAACCCAGCGACCGTGGCTCCAGCCGATGCCCCAGCAGCCACGGAGTCCAGGGAAAAGAAGGGTAAGAAAACTGTTGCCCCCTCCCTGGCCCCCCCCCCCTGTCACCCCTGTCCAAACCCCTCCCCCCCCGGCCAACCCTACTGAGGATTCCACTACCTCCACCTCATTTCCCTACTCCTCAGTTGGTCTCCTCACCCCCCCCCCAAAGCCCACTCTCCCTCCCCAGACCATGAGAGCAGAGGGCCTCAGCACTCTTGCACTTTTCACCGAGGAGGATTTTCCAGCTCTTGTCTCCTCAGGTACAGGCCAAAGGAAAAGGAAGGTGGAAGATAGTCCTGTCGCAGAACCTTCCAAGCTGTTCATTGTGGACCCCAATCCACCCCAGGAAGAGGAGGATGGCCTCCTCCCAGAACCGGACGTGTTGGAGCAGATGGTGGAGTCCCTTGTGGCCGAAGAAGAAATGGAGGAGTCGGAAGCCACTGAGGCACCATCCCTGCTCGATCAGCTAGAAGAAGAGGGTCTGCTGGAGATACCCTTACCAGCAGGTGCCAAAGAGGAAGAACCGCCCGACCGGAGTGGTAACTAAGGCACACCGCCTGCTCTAACTTTCTCTTTCCTCCAATGACTGCTAACATTAACATCTTTTCCATTAATGTTAGGAGCATCAGAGACAAGTTCCGACGTCAGACAATTTTTGCGTTCCTTAACACTCAGTCTAGTGATGTATTTTTCCTGCAGGAATGCTCCCTTCCCTCCTCTAGGTCCTTCAACCATCTGGCCAGGGAGTGGACCCATGGCCCATCCTACTGGTCTGGCGGGGGCGACTGTAGGTCCGCGGGGGTCGCCGTGCTGATCAGGGGAAGCGCCTTCACATTGGACTCTGTTCAGGAAATCGTCTGCGGCAGGTTACTGCTCGTGGATGGCACCTGGGCGGGAGAACCTGTCAGGTTCATCAATGTGTATGCTTCTCCTGTGAAGAGCGATCGACTGGAGCTCCTCCAAGCCCTGCGCCCTCAGCTCGCTACCGCCAGGACGGTAGTGATGGCCGGGGATTTCAACTGCCCGATCGAGGAGGATGGACGCAGTTCTGGAACGGCTGCCAAGTTGGACGTCACATCCAAACTGCTCATTGAGATGGTGACCGAAGCCTCTCTTGTGGACGTTGTTGGCTCCATCGGACACGGATCCGTGAACTATTCATGGTGCCGATCCGATGGCTCGCTGCGTTCCAGGATTGACTTTGTGTTTACCTCTCGGGCGGTTGGGCGGAGTGGGCACTCGATGGTCCCCTGCTTCTTCTCTGACCACAGAGCCATTCACTTTCAAGGTGTGCTGGGCCATGGCTTCCCCATTGGCCCGGGCTCCTGGAAGCTGAACTGCTCTCTGCTGGAAAAGGGTGAGATTCTGGAGGAGCTTAGAGCTGCCTACTCCACGTGGCGGGCCTACAAGGCGGGCTTCCAGTCTGTTTCTGACTGGTGGGAATACGTTAAACTCGAGTTCCGTTTCTTCTTTCAGGCAAAGAGTCAACAACAGGCGTGTCTGAAGAGGAGGGACTTCAGGAGACTCCAGCGTGAGCTGCGTTCCCTGCAGGACCTTCTTCGATGCGGCTGGGACGTGAGAGAGGAGCTGGAGGAGACTAAGAGGAGCCTGAAAAGGCACTTCGAGGAGGAGTCCGAGCGAATTGTCTTCCGTTCCAAAGTGGAGAACCTGGAGAAGGGTGAGAAATGTAACTCGTTCTTTTTCAGGAAACTCCACGCCGGTCACACGCCCATGAATGAACTACGAGACGAGAGTGGAAGCATACGACGCGGGAAAGAGAACGTGATGAAGGTCGTCAGCGACTTCTACAGCGAACTCTACGCCCGCAAGACTACTGACCCCGAGGCCGCCGATAAGTTCCTGTCAGGTATCTCTAACCATCTTGACCCTGCAGACGCGGCGGCCATGGACGTTCCTCTGACGGTGGACGAGCTGCTCTCGGCCGCCAAATCCTTTAGTTCTGGCAGGACACCGGGCAGTGACGGCCTCCCAGCAGAGCTCTATGTAGCGCTGGGAGACCTAATCTGTCCGGACCTGTTAGGGCTGTATGAGGAGATGGTGGTGGAGGGCAGAATGCCTCCATCTCTGAGGGAAGGAATGGTCACGATCCTGTACAAGCGTAAAGGAGAGAGGTGCGACCTGAAGAATTGGCGTCCCATCACCCTTCTGAATGTCGACTACAAGATCCTGGCCAAGACGATGGCAACGAGACTGAAGACGGTTATCGGACGGATCATCCACCCGGATCAGACCTGCGGCATCCCCGGACGTCGCATCGCAGACAGCCTGGCTCTCATGCGGGACACGGTCGAGTACATCAAAGCCCGCCGGGTGCACGCAGCCCTGATCTCGTTGGATCAGGAAAAGGCCTTCGACCGTGTTTCCCATGAGTTCCTGGGCAAAGCTCTGCACAGGTTAGGTTTGGGTAACATGTTTTGTTTGTATGTCCAACTAATGTATTTTGATATTCACAGCTCGGTGTTGGTAAACGGCTGGAAGACTGACCCCTTCCCGGTCCTCTCAGGGGTCAGACAAGGCTGTCCTCTGTCACCTCTTCTTTTTGTTTGTGTTATAGAACTCTTTGCAGAGGCTATCCGGCGGAATGGAGAGATCAGAGGGATCACCGCACCAGGACCAGAACGCTTCGAGGTCAAGTGCTCGCTCTACATGGACGACGTGACCGTCTTCTGCGCGGACCGGCGCTCAGTCGACACCCTCGTCCAGACCTGTGAGACCTTCGGACGGGCTTCGGGAGCCAAAGTCAACTGCGGGAAGTCGGAAGCCATGCTCTTCGGGGACTGGCAGCCGGCCTCTTCCGCCCCCTTCCCTTTCAGCATCCAGCCGGATTTCATCAAGGTTCTTGGAGTCTGGTTCGGGAAGGAAGGAGCAGCCCTCAAGTCCTGGGAGGAACGCTTGACCAAGATCACCCAACGGATCGGTCTGTGGAGCCTCAGACGCCTCACCTGTGAGGGCAAAGCACTGGTCCTGCGTAACGAGGTACTGCCCGTGCTGCAGTACACGGCCCAGGCCTGGCCCCCCCTTGCCACCGTGTGCAGGGCCATTACCAGGACGGTGTTTCGTTTTGTCTGGGGATCCAAGATGGACAGAGTAAAGCGGAGCATCATGTACAAGGATCCTCGCAAGGGTGGGAAGGGCGTACCCGATATCCCCACCCTCCTGCGATCCTCCTTCGTATGTGACTGCGTTCGCCGAACTCTGCGAGTCAAGAGAGGTTCCGCGGGTGGGTCCATGTCTCGCTTCTTCCTGCTCCCCCTTTGGAGACGGTTAGGCTGGGATAAGTGGGACAGCTCCTTCCCCTACAACTGGACGGCGCCATGGTTCTACGGAGACGTGGTTCGGTTTGTGAGGGAACACCAACTGGAGGGACTCAAGCCTGATTTGTGGAAGCCAAAGACTATCCACAAACTCATCAGAGCCAAGGACGAAATGGAGAACATTCCAGGACTTCATCACGACACACTGGAGACTGTTTGGACAAACGTGTCATCGGCTGGATTGACCAACGGGCACAAGGACTTGTCATGGATGGCGATACAGGGCGGACTGCCCGTCCGGTCATTCATGCACGCCCGGAACCTGTGCAAAACCCGGTACTGCCCAAGGTGCCCCTTCGTGGAGGAAACATCGCTGCACGCCTTTTGGGACTGCCGTTTCGCACAGCGCCTGTTGGTTGCCCTGGAGGATGACCTGAGGAACTCCGTCCCCAGAGGGAGCCTATCGTACCATTCCGTACTTTATGGACTCTTCCCTGGGACTCACACCGTTGGAGCCATCCAGGAGGCTTGGCGCCTTATGAACTGCTTTAAGGACGCTATTTGGGTCGCCAGGAACCGGCTCATCTTGAAGAGGGAGAGGATGTCTATCCAGGATTGCCGCAGGCTGATCCACAGCCTGCTCAGAGACTATTCCATCATGGACAGTCCGGACGACAGCGCCGAGGAGGAGGTTTAGACCTCTTCCATGCCCCCTCCCTCCTTTTCCCGTTATGTGCGTCTTTCAATAAAGCTTCGGGCCTGTGACTTCCCCACCCTATCCCCCTTTTCCCCTACCCCGATCCCCCAATCGCCGGTTCGTCGTTATTTATTGTCTAACTTTTTCTTTCAGCTTGAGTGTTATGGATAAGCATAGGAGCGTGATGTATAGTTTAGTGCTTCGTACTCTATGGCTATGTAAGAAGGATTGTATATTTCTGTGTGTACGGGGCTGCGGCACTGTACACGGTTTGTTACCTTTTTGTGAGTAGTGCATGATAATAAAGATGCTGTTAAATCAAAAAATCTGTTCTTATCAGTTTAATATCTGATACGTCCCCTATCTGGGGACCATATATTAAATGGATTTTTAGAACAGGGAGATGGAAAAAGAGCTTGCTCTGTCCACTCCACGCATTGACCTGGTATTGCAGTACCTCCAGGAACGGTGCACCCCTTCTTAACCCAGTTTCCAAAAGCAGAACTCAATTCACCTGATTCATATTAGCCCGATTTAATGAATTGGAAGAAAGCATACGTCTTCATATGCACCTCAATTTGGCCCATTCACTTTTCACACTTCCTCCTTTTGTTTTTTATCTTTCACACTTTTGACTTTCTTTATTCATCCAAATAGCAAACTCATCACCACTCAACCTGACCAACTCGGCTATGTCCCCGTGCTGCAGTTCTCTGTCTTATCTAGATCATTTGCAATTGAATGGAATAGATCCCTTTTGGACAAAGTGGATTCACCTGCTGCTGCAGTGACCACAGGTGTGATAACATCTAGAATTGGCATCTGGTGCGATCTCTCCGCTTCCACTCCAAAGAAAGTTACCTGTTTATTCCTATCATGCATTGGTTTTTGGGGTTTTCTTTGAGTAATGATGATCTCTTTAGTAGTCTGTTGGCGCCCTCTCCTGGAGGAATAGTTTGCTTGCTCTTGGACATTCTAAAAGAGAGGTCATGATAGACATTGAGCTTCTGAGCTCAATTGGGGACAGTCATGGGTGATGAATGTTTGCAACCTACTGCGAAGCCTCATACCGCAATATAAGGAACGTCAAATACTAAGAAAGGGCGGCCCATGAAAGAATTACTACTTTCAATAAGTACACTTAAACGGCTAATTGGGAATAGAAAAACTGTAAAAAGCCCTCTGAGAAAGCCCCCCTCTAACCTTTGATAGTAAGCTTTTCTGTAGTCTGCCTGTTGATGTATTTTCCGTTTGAACTGTGCACAACATGAAGAGACGGAACACTGGCGGCTTGTCACAATGCCCCCCGATGACATCACAATAGCGCTGCTGCCTAGAAAACAAGCTGCGCAGAAGAAGTTGTTCTTTGGGTGGGAGGGTGGGCTAGTGGAAGGAGGGGGCAATCTCTTTTTTTCCCGGGTGGTAGGGGGATGACAGGAGAAGGGAAGCGGGTGGTGAGAAAGGTACAGAGGGCAGGGTTTGGGGGCTGGGAAGGAAAGGGAAAAGATTAGGGTTTGGGGATGATGAAAGGGCTTTCTACGGGTAAGGATGGCAAAGGGTAGCAGTGACGGAAAGTCAGGCAACCTGTCCTGTCCGTCTTTTTGTATCGTGAATTGGAAAGACTGCAAGGGGGAGGGGAGTTGCTTGCGCCCTAAAGGAGGAGTTATTCAGATTCATTGCAGTGGGCGGCGGCTGCAAAACGCACCATTCTTCTTGTTTTGGCTCTGCAAAGCAGCCTTTTCAAGGGTTGGCTTGGGTGACAAAATGTCTTGTGTAGGCGTGGGTTTGTCTCCTCTCGCTCTCTCTCCCTAAGATGTGTCCGGCATAGGCCAGGGTGCCACTCGAGGCCCAAACCAATTCTGGTTATCGCTTCTCGGCCTTTTGGCTAAGATCAAGTGTAGTATCTGTTCTTATCAGTTTAATATCTGATACGTCCCCTATCTGGGGACCATATATTAAATGGATTTTTAGAACAGGGAGATGGAAAAAGAGCTTGCTCTGTCCACTCCACGCATTGACCTGGTATTGCAGTACCTCCAGGAACGGTGCACCCCTTCTTAACCCAGTTTCCAAAAGCAGAACTCAATTCACCTGATTCATATTAGCCCGATTTAATGAATTGGAAGAAAGCATACGTCTTCATATGCACCTCAATTTGGCCCATTCACTTTTCACACTTCCTCCTTTTGTTTTTTATCTTTCACACTTTTGACTTTCTTTATTCATCCAAATAGCAAACTCATCACCACTCAACCTGACCAACTCGGCTATGTCCCCGTGCTGCAGTTCTCTGTCTTATCTAGATCATTTGCAATTGAATGGAATAGATCCCTTTTGGACAAAGTGGATTCACCTGCTGCTGCAGTGACCCACAGGTGTGATAACATCTAGAATTGGCATCTGGTGCGATCTCTCCGCTTCCACTCCAAAGAAAGTTACCTGTTTATTCCTATCATGCATTGGTTTTTGGGGTTTTCTTTGAGTAATGATGATCTCTTTAGTAGTCTGTTGGCGCCCTCTCCTGGAGGAATAGTTTGCTTGCTCTTGGACATTCTAAAAGAGAGGTCATGATAGACATTGAGCTTCTGAGCTCAATTGGGGACAGTCATGGGTGATGAATGTTTGCAACCTACTGCGAAGCCTCATACCGCAATATAAGGAACGTCAAATACTAAGAAAGGGCGGCCCATGAAAGAATTACTACTTTCAATAAGTACACTTAAACGGCTAATTGGGAATAGAAAAACTGTAAAAAGCCCTCTGAGAAAGCCCCCCTCTAACCTTTGATAGTAAGCTTTTCTGTAGTCTGCCTGTTGATGTATTTTCCGTTTGAACTGTGCACAACATGAAGAGACGGAACACTGGCGGCTTGTCACAATGCCCCCCGATGACATCACAATAGCGCTGCTGCCTAGAAAACAAGCTGCGCAGAAGAAGTTGTTCTTTGGGTGGGAGGGTGGGCTAGTGGAAGGAGGGGGCAATCTCTTTTTTTCCCGGGTGGTAGGGGGATGACAGGAGAAGGGAAGCGGGTGGTGAGAAAGGTACAGAGGGCAGGGTTTGGGGGCTGGGAAGGAAAGGGAAAAGATTAGGGTTTGGGGATGATGAAAGGGCTTTCTACGGGTAAGGATGGCAAAGGGTAGCAGTGACGGAAAGTCAGGCAACCTGTCCTGTCCGTCTTTTTGTATCGTGAATTGGAAAGACTGCAAGGGGGAGGGGAGTTGCTTGCGCCCTAAAGGAGGAGTTATTCAGATTCATTGCAGTGGGCGGCGGCTGCAAAACGCACCATTCTTCTTGTTTTGGCTCTGCAAAGCAGCCTTTTCAAGGGTTGGCTTGGGTGACAAAATGTCTTGTGTAGGCGTGGGTTTGTCTCCCTCTCGCTCTCTCTCCCTAAGATGTGTCCGGCATAGGCCAGGGTGCCACTCGAGGCCCAAACCAATTCTGGTTATCGCTTCTCGGCCTTTTGGCTAAGATCAAGTGTAGTATCTGTTCTTATCAGAACAAACTGAGCTAGCTACACTTGACGAGATACGATCAGGGAGACGAGCTCCAAAGCCCAGCCGAGACCGGAAGAGGGAGATCGGACGGAAGAAGAGCTTGGCAGAAAGAAGCAAGAAGACGAAGGCTCGGAGAAGACTTGGGGAGACCAGAGGAACTTCGAGGAGGAACACAGCGGGAGAAGACACCCGGAGAAGAATCCAAGATCCAGCTCCGGGAACTCAAGCAGGAACCAGCCATGGCAAGCAAGCCAGAGAAGGCAGCCAAGAAGGCTCAGGACCCAGGGACCTCCAGGAAGGCTCATCCAGAGGCTTCTTCGGCCCAAGAGGCCCCTACCTCCGACGCCAGCCAGCCGGAGGGAGCCCGGACGCCGCCTGAAAAGGCTCCAACCCTGGAGCCTTGGATGCGGCAGACGGTCGCCCTGAAGCTAAAGGCGGTGGATGGTAGGTTGCCGGACATGTCCAGCGACGTGTTCTGCAAGAAGATGATTCTGGATCAGGGCTTCTCCAGGGCGGAAACCCTGAGTGTCCAGACCTTCATGACTGGCATTTTTCTGGTAACCTTTGCCACGGTGAATGCCTGCAGGAGATACTGGGAGGCGATGAACGCAGCGATGCCGGACTCCCCTTTTCATTCTTTTTTAGGATCCTGTCCTATACAGAGGGATGAGAAGAGGATCACGGTCTCCATGCGGAACCCGCACACCCCAGGAAGAGACATCTCCACGTTCCTGGGACGTCTCTGCACAGTGGTGAGGGAGCCATCCCACATCCTTAACGGCAACGGATTCTGGACGGGTAAGTGGTCAGTAACCGTTCGACTCTACAGGGAACCAGCATCCGAGGATGGTCTCCAGCACCTGCCCCCGACATTCTCTCTGGGAAACTCCTTTGGTCTCATCTACTACCCGGACATGCCACACAACTGCAGGAAATGTGGCGGGAAAGGGCATTCGATGAAGACCTGCAAGGAGGACGCCTGCAGGGTTTGCCGGGTGACAGGACACAGCTCCAAGGACTGCCCAAAGAAGAAGACTTGCAACCTATGTGGACAGGCGGACCACCTTTACAAGGACTGCCCGCAGCGGGAGAAATCCTGGGCAAGGGTTGCCGCGGCGACCCAGTATCGGGTAGTCACAGCTTCGTCGACCAAGGCAGCTACGACCAAGGCCACAGAGGCCAAGGACAAGGCGGCCAAGAACCCGGCGACCGTGGCTCCAGCCGATGCCCCAGCAGCCACGGAGTCCAGGGAAAAGAAGGGTAAGAAAACTGTTGCCCCCTCCCTGGTCCCCCCCCCCTGTCACCCCTGTCCAAACCCCTCCCCCCCCGGCCAACCCTACTGAGGATTCCACTACCTCCACCTCATTTCCCTACTCCTCAGTTGGCCTCCTCACCCCCCCCCCAAAGCCCACTCTCCCTCCCCAGACCATGAGAGCAGAGGGCCTCAGCACTCTTGCACTTTTCACCGAGGAGGATTTTCCAGCTCTTGTCTCCTCAGGTACAGGCCAAAGGAAAAGGAAGGTGGAAGATAGTCCTGTCGCAGAACCTTCCAAGCTGTTCATTGTGGACCTTAACCCACCCCAGGAAGAGGAGGATGGCCTCCTCCCAGAACCGGACGTGTTGGAGCAGATGGTGGAGTCCCTTGTGGCCGAAGAAGAAATGGAGGAGTCGGAAGCCACTGAGGCACCATCCCTGCTTGATCAGCTAGCAGAAGAGGGTCTGCTGGAGATACCCTTACCAGCAGGTGCCAAAGAGGAAGAACCGCCCGACCGGAGTGGTAACTAAGGCACACCGCCTGCTCTAACTTTCTCTTTCCTCCAATGACTGCTAACATTAACATCTTTTCCATTAATGTTAGGAGCATCAGAGACAAGTTCCGACGTCAGACAATTTTTGCGTTCCTTAACACTCAGTCTAGTGATGTATTTTTCCTGCAGGAATGCTCCCTTCCCTCCTCTAGGTCCTTCAACCATCTGGCCAGGGAGTGGACCCATGGCCCATCCTACTGGTCTGGCGGGGGCGACTGTAGGTCCGCGGGGGTCGCCGTGCTGATCAGGGGAAGCGCCTTCACATTGGACTCTGTTCAGGAAATCGTCTGCGGCAGGTTACTGCTCGTGGATGGCACCTGGGCGGGAGAACCTGTCAGGTTCATCAATGTGTATGCTTCTCCTGTGAAGAGCGATCGACTGGAGCTCCTCCAAGCCCTGCGCCCTCAGCTCGCTACCGCCAGGACGGTAGTGATGGCCGGGGATTTCAACTGCCCGATTGAGGAGGATGGACGCAGTTCTGGAACGGCTGCCAAGTTGGACGTCACATCCAAACTGCTCATTGAGATGGTGACCGAAGCCTCTCTTGTGGACGTTGTTGGCTCCATCGGACACGGATCCGTGAACTATTCATGGTGCCGATCCGATGGCTCGCTGCGTTCCAGGATTGACTTTGTGTTTACCTCTCGGGCGGTTGGGCGGAGTGGGCACTCGATGGTCCCCTGCTTCTTCTCTGACCACAGAGCCATTCACTTTCAAGGTGTGCTGGGCCATGGCTTCCCCATTGGCCCGGGCTCCTGGAAGCTGAACTGCTCTCTGCTGGAAAAGGGTGAGATTCTGGAGGAGCTTAGAGCTGCCTACTCCACGTGGCGGGCCTACAAGGCGGGCTTCCAGTCTGTTTCTGACTGGTGGGAATACGTTAAACTCGAGTTCCGTTTCTTCTTTCAGGCAAAGAGTCAACAACAGGCGTGTCTGAAGAGGAGGGACTTCAGGAGACTCCAGCGTGAGCTGCGTTCCCTGCAGGACCTTCTTCGATGCGGCTGGGACGTGAGAGAGGAGCTGGAGGAGACTAAGAGGAGCCTGAAAAGGCACTTCGAGGAGGAGTCCGAGCGAATTGTCTTCCGTTCCAAAGTGGAGAACCTGGAGAAGGGTGAGAAATGTAACTCGTTCTTTTTCAGGAAACTCCACGCCGGTCACACGCCCATGAATGAACTACGAGACGAGAGTGGAAACATGCGACGCGGGAAAGAGAACGTGATGAAGGTCGTCAGCGACTTCTACAGCGAACTCTACGCCCGCAAGACTACTGACCCCGAGGCCGCCGATAAGTTCCTGTCAGGTATCACTAACCATCTTGACCCTGCAGACGCGGCGGCCATGGATGCTCCTCTGACAGTGGACGAGCTGCTCTCGGCCGCCAAATCCTTTAGTTCTGGCAGGACACCGGGCAGTGACGGCCTCCCAGCAGAGCTCTATGTAGTGCTGGGAGACCTAATCTGTCCGGACCTGTTAGGGCTGTATGAGGAGATGGTGGTGGAGGGCAGAATGCCTCCATCTCTGAGGGAAGGAATGGTCACGATCCTGTACAAGCGTAAAGGAGAGAGGTGCGACCTGAAGAATTGGCGTCCCATCACCCTTCTGAACGTCGACTACAAGATCCTGGCCAAGACGATGGCAACGAGATTGAAGACTGTTATCGGACGGATCATCCACCCGGATCAGACCTGCGGCATCCCCGGACGTCGCATCGCAGACAGCCTGGCTCTCATGCGGGACACGGTCGAGTACATCAAAGCCCGCCGGGTGCACGCAGCCCTGATCTCGTTGGATCAGGAAAAGGCCTTCGACCGTGTTTCCCATGAGTTCCTGGGCAAAGCTCTGCACAGGTTAGGTTTGGGTAACATGTTTTGCTTGTATGTCCAACTAATGTATTTTGATATTCACAGCTCGGTGTTGGTGAACGGCTGGAAGACTGACCCCTTCCCGGTCCTCTCAGGGGTCAGACAAGGCTGTCCTCTGTCACCTCTTCTTTTTGTTTGTGTTATAGAACTCTTTGCAGAGGCTATCCGGCGGAATGGAGAGATCAGAGGGATCACCGCACCAGGACCAGAACGCTTCGAGGTCAAGTGCTCGCTCTACATGGACGACGTGACCGTCTTCTGCGCGGACCGGCGCTCAGTCGACACCCTCGTCCAGGCCTGTGAGACCTTCGGACGGGCTTCGGGAGCCAAAGTCAACTGCGGGAAGTCGGAAGCCATGCTCTTCGGGGACTGGCAGCCGGCCTCTTCCGCCCCCTTCCCTTTCAGCATCCAGCCGGATTTCATCAAGGTTCTTGGAGTCTGGTTCGGGAAGGAAGGAGCAGCCCTCAAGTCCTGGGAGGAACGCTTGACCAAGATCACCCAACGGATCGGTCTGTGGAGCCTCAGACGCCTCACCTGTGAGGGCAAAGCACTGGTCCTGCGTAACGAGGTACTGCCCGTGCTGCAGTACACGGCCCAGGCCTGGCCCCCCCTTGCCACCGTGTGCAGGGCCATTACCAGGACGGTGTTTCGTTTTGTCTGGGGATCCAAGATGGACAGAGTAAAGCGGAGCATCATGTACAAGGATCCTCGCAAGGGTGGGAAGGGCGTACCCGATATCCCCACCCTCCTGCGATCCTCCTTCGTATGTGACTGCGTTCGCCGAACTCTGCGAGTCAAGAGAGGTTCCGCGGGTGGGTCCATGTCTCGCTTCTTCCTGCTCCCCCTTTGGAGACGGTTAGGCTGGGACAAGTGGGACAGCTCCTTCCCCTACAACTGGACGGCGCCATGGTTCTACGGAGACGTGGTTCGGTTTGTGAGGGAACACCAACTGGAGGGACTCAAGCCTGATTTGTGGAAGCCAAAGACTATCCACAAACTCATCAGAGCCAAGGACGAAATGGAGAACATTCCAGGACTTCATCACGACACACTGGAGACTGTTTGGACAAACGTGTCATCGGCTGGATTGACCAACGGGCACAAGGACTTGTCATGGATGGCGATACAGGGCGGACTGCCCGTCCGGTCATTCATGCACGCCCGGAACCTGTGCAAAACCCGGTACTGCCCAAGGTGCCCCTTCGTGGAGGAAACATCGCTGCACGCCTTTTGGGACTGCCGTTTCGCACAGCGCCTGTTGGTTGCCCTGGAGGATGACCTGAGGAACTCCGTCCCCAGAGGGAGCCTATCGTACCATTCCGTACTTTATGGACTCTTCCCTGGGACTCACACCGTTGGAGCCATCCAGGAGGCTTGGCGCCTTATGAACTGCTTTAAGGACGCTATTTGGGTCGCCAGGAACCGGCTCATCTTGAAGAGGGAGAGGATGTCTATCCAGGATTGCCGCAGGCTGATCCACAGCCTGCTCAGAGACTATTCCATCATGGACAGTCCGGACGACAGCGCCGAGGAGGAGGTTTAGACCTCTTCCATGCCCCCTCCCTCCTTTTCCCGTTATGTGCGTGTTTCAATAAAGCTTCGGGCCTGTGATTTCCCCACCCTATCCCCCTTTTCCCCTACCCCCATCCCCCAATCGCCGGTTCGTCGTTATTTATTGTCTAACTTTTTTCTTTCAGCTTGAGTGTTCTGGATAAGCATAGGAGTGTGATGTATAGTTTAGTGCGTCGTACTCTATGGCTATGTAAGAAGGATTGTATAGTTCTGTGTGTACGGGGCTGCGGCACTGTACACGGTTTGTTACCTTTTTGTGAGTAGTGCATGATAATAAAGATGCTGTTAAATCAAAAATCTGTTCTTATCAGTTTAATATCTGATACGTCCCCTATCTGGGGACCATATATTAAATGGATTTTTAGAACAGGGAGATGGAAAAAGAGCTTGCTCTGTCCACTCCACGCATTGACCTGGTATTGCAGTACCTCCAGGAACGGTGCACCCCTTCTTAACCCAGTTTCCAAAAGCAGAACTCAATTCACCTGATTCATATTAGCCCGATTTAATGAATTGGAAGAAAGCATACGTCTTCATATGCACCTCAATTTGGCCCATTCACTTTTCACACTTCCTCCTTTTGTTTTTTATCTTTCACACTTTTGACTTTCTTTATTCATCCAAATAGCAAACTCATCACCACTCAACCTGACCAACTCGGCTATGTCCCCGTGCTGCAGTTCTCTGTCTTATCTAGATCATTTGCAATTGAATGGAATAGATCCCTTTTGGACAAAGTGGATTCACCTGCTGCTGCAGTGACCACAGGTGTGATAACATCTAGAATTGGCATCTGGTGCGATCTCTCCGCTTCCACTCCAAAGAAAGTTACCTGTTTATTCCTATCATGCATTGGTTTTTGGGGTTTTCTTTGAGTAATGATGATCTCTTTAGTAGTCTGTTGGCGCCCTCTCCTGGAGGAATAGTTTGCTTGCTCTTGGACATTCTAAAAGAGAGGTCATGATAGACATTGAGCTTCTGAGCTCAATTGGGGACAGTCATGGGTGATGAATGTTTGCAACCTACTGCGAAGCCTCATACCGCAATATAAGGAACGTCAAATACTAAGAAAGGGCGGCCCATGAAAGAATTACTACTTTCAATAAGTACACTTAAACGGCTAATTGGGAATAGAAAAACTGTAAAAAGCCCTCTGAGAAAGCCCCCCTCTAACCTTTGATAGTAAGCTTTTCTGTAGTCTGCCTGTTGATGTATTTTCCGTTTGAACTGTGCACAACATGAAGAGACGGAACACTGGCGGCTTGTCACAATGCCCCCCGATGACATCACAATAGCGCTGCTGCCTAGAAAACAAGCTGCGCAGAAGAAGTTGTTCTTTGGGTGGGAGGGTGGGCTAGTGGAAGGAGGGGGCAATCTCTTTTTTTCCCGGGTGGTAGGGGGATGACAGGAGAAGGGAAGCGGGTGGTGAGAAAGGTACAGAGGGCAGGGTTTGGGGGCTGGGAAGGAAAGGGAAAAGATTAGGGTTTGGGGATGATGAAAGGGCTTTCTACGGGTAAGGATGGCAAAGGGTAGCAGTGACGGAAAGTCAGGCAACCTGTCCTGTCCGTCTTTTTGTATCGTGAATTGGAAAGACTGCAAGGGGGAGGGGAGTTGCTTGCGCCCTAAAGGAGGAGTTATTCAGATTCATTGCAGTGGGCGGCGGCTGCAAAACGCACCATTCTTCTTGTTTTGGCTCTGCAAAGCAGCCTTTTCAAGGGTTGGCTTGGGTGACAAAATGTCTTGTGTAGGCGTGGGTTTGTCTCCCTCTCGCTCTCTCTCCCTAAGATGTGTCCGGCATAGGCCAGGGTGCCACTCGAGGCCCAAACCAATTCTGGTTATCGCTTCTCGGCCTTTTGGCTAAGATCAAGTGTAGTATCTGTTCTTATCAGTTTAATATCTGATACGTCCCCTATCTGGGGACCATATATTAAATGGATTTTTAGAACAGGGAGATGGAAAAAGAGCTTGCTCTGTCCACTCCACGCATTGACCTGGTATTGCAGTACCTCCAGGAACGGTGCACCCCTTCTTAACCCAGTTTCCAAAAGCAGAACTCAATTCACCTGATTCATATTAGCCCGATTTAATGAATTGGAAGAAAGCATACGTCTTCATATGCACCTCAATTTGGCCCATTCACTTTTCACACTTCCTCCTTTTGTTTTTTATCTTTCACACTTTTGACTTTCTTTATTCATCCAAATAGCAAACTCATCACCACTCAACCTGACCAACTCGGCTATGTCCCCGTGCTGCAGTTCTCTGTCTTATCTAGATCATTTGCAATTGAATGGAATAGATCCCTTTTGGACAAAGTGGATTCACCTGCTGCTGCAGTGACCACAGGTGTGATAACATCTAGAATTGGCATCTGGTGCGATCTCTCCGCTTCCACTCCAAAGAAAGTTACCTGTTTATTCCTATCATGCATTGGTTTTTGGGGTTTTCTTTGAGTAATGATGATCTCTTTAGTAGTCTGTTGGCGCCCTCTCCTGGAGGAATAGTTTGCTTGCTCTTGGACATTCTAAAAGAGAGGTCATGATAGACATTGAGCTTCTGAGCTCAATTGGGGACAGTCATGGGTGATGAATGTTTGCAACCTACTGCGAAGCCTCATACCGCAATATAAGGAACGTCAAATACTAAGAAAGGGCGGCCCATGAAAGAATTACTACTTTCAATAAGTACACTTAAACGGCTAATTGGGAATAGAAAAACTGTAAAAAGCCCTCTGAGAAAGCCCCCCTCTAACCTTTGATAGTAAGCTTTTCTGTAGTCTGCCTGTTGATGTATTTTCCGTTTGAACTGTGCACAACATGAAGAGACGGAACACTGGCGGCTTGTCACAATGCCCCCCGATGACATCACAATAGCGCTGCTGCCTAGAAAACAAGCTGCGCAGAAGAAGTTGTTCTTTGGGTGGGAGGGTGGGCTAGTGGAAGGAGGGGGCAATCTCTTTTTTTCCCGGGTGGTAGGGGGATGACAGGAGAAGGGAAGCGGGTGGTGAGAAAGGTACAGAGGGCAGGGTTTGGGGGCTGGGAAGGAAAGGGAAAAGATTAGGGTTTGGGGATGATGAAAGGGCTTTCTACGGGTAAGGATGGCAAAGGGTAGCAGTGACGGAAAGTCAGGCAACCTGTCCTGTCCGTCTTTTTGTATCGTGAATTGGAAAGACTGCAAGGGGGAGGGGAGTTGCTTGCGCCCTAAAGGAGGAGTTATTCAGATTCATTGCAGTGGGCGGCGGCTGCAAAACGCACCATTCTTCTTGTTTTGGCTCTGCAAAGCAGCCTTTTCAAGGGTTGGCTTGGGTGACAAAATGTCTTGTGTAGGCGTGGGTTTGTCTCCCTCTCGCTCTCTCTCCCTAAGATGTGTCCGGCATAGGCCAGGGTGCCACTCGAGGCCCAAACCAATTCTGGTTATCGCTTCTCGGCCTTTTGGCTAAGATCAAGTGTAGTATCTGTTCTTATCAGTTTAATATCTGATACGTCCCCTATCTGGGGACCATATATTAAATGGATTTTTAGAACAGGGAGATGGAAAAAGAGCTTGCTCTGTCCACTCCACGCATTGACCTGGTATTGCAGTACCTCCAGGAACGGTGCACCCCTTCTTAACCCAGTTTCCAAAAGCAGAACTCAATTCACCTGATTCATATTAGCCCGATTTAATGAATTGGAAGAAAGCATACGTCTTCATATGCACCTCAATTTGGCCCATTCACTTTTCACACTTCCTCCTTTTGTTTTTTATCTTTCACACTTTTGACTTTCTTTATTCATCCAAATAGCAAACTCATCACCACTCAACCTGACCAACTCGGCTATGTCCCCGTGCTGCAGTTCTCTGTCTTATCTAGATCATTTGCAATTGAATGGAATAGATCCCTTTTGGACAAAGTGGATTCACCTGCTGCTGCAGTGACCACAGGTGTGATAACATCTAGAATTGGCATCTGGTGCGATCTCTCCGCTTCCACTCCAAAGAAAGTTACCTGTTTATTCCTATCATGCATTGGTTTTTGGGGTTTTCTTTGAGTAATGATGATCTCTTTAGTAGTCTGTTGGCGCCCTCTCCTGGAGGAATAGTTTGCTTGCTCTTGGACATTCTAAAAGAGAGGTCATGATAGACATTGAGCTTCTGAGCTCAATTGGGGACAGTCATGGGTGATGAATGTTTGCAACCTACTGCGAAGCCTCATACCGCAATATAAGGAACGTCAAATACTAAGAAAGGGCGGCCCATGAAAGAATTACTACTTTCAATAAGTACACTTAAACGGCTAATTGGGAATAGAAAAACTGTAAAAAGCCCTCTGAGAAAGCCCCCCTCTAACCTTTGATAGTAAGCTTTTCTGTAGTCTGCCTGTTGATGTATTTTCCGTTTGAACTGTGCACAACATGAAGAGACGGAACACTGGCGGCTTGTCACAATGCCCCCCGATGACATCACAATAGCGCTGCTGCCTAGAAAACAAGCTGCGCAGAAGAAGTTGTTCTTTGGGTGGGAGGGTGGGCTAGTGGAAGGAGGGGGCAATCTCTTTTTTTCCCGGGTGGTAGGGGGATGACAGGAGAAGGGAAGCGGGTGGTGAGAAAGGTACAGAGGGCAGGGTTTGGGGGCTGGGAAGGAAAGGGAAAAGATTAGGGTTTGGGGATGATGAAAGGGCTTTCTACGGGTAAGGATGGCAAAGGGTAGCAGTGACGGAAAGTCAGGCAACCTGTCCTGTCCGTCTTTTTGTATCGTGAATTGGAAAGACTGCAAGGGGGAGGGGAGTTGCTTGCGCCCTAAAGGAGGAGTTATTCAGATTCATTGCAGTGGGCAGCGGCTGCAAAACGCACCATTCTTCTTGTTTTGGCTCTGCAAAGCAGCCTTTTCAAGGGTTGGCTTGGGTGACAAAATGTCTTGTGTAGGCGTGGGTTTGTCTCCCTCTCGCTCTCTCTCCCTAAGATGTGTCCGGCATAGGCCAGGGTGCCACTCGAGGCCCAAACCAATTCTGGTTATCGCTTCTCGGCCTTTTGGCTAAGATCAAGTGTAGTGTTGTTCGAAGAGGTGGTTTAAGCTCCAGGCCACCTTAGTACAATGATACAATGCACACTGGAAGGTTGCGCTTGCTAGTACTCTGGGTGGATAGTATATTCATCTAGAGGAAAACATGGCCCTACCAGGATCGAGGCTATTAGACTGAGTAAGGGTGGGGGGCTATGGTACAACGTGCCCCAGGACTGACGACCCTGGAGTGAGTCTGAGCTTGCTGGCTTGGGACCCCGGCAAGCCTTGGGCTCTGTAGCACACCGTACCTTGCCTTTTCATACTTTTTGAGCATATTACCCTATCCCGGCCTTCTGGCTAGGAAGGGAAATTTTTATAATCCCGGTCGGAGGTCTGGTCAGCTTTGGGCTGAGAAACTAACACCCGGTTGGAGGTCTGGGTCAGCTTCGGCTGAGAAACCAACACCCGGTTGGAGGTCTGGGTCAGCTTCGGCTGAGAAACCAACACCCGGTTGGAGGTCCGGTTAGCCTTGGGCTGAGAAACCAACACCGGTTGACGGTCCGGGCAGTTTCGGCTGCGAAACCAACAACTAGTAGCTCTCTACTCCACTTGGGTAAGATGCCTGGGTGGACGCTGGGAGCAACGACAAGGCTCAACCAGGCTTCGGCTTGGGGGAGCACCGAAGATCCCTGACCCTTGCTGTGGCCTTCTGGCTCGGAGGGACGGGGTTGATTTTTGGGGACCCTCTCCTCACGGTGGGGTCCACACGAATCCTAGCCTTTGCACTGTTTTTGGTGTGACTTCGGTCATGCATTTTTTGTGGTGCTTTGGAAAGCTTCATTAAATCAAAAATCTGTTCTTATCAGTTTAATATCTGATACGTCCCCTATCTGGGGACCATATATTAAATGGATTTTTAGAACAGGGAGATGGAAAAAGAGCTTGCTCTGTCCACTCCACGCATTGACCTGGTATTGCAGTACCTCCAGGAACGGTGCACCCCTTCTTAACCCAGTTTCCAAAAGCAGAACTCAATTCACCTGATTCATATTAGCCCGATTTAATGAATTGGAAGAAAGCATACGTCTTCATATGCACCTCAATTTGGCCCATTCACTTTTCACACTTCCTCCTTTTGTTTTTTATCTTTCACACTTTTGACTTTCTTTATTCATCCAAATAGCAAACTCATCACCACTCAACCTGACCAACTCGGCTATGTCCCCGTGCTGCAGTTCTCTGTCTTATCTAGATCATTTGCAATTGAATGGAATAGATCCCTTTTGGACAAAGTGGATTCACCTGCTGCTGCAGTGACCACAGGTGTGATAACATCTAGAATTGGCATCTGGTGCGATCTCTCCGCTTCCACTCCAAAGAAAGTTACCTGTTTATTCCTATCATGCATTGGTTTTTGGGGTTTTCTTTGAGTAATGATGATCTCTTTAGTAGTCTGTTGGCGCCCTCTCCTGGAGGAATAGTTTGCTTGCTCTTGGACATTCTAAAAGAGAGGTCATGATAGACATTGAGCTTCTGAGCTCAATTGGGGACAGTCATGGGTGATGAATGTTTGCAACCTACTGCGAAGCCTCATACCGCAATATAAGGAACGTCAAATACTAAGAAAGGGCGGCCCATGAAAGAATTACTACTTTCAATAAGTACACTTAAACGGCTAATTGGGAATAGAAAAACTGTAAAAAGCCCTCTGAGAAAGCCCCCCTCTAACCTTTGATAGTAAGCTTTTCTGTAGTCTGCCTGTTGATGTATTTTCCGTTTGAACTGTGCACAACATGAAGAGACGGAACACTGGCGGCTTGTCACAATGCCCCCCGATGACATCACAATAGCGCTGCTGCCTAGAAAACAAGCTGCGCAGAAGAAGTTGTTCTTTGGGTGGGAGGGTGGGCTAGTGGAAGGAGGGGGCAATCTCTTTTTTTCCCGGGTGGTAGGGGGATGACAGGAGAAGGGAAGCGGGTGGTGAGAAAGGTACAGAGGGCAGGGTTTGGGGGCTGGGAAGGAAAGGGAAAAGATTAGGGTTTGGGGATGATGAAAGGGCTTTCTACGGGTAAGGATGGCAAAGGGTAGCAGTGACGGAAAGTCAGGCAACCTGTCCTGTCCGTCTTTTTGTATCGTGAATTGGAAAGACTGCAAGGGGGAGGGGAGTTGCTTGCGCCCTAAAGGAGGAGTTATTCAGATTCATTGCAGTGGGCGGCGGCTGCAAAACGCACCATTCTTCTTGTTTTGGCTCTGCAAAGCAGCCTTTTCAAGGGTTGGCTTGGGTGACAAAATGTCTTGTGTAGGCGTGGGTTTGTCTCCCTCTCGCTCTCTCTCCCTAAGATGTGTCCGGCATAGGCCAGGGTGCCACTCGAGGCCCAAACCAATTCTGGTTATCGCTTCTCGGCCTTTTGGCTAAGATCAAGTGTAGTGTTGTTTGAAGAGGTGGTTTAAGCTCCAGGCCACCTTAGTACAATGATACAATGCACACTGGAAGGTTGCGCTTGCTAGTACTCTGGGTGGATAGTATATTCATCTAGAGGAAAACATGGCCCTACCAGGATCGAGGCTATTAGACTGAGTAAGGGTGGGGGGCTATGGTACAACGTGCCCCAGGACTGACGACCCTGGAGTGAGTCTGAGCTTGCTGGCTTGGGACCCCGGCAAGCCTTGGGCTCTGTAGCACACCGTACCTTGCCTTTTCATACTTTTTGAGCATATTACCCTATCCCGGCCTTCTGGCTAGGAAGGGAAATTTTTATAATCCCGGTCGGAGGTCTGGTCAGCTTTGGGCTGAGAAACTAACACCCGGTTGGAGGTCTGGGTCAGCTTCGGCTGAGAAACCAACACCCGGTTGGAGGTCTGGGTCAGCTTCGGCTGAGAAACCAACACCCGGTTGGAGGTCCGGTTAGCCTTGGGCTGAGAAACCAACACCGGTTGACGGTCCGGGCAGTTTCGGCTGCGAAACCAACAACTAGTAGCTCTCTACTCCACTTGGGTAAGATGCCTGGGTGGACGCTGGGAGCAACGACAAGGCTCAACCAGGCTTCGGCTTGGGGGAGCACCGAAGATCCCTGACCCTTGCTGTGGCCTTCTGGCTCGGAGGGACGGGGTTGATTTTTGGGGACCCTCTCCTCACGGTGGGGTCCACACGAATCCTAGCCTTTGCACTGTTTTTGGTGTGACTTCGGTCATGCATTTTTTGTGGTGCTTTGGAAAGCTTCATTAAATCAAAATCTGTTCTTATCAGTTTAATATCTGATACGTCCCCTATCTGGGGACCATATATTAAATGGATTTTTAGAACAGGGAGATGGAAAAAGAGCTTGCTCTGTCCACTCCACGCATTGACCTGGTATTGCAGTACCTCCAGGAACGGTGCACCCCTTCTTAACCCAGTTTCCAAAAGCAGAACTCAATTCACCTGATTCATATTAGCCCGATTTAATGAATTGGAAGAAAGCATACGTCTTCATATGCACCTCAATTTGGCCCATTCACTTTTCACACTTCCTCCTTTTGTTTTTTATCTTTCACACTTTTGACTTTCTTTATTCATCCAAATAGCAAACTCATCACCACTCAACCTGACCAACTCGGCTATGTCCCCGTGCTGCAGTTCTCTGTCTTATCTAGATCATTTGCAATTGAATGGAATAGATCCCTTTTGGACAAAGTGGATTCACCTGCTGCTGCAGTGACCACAGGTGTGATAACATCTAGAATTGGCATCTGGTGCGATCTCTCCGCTTCCACTCCAAAGAAAGTTACCTGTTTATTCCTATCATGCATTGGTTTTTGGGGTTTTCTTTGAGTAATGATGATCTCTTTAGTAGTCTGTTGGCGCCCTCTCCTGGAGGAATAGTTTGCTTGCTCTTGGACATTCTAAAAGAGAGGTCATGATAGACATTGAGCTTCTGAGCTCAATTGGGGACAGTCATGGGTGATGAATGTTTGCAACCTACTGCGAAGCCTCATACCGCAATATAAGGAACGTCAAATACTAAGAAAGGGCGGCCCATGAAAGAATTACTACTTTCAATAAGTACACTTAAACGGCTAATTGGGAATAGAAAAACTGTAAAAAGCCCTCTGAGAAAGCCCCCCTCTAACCTTTGATAGTAAGCTTTTCTGTAGTCTGCCTGTTGATGTATTTTCCGTTTGAACTGTGCACAACATGAAGAGACGGAACACTGGCGGCTTGTCACAATGCCCCCCGATGACATCACAATAGCGCTGCTGCCTAGAAAACAAGCTGCGCAGAAGAAGTTGTTCTTTGGGTGGGAGGGTGGGCTAGTGGAAGGAGGGGGCAATCTCTTTTTTTCCCGGGTGGTAGGGGGATGACAGGAGAAGGGAAGCGGGTGGTGAGAAAGGTACAGAGGGCAGGGTTTGGGGGCTGGGAAGGAAAGGGAAAAGATTAGGGTTTGGGGATGATGAAAGGGCTTTCTACGGGTAAGGATGGCAAAGGGTAGCAGTGACGGAAAGTCAGGCAACCTGTCCTGTCCGTCTTTTTGTATCGTGAATTGGAAAGACTGCAAGGGGGAGGGGAGTTGCTTGCGCCCTAAAGGAGGAGTTATTCAGATTCATTGCAGTGGGCGGCGGCTGCAAAACGCACCATTCTTCTTGTTTTGGCTCTGCAAAGCAGCCTTTTCAAGGGTTGGCTTGGGTGACAAAATGTCTTGTGTAGGCGTGGGTTTGTCTCCCTCTCGCTCTCTCTCCCTAAGATGTGTCCGGCATAGGCCAGGGTGCCACTCGAGGCCCAAACCAATTCTGGTTATCGCTTCTCGGCCTTTTGGCTAAGATCAAGTGTAGTATCTGTTCTTATCAGTTTAATATCTGATACGTCCCCTATCTGGGGACCATATATTAAATGGATTTTTAGAACAGGGAGATGGAAAAAGAGCTTGCTCTGTCCACTCCACGCATTGACCTGGTATTGCAGTACCTCCAGGAACGGTGCACCCCTTCTTAACCCAGTTTCCAAAAGCAGAACTCAATTCACCTGATTCATATTAGCCCGATTTAATGAATTGGAAGAAAGCATACGTCTTCATATGCACCTCAATTTGGCCCATTCACTTTTCACACTTCCTCCTTTTGTTTTTTATCTTTCACACTTTTGACTTTCTTTATTCATCCAAATAGCAAACTCATCACCACTCAACCTGACCAACTCGGCTATGTCCCCGTGCTGCAGTTCTCTGTCTTATCTAGATCATTTGCAATTGAATGGAATAGATCCCTTTTGGACAAAGTGGATTCACCTGCTGCTGCAGTGACCACAGGTGTGATAACATCTAGAATTGGCATCTGGTGCGATCTCTCCGCTTCCACTCCAAAGAAAGTTACCTGTTTATTCCTATCATGCATTGGTTTTTGGGGTTTTCTTTGAGTAATGATGATCTCTTTAGTAGTCTGTTGGCGCCCTCTCCTGGAGGAATAGTTTGCTTGCTCTTGGACATTCTAAAAGAGAGGTCATGATAGACATTGAGCTTCTGAGCTCAATTGGGGACAGTCATGGGTGATGAATGTTTGCAACCTACTGCGAAGCCTCATACCGCAATATAAGGAACGTCAAATACTAAGAAAGGGCGGCCCATGAAAGAATTACTACTTTCAATAAGTACACTTAAACGGCTAATTGGGAATAGAAAAACTGTAAAAAGCCCTCTGAGAAAGCCCCCCTCTAACCTTTGATAGTAAGCTTTTCTGTAGTCTGCCTGTTGATGTATTTTCCGTTTGAACTGTGCACAACATGAAGAGACGGAACACTGGCGGCTTGTCACAATGCCCCCCGATGACATCACAATAGCGCTGCTGCCTAGAAAACAAGCTGCGCAGAAGAAGTTGTTCTTTGGGTGGGAGGGTGGGCTAGTGGAAGGAGGGGGCAATCTCTTTTTTTCCCGGGTGGTAGGGGGATGACAGGAGAAGGGAAGCGGGTGGTGAGAAAGGTACAGAGGGCAGGGTTTGGGGGCTGGGAAGGAAAGGGAAAAGATTAGGGTTTGGGGATGATGAAAGGGCTTTCTACGGGTAAGGATGGCAAAGGGTAGCAGTGACGGAAAGTCAGGCAACCTGTCCTGTCCGTCTTTTTGTATCGTGAATTGGAAAGACTGCAAGGGGGAGGGGAGTTGCTTGCGCCCTAAAGGAGGAGTTATTCAGATTCATTGCAGTGGGCGGCGGCTGCAAAACGCACCATTCTTCTTGTTTTGGCTCTGCAAAGCAGCCTTTTCAAGGGTTGGCTTGGGTGACAAAATGTCTTGTGTAGGCGTGGGTTTGTCTCCCTCTCGCTCTCTCTCCCTAAGATGTGTCCGGCATAGGCCAGGGTGCCACTCGAGGCCCAAACCAATTCTGGTTATCGCTTCTCGGCCTTTTGGCTAAGATCAAGTGTAGTATCTGGTCAGCTTTGGGCTGAGAAACCAACACCCGGTTGGAGGTCCGGGTCAGCTTTGGCTGAGAAACCAACACCCGGTTGGAGGTCCGGTTAGCCTTGGGCTGAGAAACCAACACCCGGTTGGAGGTCCGGTCAGCCTTGGGCTGAGAAACCAACACCCGGTTGGAGGTCCGGTCAGCCTTGGGCTGAGAAACCAACACCGGTTGACGGTCCGGGCAGTCTCGGCTGCGAAACCAACGACTAGTAGCTCCCTACTCCACTTGGGTAAGATGCCTCGGTGGACGCTGGGAGCAACAACAAGGCTCAACCAGGCTTCGGCTTGGGGGAGCACCGAAGATCCCTGACCCTCGCTGTGGCCTTCTGGCTCGGAGGGACGGGGTTGATTTTTGGGGATCCTCTTCTCACGGAGGGGTCCACACGAATCCTAGCCTTTGCACTGTTTTTGGTGTGACTTCGGTCATGCATTTTTGCGGTGCTTTGGAAAGCTTCATTAAATCAAAAAATCTGTTCTTATCAGTTTAATATCTGATACGTCCCCTATCTGGGGACCATATATTAAATGGATTTTTAGAACAGGGAGATGGAAAAAGAGCTTGCTCTGTCCACTCCACGCATTGACCTGGTATTGCAGTACCTCCAGGAACGGTGCACCCCTTCTTAACCCAGTTTCCAAAAGCAGAACTCAATTCACCTGATTCATATTAGCCCGATTTAATGAATTGGAAGAAAGCATACGTCTTCATATGCACCTCAATTTGGCCCATTCACTTTTCACACTTCCTCCTTTTGTTTTTTATCTTTCACACTTTTGACTTTCTTTATTCATCCAAATAGCAAACTCATCACCACTCAACCTGACCAACTCGGCTATGTCCCCGTGCTGCAGTTCTCTGTCTTATCTAGATCATTTGCAATTGAATGGAATAGATCCCTTTTGGACAAAGTGGATTCACCTGCTGCTGCAGTGACCACAGGTGTGATAACATCTAGAATTGGCATCTGGTGCGATCTCTCCGCTTCCACTCCAAAGAAAGTTACCTGTTTATTCCTATCATGCATTGGTTTTTGGGGTTTTCTTTGAGTAATGATGATCTCTTTAGTAGTCTGTTGGCGCCCTCTCCTGGAGGAATAGTTTGCTTGCTCTTGGACATTCTAAAAGAGAGGTCATGATAGACATTGAGCTTCTGAGCTCAATTGGGGACAGTCATGGGTGATGAATGTTTGCAACCTACTGCGAAGCCTCATACCGCAATATAAGGAACGTCAAATACTAAGAAAGGGCGGCCCATGAAAGAATTACTACTTTCAATAAGTACACTTAAACGGCTAATTGGGAATAGAAAAACTGTAAAAAGCCCTCTGAGAAAGCCCCCCTCTAACCTTTGATAGTAAGCTTTTCTGTAGTCTGCCTGTTGATGTATTTTCCGTTTGAACTGTGCACAACATGAAGAGACGGAACACTGGCGGCTTGTCACAATGCCCCCCGATGACATCACAATAGCGCTGCTGCCTAGAAAACAAGCTGCGCAGAAGAAGTTGTTCTTTGGGTGGGAGGGTGGGCTAGTGGAAGGAGGGGGCAATCTCTTTTTTTCCCGGGTGGTAGGGGGATGACAGGAGAAGGGAAGCGGGTGGTGAGAAAGGTACAGAGGGCAGGGTTTGGGGGCTGGGAAGGAAAGGGAAAAGATTAGGGTTTGGGGATGATGAAAGGGCTTTCTACGGGTAAGGATGGCAAAGGGTAGCAGTGACGGAAAGTCAGGCAACCTGTCCTGTCCGTCTTTTTGTATCGTGAATTGGAAAGACTGCAAGGGGGAGGGGAGTTGCTTGCGCCCTAAAGGAGGAGTTATTCAGATTCATTGCAGTGGGCGGCGGCTGCAAAACGCACCATTCTTCTTGTTTTGGCTCTGCAAAGCAGCCTTTTCAAGGGTTGGCTTGGGTGACAAAATGTCTTGTGTAGGCGTGGGTTTGTCTCCCTCTCGCTCTCTCTCCCTAAGATGTGTCCGGCATAGGCCAGGGTGCCACTCGAGGCCCAAACCAATTCTGGTTATCGCTTCTCGGCCTTTTGGCTAAGATCAAGTGTAGTATCTGTTCTTATCAGTATCGCTTCTCGGCCTTTTGGCTAAGATCAAGTGTAGTATCTTTCGAAAAGGTGGTTTAAGGCTCCGGCCACCTTAGTACAATGATGCAATGCACACTGGACGGTTGCGCTTGTTAGTACTTTGGGAGGATAGTATATCCATCTAGAGGAAACCATGGCCCTACCAGGATCGAGGCTATTAGACTGAGTAAGTGTGGGGGTTATGGTGCAATGTGCCCCAGGAATGGACACCCTGGAGGGAGTCTGAACTTGCTAGGTTGGGACCCTGGTAAGCCTCAGACTCTGTCGCACGCCGTGCCTTGCCTATTCATACTTTCCAAGCATATTGCCCTATCCCGGCCTTCTGGCTAAGAAGGGAAATTTTTATAATCCCGGTCGGAGGTCCGGTCAGCTTTGGGCTGAGAAACCAACACCCGGTTGGAGGTCCGGGTCAGCTTTGGCTGAGAAACCAACACCCGGTTGGAGGTCCGGTTAGCCTTGGGCTGAGAAACCAACACCCGGTTGGAGGTCCGGTCAGCCTTGGGCTGAGAAACCAACACCCGGTTGGAGGTCCGGTCAGCCTTGGGCTGAGAAACCAACACCGGTTGACGGTCCGGGCAGTCTCGACTGCGAAACCAACGACTAGTAGCTCCCTACTCCACTTGGGTAAGATGCCTCGGTGGACGCTGGGAGCAACAACAAGGCTCAACCAGGCTTCGGCTTGGGGGAGCACCGAAGATCCCTGACCCTCGCTGTGGCCTTCTGGCTCGGAGGGACGGGGTTGATTTTTGGGGATCCTCTTCTCACGGAGGGGTCCACACGAATCCTAGCCTTTGCACTGTTTTTGGTGTGACTTCGGTCATGCATTTTTGCGGTGCTTTGGAAAGCTTCATTAAATCAAAAATCTGTTCTTATCAGTTTAATATCTGATACGTCCCCTATCTGGGGACCATATATTAAATGGATTTTTAGAACAGGGAGATGGAAAAAGAGCTTGCTCTGTCCACTCCACGCATTGACCTGGTATTGCAGTACCTCCAGGAACGGTGCACCCCTTCTTAACCCAGTTTCCAAAAGCAGAACTCAATTCACCTGATTCATATTAGCCCGATTTAATGAATTGGAAGAAAGCATACGTCTTCATATGCACCTCAATTTGGCCCATTCACTTTTCACACTTCCTCCTTTTGTTTTTTATCTTTCACACTTTTGACTTTCTTTATTCATCCAAATAGCAAACTCATCACCACTCAACCTGACCAACTCGGCTATGTCCCCGTGCTGCAGTTCTCTGTCTTATCTAGATCATTTGCAATTGAATGGAATAGATCCCTTTTGGACAAAGTGGATTCACCTGCTGCTGCAGTGACCACAGGTGTGATAACATCTAGAATTGGCATCTGGTGCGATCTCTCCGCTTCCACTCCAAAGAAAGTTACCTGTTTATTCCTATCATGCATTGGTTTTTGGGGTTTTCTTTGAGTAATGATGATCTCTTTAGTAGTCTGTTGGCGCCCTCTCCTGGAGGAATAGTTTGCTTGCTCTTGGACATTCTAAAAGAGAGGTCATGATAGACATTGAGCTTCTGAGCTCAATTGGGGACAGTCATGGGTGATGAATGTTTGCAACCTACTGCGAAGCCTCATACCGCAATATAAGGAACGTCAAATACTAAGAAAGGGCGGCCCATGAAAGAATTACTACTTTCAATAAGTACACTTAAACGGCTAATTGGGAATAGAAAAACTGTAAAAAGCCCTCTGAGAAAGCCCCCCTCTAACCTTTGATAGTAAGCTTTTCTGTAGTCTGCCTGTTGATGTATTTTCCGTTTGAACTGTGCACAACATGAAGAGACGGAACACTGGCGGCTTGTCACAATGCCCCCCGATGACATCACAATAGCGCTGCTGCCTAGAAAACAAGCTGCGCAGAAGAAGTTGTTCTTTGGGTGGGAGGGTGGGCTAGTGGAAGGAGGGGGCAATCTCTTTTTTTCCCGGGTGGTAGGGGGATGACAGGAGAAGGGAAGCGGGTGGTGAGAAAGGTACAGAGGGCAGGGTTTGGGGGCTGGGAAGGAAAGGGAAAAGATTAGGGTTTGGGGATGATGAAAGGGCTTTCTACGGGTAAGGATGGCAAAGGGTAGCAGTGACGGAAAGTCAGGCAACCTGTCCTGTCCGTCTTTTTGTATCGTGAATTGGAAAGACTGCAAGGGGGAGGGGAGTTGCTTGCGCCCTAAAGGAGGAGTTATTCAGATTCATTGCAGTGGGCGGCGGCTGCAAAACGCACCATTCTTCTTGTTTTGGCTCTGCAAAGCAGCCTTTTCAAGGGTTGGCTTGGGTGACAAAATGTCTTGTGTAGGCGTGGGTTTGTCTCCCTCTCGCTCTCTCTCCCTAAGATGTGTCCGGCATAGGCCAGGGTGCCACTCGAGGCCCAAACCAATTCTGGTTATCGCTTCTCGGCCTTTTGGCTAAGATCAAGTGTAGTATCTGTTCTTATCAGAACAAACTGAGCTAGCTACACTTGACGAGATACGATCAGGGAGACAAGCTCCGAAGCCCAGCCGAGACCGAAAGAGGGAGATTGGACGGAAGAAGAGCTTGGCAGAAAGAAGCAAGAAGACGAAGGCTCGGAGAAGACTTGGGGAGACCAGAGGAACTTCGAGGAGGAACACAGCGGGAGAAGACACCCGGAGAAGAATCCAAGATCCAGCTCCGGGAACTCAAGCAGGAACCAGCCATGGCAAGCAAGCCAGAGAAGGCAGCCAGGAAGGCTCAGGACCCAGGGACCTCCAGGAAGGCTCATCCAGAGGCTTCTTCGGCCCAAGAGGCCCCTACCTCCGACGCCGGCCAGCCGGAGGGAGCCCGGACGCCGCCTGAAAAGGCTCCAACCCTGGAGCCTTGGATGCGGCAGACGGTCGCCCTGAAGCTAAAGGCGGTGGATGGTAGGTTGCCGGACATGTCCAGCGACGTGTTCTGCAAGAAGATGATTCTGGATCAGGGCTTCTCCAGGGCGGAAACCCTGAGTGTCCAGACCTTCATGACTGGCATTTTTCTGGTAACCTTTGCCACGGTGAATGCCTGCAGGAGATACTGGGAGGCGATGAACGCAGCGATGCCGGACTCCCCTTTTCATTCTTTTTTAGGATCCTGTCCTATACAGAGGGATGAGAAGAGGATCACGGTCTCCATGCGGAACCCGCACACCCCAGGAAGAGACATCTCCACGTTCCTGGGACGTCTCTGCACAGTGGTGAGGGAGCCATCCCACATCCTTAACGGCAACGGATTCTGGACGGGTAAGTGGTCAGTAACCGTTCGACTCTACAGGGAACCAGCATCCGAGGATGGTCTCCAGCACCTGCCCCCGACATTCTCTCTGGGAAACTCCTTTGGTCTCATCTACTACCCGGACATGCCACACAACTGCAGGAAATGTGGCGGGAAAGGGCATTCGATGAAGACCTGCAAGGAGGACGCCTGCAGGGTTTGCCGGGTGACAGGACACAGCTCCAAGGACTGCCCAAAGAAGAAGACTTGCAACCTATGTGGACAGGCGGACCACCTTTACAAGGACTGCCCACAGCGGGAGAAATCCTGGGCAAGGGTTGCCGCGGCGACCCAGTATCGGGTAGTCACAGCTTCGTCGACCAAGGCAGCTACGACCAAGGCCACAGAGGCCAAGGACAAGGCGGCCAAGAACCCGGCGACCGTGGCTCCAGCCGATGCCCCAGCAGCCACGGAGTCCAGGGAAAAGAAGGGTAAGAAAACTGCTGCCCCCTCCCTGGTCCCCCCCCCCTGTCACCCCTGTCCAAACCCCTCCCCCCCCGGCCAACCCTACTGAGGATTCCACTACCTCCACCTCATTTCCCTACTCCTCAGCTGGTCTCCTCACCCCCCCCCCAAAGCCCACTCTCCCTCCCCAGACCATGAGAGCAGAGGGCCTCAGCACTCTTGCACTTTTCACCGAGGAGGATTTTCCAGCTCTTGTCTCCTCAGGTACAGGCCAAAGGAAAAGGAAGGTGGAAGATAGTCCTGTCGCAGAACCTTCCAAGCTGTTCATTGTGGACCTTAACCCACCCCAGGAAGAGGAGGATGGCCTCCTCCCAGAACCGGACGTGTTGGAGCAGATGGTGGAGTCCCTTGTGGCCGAAGAAGAAATGGAGGAGTCGGAAGCCACTGAGGCACCATCCCTGCTTGATCAGCTAGCAGAAGAGGGTCTGCTGGAGATACCCTTACCAGCAGGTGCCAAAGAGGAAGAACCGCCCGACCGGAGTGGTAACTAAGGCACACCGCCTGCTCTAACTTTCTCTTTCCTCCAATGACTGCTAACATTAACATCTTTTCCATTAATGTTAGGAGCATCAGAGACAAGTTCCGACGTCAGACAATTTCTGCGTTCCTTAACACTCAGTCTAGTGATGTATTTTTCCTGCAGGAATGCTCCCTTCCCTCCTCTAGGTCCTTCAACCATCTGGCCAGGGAGTGGACCCATGGCCCATCCTACTGGTCTGGCGGGGGCGACTGTAGGTCCGCGGGGGTCGCCGTGCTGATCAGGGGAAGCGCCTTCACATTGGACTCTGTTCAGGAAATCGTCTGCGGCAGGTTACTGCTCGTGGATGGCACCTGGGCGGGAGAACCTGTCAGGTTCATCAATGTGTATGCTTCTCCTGTGAAGAGCGATCGACTGGAGCTCCTCCAAGCCCTGCGCCCTCAGCTCGCTACCGCCAGGACGGTAGTGATGGCCGGGGATTTCAACTGCCCGATTGAGGAGGATGGACGCAGTTCTGGAACGGCTGCCAAGTTGGACGTCACATCCAAACTGCTCATTGAGATGGTGACTGAAGCCTCTCTTGTGGACGTTGTTGGCTCCATCGGACACGGATCCGTGAACTATTCATGGTGCCGATCCGATGGCTCGCTGCGTTCCAGGATTGACTTTGTGTTTACCTCTCGGGCGGTTGGGCGGAGTGGGCACTCGATGGTCCCCTGCTTCTTCTCTGACCACAGAGCCATTCACTTTCAAGGTGTGCTGGGCCATGGCTTCCCCATTGGCCCGGGCTCCTGGAAGCTGAACTGCTCTCTGCTGGAAAAGGGTGAGATTCTGGAGGAGCTTAGAGCTGCCTACTCCACGTGGCGGGCCTACAAGGCGGGCTTCCAGTCTGTTTCTGACTGGTGGGAATACGTTAAACTCGAGTTCCGTTTCTTCTTTCAGGCAAAGAGTCAACAACAGGCGGGTCTGAAGAGGAGGGACTTCAGGAGACTCCAGCGTGAGCTGCGTTCCCTGCAGGACCTTCTTCGATGCGGCTGGGACGTGAGAGAGGAGCTGGAGGAGACTAAGAGGAGCCTGAAAAGGCACTTCGAGGAGGAGTCCGAGCGAATTGTCTTCCGTTCCAAAGTGGAGAACCTGGAGAAGGGTGAGAAATGTAACTCGTTCTTTTTCAGGAAACTCCACGCCGGTCACACGCCCATGAATGAACTACGAGACGAGAGTGGCAGCATGCGACGCGGGAAAGAGAACGTGATGAAGGTCGTCAGCGACTTCTACAGCGAACTCTACGCCCGCAAGACTACTGACCCCGAGGCCGCCGATAAGTTCCTGTCAGGTATCACTAACCATCTTGACCCTGCAGACGCGGCGGCCATGGATGTTCCTCTGACGGTGGACGAGCTGCTCTCGGCCGCCAAATCCTTTAGTTCTGGCAGGACACCGGGCAGTGACGGCCTCCCAGCAGAGCTCTATGTAGCGCTGGGAGACCTAATCTGTCCGGACCTGTTAGGGCTGTATGAGGAGATGGTGGTGGAGGGCAGAATGCCTCCATCTCTGAGGGAAGGAATGGTCACGATCCTGTACAAGCGTAAAGGAGAGAGGTGCGACCTGAAGAATTGGCGTCCCATCACCCTTCTGAACGTCGACTACAAGATCCTGGCCAAGACGATGGCAACGAGATTGAAGACTGTTATCGGACGGATCATCCACCCGGATCAGACCTGCGGCATCCCCGGACGTCGCATCGCAGACAGCCTGGCTCTCAGGCGGGACACGGTCGAGTACATCAAAGCCCGCCGGGTGCACGCAGCCCTGATCTCGTTGGATCAGGAAAAGGCCTTCGACCGTGTTTCCCATGAGTTCCTGGGCAAAGCTCTGCACAGGTTAGGTTTGGGTAACATGTTTTGCTTGTATGTCCAACTAATGTATTTTGATATTCACAGCTCGGTGTTGGTAAACGGCTGGAAGACTGACCCCTTCCCGGTCCTCTCAGGGGTCAGACAAGGCTGTCCTCTGTCACCTCTTCTTTTTGTTTGTGTTATAGAACTCTTTGCAGAGGCTATCCGGCGGAATGGAGAGATCAGAGGGATCACCGCACCAGGACCAGAACGCTTCGAGGTCAAGTGCTCGCTCTACATGGACGACGTGACCGTCTTCTGCGCGGACCGGCGCTCAGTCGACACCCTCGTCCAGACCTGTGAGACCTTCGGACGGGCTTCGGGAGCCAAAGTCAACTGCGGGAAGTCGGAAGCCATGCTCTTCGGGGACTGGCAGCCGGCCTCTTCCGCCCCCTTCCCTTTCAGCATCCAGCCGGATTTCATCAAGGTTCTTGGAGTCTGGTTCGGGAAGGAAGGAGCAGCCCTCAAGTCCTGGGAGGAACGCTTGACCAAGATCACCCAACGGATCGGTCTGTGGAGCCTCAGACGCCTCACCTGTGAGGGCAAAGCACTGGTCCTGCGTAACGAGGTACTGCCCGTGCTGCAGTACACGGCCCAGGCCTGGCCCCCCCTTGCCACCGTGTGCAGGGCCATTACCAGGACGGTGTTTCGTTTTGTCTGGGGATCCAAGATGGACAGAGTAAAGCGGAGCATCATGTACAAGGATCCTCGCAAGGGTGGGAAGGGCGTACCCGATATCCCCACCCTCCTGCGATCCTCCTTCGTATGTGACTGCGTTCGCCGAACTCTGCGAGTCAAGAGAGGTTCCGCGGGTGGGTCCATGTCTCGCTTCTTCCTGCTCCCCCTTTGGAGACGGTTAGGCTGGGACAAGTGGGACAGCTCCTTCCCCTACAACTGGACGGCGCCATGGTTCTACGGAGACGTGGTTCGGTTTGTGAGGGAACACCAACTGGAGGGACTCAAGCCTGATTTGTGGAAGCCAAAGACTATCCACAAACTCATCAGAGCCAAGGACGAAATGGAGAACATTCCAGGACTTCATCACGACACACTGGAGACTGTTTGGACAAACGTGTCATCGGCTGGATTGACCAACGGGCACAAGGACTTGTCATGGATGGCGATACAGGGCGGACTGCCCGTCCGGTCATTCATGCACGCCCGGAACCTGTGCAAAACCCGGTACTGCCCAAGGTGCCCCTTCGTGGAGGAAACATCGCTGCACGCCTTTTGGGACTGCCGTTTCGCACAGCGCCTGTTGGTTGCCCTGGAGGATGACCTGAGGAACTCCGTCCCCGGAGGGAGCCTATCGTACCATTCCGTACTTTATGGACTCTTCCCGGGGACTCACACCGTTGGAGCCATCCAGGAGGCTTGGCGCCTTATGAACTGCTTTAAGGACGCTATTTGGGTCGCCAGGAACCGGCTCATCTTGAAGAGGGAGAGGATGTCTATCCAGGATTGCCGCAGGCTGATCCACAGCCTGCTCAGAGACTATTCCATCATGGACAGTCCGGACGACAGCGCCGAGGAGGAGGTTTAGACCTCTTCCATGCCCCCTCCCTCCTTTTCCCGTTATGTGCGTCTTTCAATAAAGCTTCGGGCCTGTGATTTCCCCACCCTATCCCCCTTTTCCCCTACCCCCATCCTCCAATCGCCGGTTCGTCGTTATTTATTGTCTAACTTTTTCTTTCAGCTTGAGTGTTATGGATAAGCATAGGAGCGTGATGTATAGTTTAGTGCGTCGTACTCTATGGCTATGTAAGAAGGATTGTATATTTCTGTGTGTACGGGGCTGCGGCACTGTACACGGTTTGTTACCTTTTTGTGAGTAGTGCATGATAATAAAGATGCTGTTAAATCAAAAATCTGTTCTTATCAGTTTAATATCTGATACGTCCCCTATCTGGGGACCATATATTAAATGGATTTTTAGAACAGGGAGATGGAAAAAGAGCTTGCTCTGTCCACTCCACGCATTGACCTGGTATTGCAGTACCTCCAGGAACGGTGCACCCCTTCTTAACCCAGTTTCCAAAAGCAGAACTCAATTCACCTGATTCATATTAGCCCGATTTAATGAATTGGAAGAAAGCATACGTCTTCATATGCACCTCAATTTGGCCCATTCACTTTTCACACTTCCTCCTTTTGTTTTTTATCTTTCACACTTTTGACTTTCTTTATTCATCCAAATAGCAAACTCATCACCACTCAACCTGACCAACTCGGCTATGTCCCCGTGCTGCAGTTCTCTGTCTTATCTAGATCATTTGCAATTGAATGGAATAGATCCCTTTTGGACAAAGTGGATTCACCTGCTGCTGCAGTGACCACAGGTGTGATAACATCTAGAATTGGCATCTGGTGCGATCTCTCCGCTTCCACTCCAAAGAAAGTTACCTGTTTATTCCTATCATGCATTGGTTTTTGGGGTTTTCTTTGAGTAATGATGATCTCTTTAGTAGTCTGTTGGCGCCCTCTCCTGGAGGAATAGTTTGCTTGCTCTTGGACATTCTAAAAGAGAGGTCATGATAGACATTGAGCTTCTGAGCTCAATTGGGGACAGTCATGGGTGATGAATGTTTGCAACCTACTGCGAAGCCTCATACCGCAATATAAGGAACGTCAAATACTAAGAAAGGGCGGCCCATGAAAGAATTACTACTTTCAATAAGTACACTTAAACGGCTAATTGGGAATAGAAAAACTGTAAAAAGCCCTCTGAGAAAGCCCCCCTCTAACCTTTGATAGTAAGCTTTTCTGTAGTCTGCCTGTTGATGTATTTTCCGTTTGAACTGTGCACAACATGAAGAGACGGAACACTGGCGGCTTGTCACAATGCCCCCCGATGACATCACAATAGCGCTGCTGCCTAGAAAACAAGCTGCGCAGAAGAAGTTGTTCTTTGGGTGGGAGGGTGGGCTAGTGGAAGGAGGGGGCAATCTCTTTTTTTCCCGGGTGGTAGGGGGATGACAGGAGAAGGGAAGCGGGTGGTGAGAAAGGTACAGAGGGCAGGGTTTGGGGGCTGGGAAGGAAAGGGAAAAGATTAGGGTTTGGGGATGATGAAAGGGCTTTCTACGGGTAAGGATGGCAAAGGGTAGCAGTGACGGAAAGTCAGGCAACCTGTCCTGTCCGTCTTTTTGTATCGTGAATTGGAAAGACTGCAAGGGGGAGGGGAGTTGCTTGCGCCCTAAAGGAGGAGTTATTCAGATTCATTGCAGTGGGCGGCGGCTGCAAAACGCACCATTCTTCTTGTTTTGGCTCTGCAAAGCAGCCTTTTCAAGGGTTGGCTTGGGTGACAAAATGTCTTGTGTAGGCGTGGGTTTGTCTCCCTCTCGCTCTCTCTCCCTAAGATGTGTCCGGCATAGGCCAGGGTGCCACTCGAGGCCCAAACCAATTCTGGTTATCGCTTCTCGGCCTTTTGGCTAAGATCAAGTGTAGTATCTGTTCTTATCAGTTTAATATCTGATACGTCCCCTATCTGGGGACCATATATTAAATGGATTTTTAGAACAGGGAGATGGAAAAAGAGCTTGCTCTGTCCACTCCACGCATTGACCTGGTATTGCAGTACCTCCAGGAACGGTGCACCCCTTCTTAACCCAGTTTCCAAAAGCAGAACTCAATTCACCTGATTCATATTAGCCCGATTTAATGAATTGGAAGAAAGCATACGTCTTCATATGCACCTCAATTTGGCCCATTCACTTTTCACACTTCCTCCTTTTGTTTTTTATCTTTCACACTTTTGACTTTCTTTATTCATCCAAATAGCAAACTCATCACCACTCAACCTGACCAACTCGGCTATGTCCCCGTGCTGCAGTTCTCTGTCTTATCTAGATCATTTGCAATTGAATGGAATAGATCCCTTTTGGACAAAGTGGATTCACCTGCTGCTGCAGTGACCACAGGTGTGATAACATCTAGAATTGGCATCTGGTGCGATCTCTCCGCTTCCACTCCAAAGAAAGTTACCTGTTTATTCCTATCATGCATTGGTTTTTGGGGTTTTCTTTGAGTAATGATGATCTCTTTAGTAGTCTGTTGGCGCCCTCTCCTGGAGGAATAGTTTGCTTGCTCTTGGACATTCTAAAAGAGAGGTCATGATAGACATTGAGCTTCTGAGCTCAATTGGGGACAGTCATGGGTGATGAATGTTTGCAACCTACTGCGAAGCCTCATACCGCAATATAAGGAACGTCAAATACTAAGAAAGGGCGGCCCATGAAAGAATTACTACTTTCAATAAGTACACTTAAACGGCTAATTGGGAATAGAAAAACTGTAAAAAGCCCTCTGAGAAAGCCCCCCTCTAACCTTTGATAGTAAGCTTTTCTGTAGTCTGCCTGTTGATGTATTTTCCGTTTGAACTGTGCACAACATGAAGAGACGGAACACTGGCGGCTTGTCACAATGCCCCCCGATGACATCACAATAGCGCTGCTGCCTAGAAAACAAGCTGCGCAGAAGAAGTTGTTCTTTGGGTGGGAGGGTGGGCTAGTGGAAGGAGGGGGCAATCTCTTTTTTTCCCGGGTGGTAGGGGGATGACAGGAGAAGGGAAGCGGGTGGTGAGAAAGGTACAGAGGGCAGGGTTTGGGGGCTGGGAAGGAAAGGGAAAAGATTAGGGTTTGGGGATGATGAAAGGGCTTTCTACGGGTAAGGATGGCAAAGGGTAGCAGTGACGGAAAGTCAGGCAACCTGTCCTGTCCGTCTTTTTGTATCGTGAATTGGAAAGACTGCAAGGGGGAGGGGAGTTGCTTGCGCCCTAAAGGAGGAGTTATTCAGATTCATTGCAGTGGGCGGCGGCTGCAAAACGCACCATTCTTCTTGTTTTGGCTCTGCAAAGCAGCCTTTTCAAGGGTTGGCTTGGGTGACAAAATGTCTTGTGTAGGCGTGGGTTTGTCTCCCTCTCGCTCTCTCTCCCTAAGATGTGTCCGGCATAGGCCAGGGTGCCACTCGAGGCCCAAACCAATTCTGGTTATCGCTTCTCGGCCTTTTGGCTAAGATCAAGTGTAGTGTTGTTTGAAGAGGTGGTTTAAGCTCCAGGCCACCTTAGTACAATGATACAATGCACACTGGAAGGTTGCGCTTGCTAGTACTCTGGGTGGATAGTATATTCATCTAGAGGAAAACATGGCCCTACCAGGATCGAGGCTATTAGACTGAGTAAGGGTGGGGGGCTATGGTACAACGTGCCCCAGGACTGACGACCCTGGAGTGAGTCTGAGCTTGCTGGCTTGGGACCCCGGCAAGCCTTGGGCTCTGTAGCACACCGTACCTTGCCTTTTCATACTTTTTGAGCATATTACCCTATCCCGGCCTTCTGGCTAGGAAGGGAAATTTTTATAATCCCGGTCGGAGGTCTGGTCAGCTTTGGGCTGAGAAACTAACACCCGGTTGGAGGTCTGGGTCAGCTTCGGCTGAGAAACCAACACCCGGTTGGAGGTCTGGGTCAGCTTCGGCTGAGAAACCAACACCCGGTTGGAGGTCCGGTTAGCCTTGGGCTGAGAAACCAACACCGGTTGACGGTCCGGGCAGTTTCGGCTGCGAAACCAACAACTAGTAGCTCTCTACTCCACTTGGGTAAGATGCCTGGGTGGACGCTGGGAGCAACGACAAGGCTCAACCAGGCTTCGGCTTGGGGGAGCACCGAAGATCCCTGACCCTTGCTGTGGCCTTCTGGCTCGGAGGGACGGGGTTGATTTTTGGGGACCCTCTCCTCACGGTGGGGTCCACACGAATCCTAGCCTTTGCACTGTTTTTGGTGTGACTTCGGTCATGCATTTTTTGTGGTGCTTTGGAAAGCTTCATTAAATCAAAATCTGTTCTTATCAGTTTAATATCTGATACGTCCCCTATCTGGGGACCATATATTAAATGGATTTTTAGAACAGGGAGATGGAAAAAGAGCTTGCTCTGTCCACTCCACGCATTGACCTGGTATTGCAGTACCTCCAGGAACGGTGCACCCCTTCTTAACCCAGTTTCCAAAAGCAGAACTCAATTCACCTGATTCATATTAGCCCGATTTAATGAATTGGAAGAAAGCATACGTCTTCATATGCACCTCAATTTGGCCCATTCACTTTTCACACTTCCTCCTTTTGTTTTTTATCTTTCACACTTTTGACTTTCTTTATTCATCCAAATAGCAAACTCATCACCACTCAACCTGACCAACTCGGCTATGTCCCCGTGCTGCAGTTCTCTGTCTTATCTAGATCATTTGCAATTGAATGGAATAGATCCCTTTTGGACAAAGTGGATTCACCTGCTGCTGCAGTGACCACAGGTGTGATAACATCTAGAATTGGCATCTGGTGCGATCTCTCCGCTTCCACTCCAAAGAAAGTTACCTGTTTATTCCTATCATGCATTGGTTTTTGGGGTTTTCTTTGAGTAATGATGATCTCTTTAGTAGTCTGTTGGCGCCCTCTCCTGGAGGAATAGTTTGCTTGCTCTTGGACATTCTAAAAGAGAGGTCATGATAGACATTGAGCTTCTGAGCTCAATTGGGGACAGTCATGGGTGATGAATGTTTGCAACCTACTGCGAAGCCTCATACCGCAATATAAGGAACGTCAAATACTAAGAAAGGGCGGCCCATGAAAGAATTACTACTTTCAATAAGTACACTTAAACGGCTAATTGGGAATAGAAAAACTGTAAAAAGCCCTCTGAGAAAGCCCCCCTCTAACCTTTGATAGTAAGCTTTTCTGTAGTCTGCCTGTTGATGTATTTTCCGTTTGAACTGTGCACAACATGAAGAGACGGAACACTGGCGGCTTGTCACAATGCCCCCCGATGACATCACAATAGCGCTGCTGCCTAGAAAACAAGCTGCGCAGAAGAAGTTGTTCTTTGGGTGGGAGGGTGGGCTAGTGGAAGGAGGGGGCAATCTCTTTTTTTCCCGGGTGGTAGGGGGATGACAGGAGAAGGGAAGCGGGTGGTGAGAAAGGTACAGAGGGCAGGGTTTGGGGGCTGGGAAGGAAAGGGAAAAGATTAGGGTTTGGGGATGATGAAAGGGCTTTCTACGGGTAAGGATGGCAAAGGGTAGCAGTGACGGAAAGTCAGGCAACCTGTCCTGTCCGTCTTTTTGTATCGTGAATTGGAAAGACTGCAAGGGGGAGGGGAGTTGCTTGCGCCCTAAAGGAGGAGTTATTCAGATTCATTGCAGTGGGCGGCGGCTGCAAAACGCACCATTCTTCTTGTTTTGGCTCTGCAAAGCAGCCTTTTCAAGGGTTGGCTTGGGTGACAAAATGTCTTGTGTAGGCGTGGGTTTGTCTCCCTCTCGCTCTCTCTCCCTAAGATGTGTCCGGCATAGGCCAGGGTGCCACTCGAGGCCCAAACCAATTCTGGTTATCGCTTCTCGGCCTTTTGGCTAAGATCAAGTGTAGTATCTGTTCTTATCAGTTTAATATCTGATACGTCCCCTATCTGGGGACCATATATTAAATGGATTTTTAGAACAGGGAGATGGAAAAAGAGCTTGCTCTGTCCACTCCACGCATTGACCTGGTATTGCAGTACCTCCAGGAACGGTGCACCCCTTCTTAACCCAGTTTCCAAAAGCAGAACTCAATTCACCTGATTCATATTAGCCCGATTTAATGAATTGGAAGAAAGCATACGTCTTCATATGCACCTCAATTTGGCCCATTCACTTTTCACACTTCCTCCTTTTGTTTTTTATCTTTCACACTTTTGACTTTCTTTATTCATCCAAATAGCAAACTCATCACCACTCAACCTGACCAACTCGGCTATGTCCCCGTGCTGCAGTTCTCTGTCTTATCTAGATCATTTGCAATTGAATGGAATAGATCCCTTTTGGACAAAGTGGATTCACCTGCTGCTGCAGTGACCACAGGTGTGATAACATCTAGAATTGGCATCTGGTGCGATCTCTCCGCTTCCACTCCAAAGAAAGTTACCTGTTTATTCCTATCATGCATTGGTTTTTGGGGTTTTCTTTGAGTAATGATGATCTCTTTAGTAGTCTGTTGGCGCCCTCTCCTGGAGGAATAGTTTGCTTGCTCTTGGACATTCTAAAAGAGAGGTCATGATAGACATTGAGCTTCTGAGCTCAATTGGGGACAGTCATGGGTGATGAATGTTTGCAACCTACTGCGAAGCCTCATACCGCAATATAAGGAACGTCAAATACTAAGAAAGGGCGGCCCATGAAAGAATTACTACTTTCAATAAGTACACTTAAACGGCTAATTGGGAATAGAAAAACTGTAAAAAGCCCTCTGAGAAAGCCCCCCTCTAACCTTTGATAGTAAGCTTTTCTGTAGTCTGCCTGTTGATGTATTTTCCGTTTGAACTGTGCACAACATGAAGAGACGGAACACTGGCGGCTTGTCACAATGCCCCCCGATGACATCACAATAGCGCTGCTGCCTAGAAAACAAGCTGCGCAGAAGAAGTTGTTCTTTGGGTGGGAGGGTGGGCTAGTGGAAGGAGGGGGCAATCTCTTTTTTTCCCGGGTGGTAGGGGGATGACAGGAGAAGGGAAGCGGGTGGTGAGAAAGGTACAGAGGGCAGGGTTTGGGGGCTGGGAAGGAAAGGGAAAAGATTAGGGTTTGGGGATGATGAAAGGGCTTTCTACGGGTAAGGATGGCAAAGGGTAGCAGTGACGGAAAGTCAGGCAACCTGTCCTGTCCGTCTTTTTGTATCGTGAATTGGAAAGACTGCAAGGGGGAGGGGAGTTGCTTGCGCCCTAAAGGAGGAGTTATTCAGATTCATTGCAGTGGGCGGCGGCTGCAAAACGCACCATTCTTCTTGTTTTGGCTCTGCAAAGCAGCCTTTTCAAGGGTTGGCTTGGGTGACAAAATGTCTTGTGTAGGCGTGGGTTTGTCTCCCTCTCGCTCTCTCTCCCTAAGATGTGTCCGGCATAGGCCAGGGTGCCACTCGAGGCCCAAACCAATTCTGGTTATCGCTTCTCGGCCTTTTGGCTAAGATCAAGTGTAGTATCTGTTCTTATCAGAACAAACTGAGCTAGCTACACTTGACGAGATACGATCAGGGAGACGAGCTCCAAAGCCCAGCCGAGACCGGAAGAGGGAGATCGGACGGAAGAAGAGCTTGGCAGAAAGAAGCAAGAAGACGAAGGCTCGGAGAAGACTTGGGGAGACCAGAGGAACTTCGAGGAGGAACACAGCGGGAGAAGACACCCGGAGAAGAATCCAAGATCCAGCTCCGGGAACTCAAGCAGGAACCAGCCATGGCAAGCAAGCCAGAGAAGGCAGCCAGGAAGGCTCAGGACCCAGGGACCTCCAGGAAGGCTCATCCAGAGGCTTCTTCGGCCCAAGAGGCCCCTACCTCCGACGCCAGCCAGCCGGAGGGAGCCCGGACGCCGCCTGAAAAGGCTCCAACCCTGGAGCCTTGGATGCGGCAGACGGTCGCCCTGAAGCTAAAGGCGGTGGATGGTAGGTTGCCGGACATGTCCAGCGACGTGTTCTGCAAGAAGATGATTCTGGATCAGGGCTTCTCCAGGGCGGAAACCCTGAGTGTCCAGACCTTCATGACTGGCATTTTTCTGGTAACCTTTGCCACGGTGAATGCCTGCAGGAGATACTGGGAGGCGATGAACGCAGCGATGCCGGACTCCCCTTTTCATTCTTTTTTAGGATCCTGTCCTATACAGAGGGATGAGAAGAGGATCACGGTCTCCATGCGGAACCCGCACACCCCAGGAAGAGACATCTCCACGTTCCTGGGACGTCTCTGCACAGTGGTGAGGGAGCCATCCCACATCCTTAACGGCAACGGATTCTGGACGGGTAAGTGGTCAGTAACCGTTCGACTCTACAGGGAACCAGCATCCGAGGATGGTCTCCAGCACCTGCCCCCGACATTCTCTCTGGGAAACTCCTTTGGTCTCATCTACTACCCGGACATGCCACACAACTGCAGGAAATGTGGCGGGAAAGGGCATTCGATGAAGACCTGCAAGGAGGACGCCTGCAGGGTTTGCCGGGTGACAGGACACAGCTCCAAGGACTGCCCAAAGAAGAAGACTTGCAACCTATGTGGACAGGCGGACCACCTTTACAAGGACTGCCCACAGCGGGAGAAATCCTGGGCAAGGGTTGCCGCGGCGACCCAGTATCGGGTAGTCACAGCTTCGTCGACCAAGGCAGCTACGACCAAGGCCACAGAGGCCAAGGACAAGGCGGCCAAGAACCCGGCGACCGTGGCTCCAGCCGATGCCCCAGCAGCCACGGAGTCCAGGGAAAAGAAGGGTAAGAAAACTGCTGCCCCCTCCCTGGTCCCCCCCCCTGTCACCCCTGTCCAAACCCCTCCCCCCCCGGCCAACCCTACTGAGGATTCCACTACCTCCACCTCATTTCCCTACTCCTCAGCTGGTCTCCTCACCCCCCCCCCAAAGCCCACTCTCCCTCCCCAGACCATGAGAGCAGAGGGCCTCAGCACTCTTGCACTTTTCACCGAGGAGGATTTTCCAGCTCTTGTCTCCTCAGGTACAGGCCAAAGGAAAAGGAAGGTGGAAGATAGTCCTGTCGCAGAACCTTCCAAGCTGTTCATTGTGGACCTTAACCCACCCCAGGAAGAGGAGGATGGCCTCCTCCCAGAACCGGACGTGTTGGAGCAGATGGTGGAGTCCCTTGTGGCCGAAGAAGAAATGGAGGAGTCGGAAGCCACTGAGGCACCATCCCTGCTTGATCAGCTAGCAGAAGAGGGTCTGCTGGAGATACCCTTACCAGCAGGTGCCAAAGAGGAAGAACCGCCCGACCGGAGTGGTAACTAAGGCACACCGCCTGCTCTAACTTTCTCTTTCCTCCAATGACTGCTAACATTAACATCTTTTCCATTAATGTTAGGAGCATCAGAGACAAGTTCCGACGTCAGACAATTTCTGCGTTCCTTAACACTCAGTCTAGTGATGTATTTTTCCTGCAGGAATGCTCCCTTCCCTCCTCTAGGTCCTTCAACCATCTGGCCAGGGAGTGGACCCATGGCCCATCCTACTGGTCTGGCGGGGGCGACTGTAGGTCCGCGGGGGTCGCCGTGCTGATCAGGGGAAGCGCCTTCACATTGGACTCTGTTCAGGAAATCGTCTGCGGCAGGTTACTGCTCGTGGATGGCACCTGGGCGGGAGAACCTGTCAGGTTCATCAATGTGTATGCTTCTCCTGTGAAGAGCGATCGACTGGAGCTCCTCCAAGCCCTGCGCCCTCAGCTCGCTACCGCCAGGACGGTAGTGATGGCCGGGGATTTCAACTGCCCGATTGAGGAGGATGGACGCAGTTCTGGAACGGCTGCCAAGTTGGACGTCACATCCAAACTGCTCATTGAGATGGTGACTGAAGCCTCTCTTGTGGACGTTGTTGGCTCCATCGGACACGGATCCGTGAACTATTCATGGTGCCGATCCGATGGCTCGCTGCGTTCCAGGATTGACTTTGTGTTTACCTCTCGGGCGGTTGGGCGGAGTGGGCACTCGATGGTCCCCTGCTTCTTCTCTGACCACAGAGCCATTCACTTTCAAGGTGTGCTGGGCCATGGCTTCCCCATTGGCCCGGGCTCCTGGAAGCTGAACTGCTCTCTGCTGGAAAAGGGTGAGATTCTGGAGGAGCTTAGAGCTGCCTACTCCACGTGGCGGGCCTACAAGGCGGGCTTCCAGTCTGTTTCTGACTGGTGGGAATACGTTAAACTCGAGTTCCGTTTCTTCTTTCAGGCAAAGAGTCAACAACAGGCGGGTCTGAAGAGGAGGGACTTCAGGAGACTCCAGCGTGAGCTGCGTTCCCTGCAGGACCTTCTTCGATGCGGCTGGGACGTGAGAGAGGAGCTGGAGGAGACTAAGAGGAGCCTGAAAAGGCACTTCGAGGAGGAGTCCGAGCGAATTGTCTTCCGTTCCAAAGTGGAGAACCTGGAGAAGGGTGAGAAATGTAACTCGTTCTTTTTCAGGAAACTCCACGCCGGTCACACGCCCATGAATGAACTACGAGACGAGAGTGGCAGCATGCGACGCGGGAAAGAGAACGTGATGAAGGTCGTCAGCGACTTCTACAGCGAACTCTACGCCCGCAAGACTACTGACCCCGAGGCCGCCGATAAGTTCCTGTCAGGTATCACTAACCATCTTGACCCTGCAGACGCGGCGGCCATGGATGTTCCTCTGACGGTGGACGAGCTGCTCTCGGCCGCCAAATCCTTTAGTTCTGGCAGGACACCGGGCAGTGACGGCCTCCCAGCAGAGCTCTATGTAGCGCTGGGAGACCTAATCTGTCCGGACCTGTTAGGGCTGTATGAGGAGATGGTGGTGGAGGGCAGAATGCCTCCATCTCTGAGGGAAGGAATGGTCACGATCCTGTACAAGCGTAAAGGAGAGAGGTGCGACCTGAAGAATTGGCGTCCCATCACCCTTCTGAACGTCGACTACAAGATCCTGGCCAAGACGATGGCAACGAGATTGAAGACTGTTATCGGACGGATCATCCACCCGGATCAGACCTGCGGCATCCCCGGACGTCGCATCGCAGACAGCCTGGCTCTCAGGCGGGACACGGTCGAGTACATCAAAGCCCGCCGGGTGCACGCAGCCCTGATCTCGTTGGATCAGGAAAAGGCCTTCGACCGTGTTTCCCATGAGTTCCTGGGCAAAGCTCTGCACAGGTTAGGTTTGGGTAACATGTTTTGCTTGTATGTCCAACTAATGTATTTTGATATTCACAGCTCGGTGTTGGTAAACGGCTGGAAGACTGACCCCTTCCCGGTCCTCTCAGGGGTCAGACAAGGCTGTCCTCTGTCACCTCTTCTTTTTGTTTGTGTTATAGAACTCTTTGCAGAGGCTATCCGGCGGAATGGAGAGATCAGAGGGATCACCGCACCAGGACCAGAACGCTTCGAGGTCAAGTGCTCGCTCTACATGGACGACGTGACCGTCTTCTGCGCGGACCGGCGCTCAGTCGACACCCTCGTCCAGACCTGTGAGACCTTCGGACGGGCTTCGGGAGCCAAAGTCAACTGCGGGAAGTCGGAAGCCATGCTCTTCGGGGACTGGCAGCCGGCCTCTTCCGCCCCCTTCCCTTTCAGCATCCAGCCGGATTTCATCAAGGTTCTTGGAGTCTGGTTCGGGAAGGAAGGAGCAGCCCTCAAGTCCTGGGAGGAACGCTTGACCAAGATCACCCAACGGATCGGTCTGTGGAGCCTCAGACGCCTCACCTGTGAGGGCAAAGCACTGGTCCTGCGTAACGAGGTACTGCCCGTGCTGCAGTACACGGCCCAGGCCTGGCCCCCCCTTGCCACCGTGTGCAGGGCCATTACCAGGACGGTGTTTCGTTTTGTCTGGGGATCCAAGATGGACAGAGTAAAGCGGAGCATCATGTACAAGGATCCTCGCAAGGGTGGGAAGGGCGTACCCGATATCCCCACCCTCCTGCGATCCTCCTTCGTATGTGACTGCGTTCGCCGAACTCTGCGAGTCAAGAGAGGTTCCGCGGGTGGGTCCATGTCTCGCTTCTTCCTGCTCCCCCTTTGGAGACGGTTAGGCTGGGACAAGTGGGACAGCTCCTTCCCCTACAACTGGACGGCGCCATGGTTCTACGGAGACGTGGTTCGGTTTGTGAGGGAACACCAACTGGAGGGACTCAAGCCTGATTTGTGGAAGCCAAAGACTATCCACAAACTCATCAGAGCCAAGGACGAAATGGAGAACATTCCAGGACTTCATCACGACACACTGGAGACTGTTTGGACAAACGTGTCATCGGCTGGATTGACCAACGGGCACAAGGACTTGTCATGGATGGCGATACAGGGCGGACTGCCCGTCCGGTCATTCATGCACGCCCGGAACCTGTGCAAAACCCGGTACTGCCCAAGGTGCCCCTTCGTGGAGGAAACATCGCTGCACGCCTTTTGGGACTGCCGTTTCGCACAGCGCCTGTTGGTTGCCCTGGAGGATGACCTGAGGAACTCCGTCCCCGGAGGGAGCCTATCGTACCATTCCGTACTTTATGGACTCTTCCCGGGGACTCACACCGTTGGAGCCATCCAGGAGGCTTGGCGCCTTATGAACTGCTTTAAGGACGCTATTTGGGTCGCCAGGAACCGGCTCATCTTGAAGAGGGAGAGGATGTCTATCCAGGATTGCCGCAGGCTGATCCACAGCCTGCTCAGAGACTATTCCATCATGGACAGTCCGGACGACAGCGCCGAGGAGGAGGTTTAGACCTCTTCCATGCCCCCTCCCTCCTTTTCCCGTTATGTGCGTCTTTCAATAAAGCTTCGGGCCTGTGATTTCCCCACCCTATCCCCCTTTTCCCCTACCCCCATCCTCCAATCGCCGGTTCGTCGTTATTTATTGTCTAACTTTTTCTTTCAGCTTGAGTGTTATGGATAAGCATAGGAGCGTGATGTATAGTTTAGTGCGTCGTACTCTATGGCTATGTAAGAAGGATTGTATATTTCTGTGTGTACGGGGCTGCGGCACTGTACACGGTTTGTTACCTTTTTGTGAGTAGTGCATGATAATAAAGATGCTGTTAAATCAAAAAAATCTGTTCTTATCAGTTTAATATCTGATACGTCCCCTATCTGGGGACCATATATTAAATGGATTTTTAGAACAGGGAGATGGAAAAAGAGCTTGCTCTGTCCACTCCACGCATTGACCTGGTATTGCAGTACCTCCAGGAACGGTGCACCCCTTCTTAACCCAGTTTCCAAAAGCAGAACTCAATTCACCTGATTCATATTAGCCCGATTTAATGAATTGGAAGAAAGCATACGTCTTCATATGCACCTCAATTTGGCCCATTCACTTTTCACACTTCCTCCTTTTGTTTTTTATCTTTCACACTTTTGACTTTCTTTATTCATCCAAATAGCAAACTCATCACCACTCAACCTGACCAACTCGGCTATGTCCCCGTGCTGCAGTTCTCTGTCTTATCTAGATCATTTGCAATTGAATGGAATAGATCCCTTTTGGACAAAGTGGATTCACCTGCTGCTGCAGTGACCACAGGTGTGATAACATCTAGAATTGGCATCTGGTGCGATCTCTCCGCTTCCACTCCAAAGAAAGTTACCTGTTTATTCCTATCATGCATTGGTTTTTGGGGTTTTCTTTGAGTAATGATGATCTCTTTAGTAGTCTGTTGGCGCC